>NC_135965.1:50156084-50483584 GCF_053455715.1 Rhinoraja longicauda
TATTCCCCCTGCCGTCTTCTCCCGCGGTCAGGCTGTTGTAGTTGCCACGTTCCAGGCCGCGCCGGACGGTGAAATGTCCGCGGCGGGCTGACCCAAGCCCCGCGATCCGGGGCGGGCGAAGACGCTGGTGAAAGATTCTCTGCAGTTGCAGATCTACCTTTCCTGAGAACGGGCGGTAGAGTGGTGCAGCGGGTAGAGCTGCTGCCTTACAGCGCTGGAGACATGGGTTCGATACTGACCTCGGGTGCTGTCTGTGTGGAGTTTGCACGTTTTCCGTGTGATCGCGCGAGTTTGCTTTGGTCTCCTCACACATTGGTTAGTTGGCCTCTGGAAATTGCCCTCGTGTGTAAGGAGCGGATGAGAAAGCTGGACTACATAGAACACGCGTGTGAACGGGAGATCGATGGTTGGCGTGGACTCGGTGGGCCGAAGGGTCAGTTTCCATTGTTGTAGTTCGTGCCCTATGAACAGAATAGTCAGACAACCGAATTCGTATAACCTCTTTATTTTACTCACCCAGGTGGGAGAGAGTCTAGAAACCGGAGCGTTTAGAAACACTCAGGAAGCTAGTGTAGTCTCTCTCCCCGAATGCTAACAATTACACATATTTATACCCAAAATACATTTCCTGTTGCTACCATATATGGCAAGTTTTACAATGTCCTATAAATCTTTATGTCCCCTTTAGGACCCCCCATGTCCTCCGTGTCCTGTGTGACCTACTGTCCTCGGTATTCCCAGGACCAAAGAACAGTCGATATGACCAAATGTTCCCCTTAACCATCAAAGGATGGTCAACCATCAAAGCCTTAAAGCCAGTTGCCCATATCAAAGGATGCACTTAGCCATAAACCGTGCCTGTGCTGTCAACAGGATGTCCTGGCAACATAATCGAGCTGGAGCTTTTACACCTTTTTTACACCCCTGCAATAAAACCCATATGGCCAAATGTTAGAATGTTTAACCCCTTACACCATGCTGTATCTCTAAACTAAAACTAGTTTAGGGCGGAGAACAGAGGAGGAGGAGGAGGAGGAGGAGGAGGGAGCCACTGGTGACGATGGACGTGAGGAGTGGGCTGCTGGGAGAGGGAGCAGGCCTTCAAGGTCTGCTGCAGGAGGCGCCCCCTGGACACTGAGGCGGGCGGGCGGGCGGGCGAGGAGAGGGGGCCAAGCTGGTTGACGCTCATGGAGGAGGCCCAGTAGCAGCCTGGGGCTTGCCTGGATCGGGAACTGCTCCAGTGCACCCAGCATGTGCACCGGGTGTGGACTTTGTCTTTTTAAAATACACGTGTTAAGCTGTTTGCGTTTATAAATTCACATCTAAATGGGGCAGCACAGTGGTGCAGCGGGTAGAGCTGCTGCCTCACAGCGCCAGAGACCTGGGTTCAACCCTGACCTCAGGTGTTGCCTGTGTGGAGTTTGCACGCTCTCTCTGTGACCATGTGGGCTTTCCTCCCACATCCCAAAGATGTGCGGGTTTATAGGTTAAATGGCCCTCTGTAAATTGCCAACTAGTGTGTAGGGAGTGGATGAGAAAGTGGGATAGCGCGGGACTAGTGTGTGAACTACCGATCGCTGGTCGGCATGGACTCGGTGGGCCGAAGGGCCTGTTTCCATGCTGCATCTTTCAATCGATGAATGAATTAAATCTGGCAGAGAAAGACCGCGTGGTGGGGATGAATGTGGCAGCTTCAGGCTGGAGCTTGTATCTGAACAGGCACGGACTGCCTAAAGGTTCCCTCTGCACTAACATTTCTATGGTGCTATTTATGGCAGACTGAAATGTGAATTATGCTGATGAGGTGAAGTGACTCTATAAAATTCCTCTTTAGTTCCTTTGCACTTGGGCCCAGTGGTTCTGCTACATGAACAAAACATTACAGCTTACAATGGGCACACCTGGCAAAAAGACACACAGTGCTGGAGCAACTCAGTGGGCAGAGAAGAAGGGTACCATTTTTGAATGTTAGCACACAGGAACACCATGTCTTTTACATTGGTGATTTTCTTTAATTCCTCTTTAATTGTTTTTAATGGACTTAATTGCTCCATCACTCACCCCTCTTGTTCTTTTAAAATCTTCTGTTGCAGGTTGTTATTTAAGCTAACAACAAAATGCAAAGTGCTGGAGGAACTCAGCGGGTCAGGCAGCAGGTGAGGGGATGGACAGACGATGTTTCAGGTTTCGGGACCCTTCTTCACTAATCGTAGTTGGGGAGGGGGAAGAGGAATCTGGATAGCAGGTGGGAGCAGGATAAAAGTCGGGCGAGTGATGGGTGGATACAGGTGAGGGAGGTTTCACAGGCGGATGGGTGGAGTAAATGACGAAGGTTGGAGGTGAAATGGAGACAAAAGGGTGTCGGATACGGAGAGAAGAGGAGGAGTGAAATGCAAAGCCCAAGGGTGGGGTATGGGTGGAAGAGGGCAGGGAGGGGAGAGAGATGGTCGGAGAAGTGGGAGAAGCTGATTGAGGACTTTAGAAGGGCTCAACATCCAAGGACGTACACGCCACTGGAAATAAATGGGTCTACTGTGGATAGGGGTGAGCAGCTTTAAATACTTGGGAGTCCACATCAAAGAGGATCTGACATGGGCAACATACATTGCCATACTGGTGGGTAAGGCAAAGCAGCGCCTTTACCACCTCAGACAGCTGAGGAAATTCAGAGTGTCTCTGAGGATCCTTCATTGCTTCTACTCTGGGGCTGTAGAGAGCATCCTGTCCGGCAACATTACAGTCTGGTTTGGGGAACAGCTCTGCCCAGGACAGGATGGCCCTGCAGAGAGTAGTGCGTTCGGCTGAACGCACCATGGGAACTACACTCACCCCCCTGCAGGACCTATACATCAGGAGGTGCAGATCCAGAGCCAGCAACATTATGGGGGACCCCTACCACCCCAGCAACGGACTGTTCCAGCTGCTACGGTCAGGCAAACTTCTCCGCTGTCACGCTGTGAAAACGGAGAGGACGAGACGGAGTTTCTACCCACAGGCCATCAGGACTGTTAACTATTATAACTCCAGGGACTACATTTTCTTTTCTGTATTAATTTTAATTTATATGCTGTAATTGTAACTTTTTTGTGCACAATCCGCAGGCGTTGCCACTTTCATTTCACTGCACATCGTGTATGTGTACGTGACAAATAAATTTGACTTGACTTGACTTGACAACCGGAGTGGGAGTTGGACGTGGGCAAAGGAAAGAGAGAGAGAGGGTAGTGGAGGGTATTACTTAAAATTTGAGAATTCAACTTTCATACCTTGAGATCTTATAGAAACATATAAAATTCTTAGATTGGTCAGGCTAGATGCAGGAAAAATGTTCCCGATGTTGGGGGAGTCTAGAACCAGGGGTCTCAGTGTAAGAATAGGCCATTTAGAACTGAGATGAGGAAAAATCTTTTCACCCAGAGAGTTGTGAATCTGTGGAATTCTCTGCCACAAAAGGCAGTGGAAGCCAATTCATTGGTTGTTATAGACAATAGACAATAGGTGCAGGAGGAGGCCATTCGGCCCTTTGAGCCAGCACCGCTATTCAATGTGATCATGGCTGATCATTGTTTTCAAGAAAGAGTTAGATATAGCTCGTGTAGGAAAGAACTGCAGATGCTGGTTTAAATCGAAGGTAGACACAAAATGCTGGAGTAACTCAGCGGGACAGGCAGCTTCCCTGGAGAGAAGGAATGGGTGACTTTTCCGGTCAAGACCCTTCTTCAGACCGAGTTACTCCAGCATTTTGTGTCTCTGTTAGATATCGCTCCGAGGGCTAATGGAATCAAAGGATAGGGGGAGAATGCAAAGAACAGGGTACTGATTTTGGATGATCAGCCATAATCATATTGAATGGCAGTGCTGGCTCGAAGGGCCGAATGGCCTACTCCTGCACCTATATTTTTTACGTTTCTATGTTTGAGGACCGAAGAAGGACCCTTCCCCATCCTTGTTCTCCGGAGATACTGCCTGACCTGGTGAGTTAGTCCAACAGTTTGTGTCTATCAAAGTTCACACTGTCGGGGTGTAAGCTGCCCAAGCGAAATATGAGGTGCCGTTCCTCCATTTTGTGTGGCCTCACTCTGACAATGGAGGAGGCCCAGGACAGAGAGGTCAGTGTGGGAATGAGAAGGGGAGTTAAAAAATGGTGAGCAACCGGGAGATTCAACAGGCTTTAAAATAACATGTGGGTCTTCCTTTAATAACTTTACTGCCGAGATTTCCACATTGTAACCACCAAGATAACTTCCTCATTTCCAAGCATATGTATGTCAGGAAAGACAGCAGTTAATTCTATCTTTACATAATCAGTGTTATGTGACTGGTCAGTATTTGTAGGTTCCTCTTTGACTGTCTACTGTTCTATTTAAGCCATGGTTTCAGCAAAGATAGACGCAAAATGCTGGAGTAACTCAGCAGGACAGGCAGCATCTCTGGAGAGAAGGAATGGGTGACGTTTCGGGTCAAGACCCTTCTTCAGACTGCAGTTCTTTCTTACGCATGGATTCAGCATATATATATATCACTTACATTTATCTCAACTCCAGCAGCAAGCTGGATAAACCAGTTTCCCTTCCCTTTGTGACCCGTGTATAGATAGACACAAAATGCTGGAGTAACTCAGCATGTTAGGCAGTATCTCTGTAGAGAAGGAATAGGTGATGGTTCCGGTCGAGAACCCATTCCTGTCCCCTTCTCTCTTCCAGCGATCTCCCTCCCCCCCACCCTCCACCACAATCATTCTGAAAAAGGGTCCCGACCCGAAAAGTCGCCTATCCATTTTTTCCAGAGATGCTGCCTGATCCGCTGAGTTACTCCAGCACTTTGTGTCTTTTTTTTTGTAAATCAGCATCTGTCGTTCCTTGTGTCTGAGAATCAAATATTTATTTGGAGGGATATGGGTCAGGCAGGGCAAGTGGGACAACTTTGGTAAGAGGAGAGGGGAGGGGAGGGGAGGAGAGGAGAGGAGAGGAGAGGAGAGGAGAGGAGAGGAGAGGAGAGGAGAGGAGAGGAGAGGAGAGGAGAGGAGAGGAGAGGAGAGGAGAGAGGAGAGGAGAGGAGAGGAGAGGAGAGGAGAGGAGAGGAGAGGAGAGGAGAGGAGAGGAGAGGAGAGGAGAGGAGAGGAGAGGAGAGGAGAGGAGAGGAGAGGAGAGGAGAGGAGAGGAGAGGAGAGGAGAGGAGAGGAGAGGAGAGGAGAGGAGAGGAGAGGAGAGGAGCCGTTTTGTACATCGAGTGCCTGGGCCCACCAGACTTTGGACTTTGAATAATGGTGCCAAGAATGGCAGCGCCTGCAAGTGTTAAAATGCAAAATGAATTTCACTGTACAGTTACATATGTAACAAATACAGCACTATTGACTTTGAAGTGTTGGGCCGAAGGGCCTATTTCCGTGCTGGATAGCTCAGTGATTCTCTGACATTGAAAGACATCCCAACATTGCACAATTGGAAATAATCACATGCAAGTAACTCCACTAAAAATAACCCAATCTAATGGACCGTCTTCTGATATGGTAAACGTAACGCTGAAAACCTATTTTATATGGAGACACAAAGAACTGCAGATACTGATTAACAAAAAAACGTCACAAAGTGCTGGAGTAACTCCATCTCTGGTGAAAATTGATGGGTGATGTTTTAACTCGTGACCCTTCTTCAGAAGGAGCCTGAAGGGACTGAACCAAAACGTCACCTATCCATGTTCTCCACAGATGCTGCCTGACCTGCTGAGTTACTCCAGCACTCTGTGAAATGTCACCTATCCATGTTCTCCACAGATGCTGCCTGACCCGCTGAGTTATTCCAGCACTCTGTGTCTGAATCTATTATATATTTTCCTTTCCTCATTTCCATAAGCAATCCCCTTTGTTCCACACCCAAATTAATATTTGGCACGTAATTTGCTTTTGATTTCACATCACTGAGGTGGATGAAAGAGGAATTTATATTTTTTGAATTTACAACTATAATTAAAGCAGTGGGGTTTGTTTACCATGTTGCCTATGTACAGACAGCATTGTAAAGAAACAGAAGGCAAGTTGAAAGATTAGAAATACAATAGTCCTCTATTAATCACTGAACAGGCTGAAAGATCCTTCCTAACAACAAAACCCGGTAGATCAGATGATGGTAACCGGGCCAAGTTGGTACCAGGCCAACAGATACACGCCTGCATTTTGTAGGTTGTAACAAAACCAAAGTGCGCACCACTGACCTTGAGAATAAATTGCCTGAGGACAGTAACTCAAAAAAGCTTTTGGCATTAAAAAGCTGGAGTAACTCAGCAGGACTGGCAGCATCACTGGCGAGAAGGAATGGGTGACCCGTCTCGATCTGAAATGCCACCTATTCCTTCTCTCCAGAGATGCCGCCTGTCCTGCCGACTTACTCCAGCTTTTTGTGTCTTACTTTCGGTTTAAACCAGCGTCTGCAGATCATTCCTGAACATTATGGCTTCTGGCCCATTGGCCATCAGCAGTCAGAGTATTGAGTACAGAAGTTTGGAGGTCATGTTGCAGTTGTATAAGACGTTGGTGAGACCGCATTTTGAGTAATATGTTCAGTTCTGGGCACCATGTTATAGGAAAGATGTTGTCAAGCTGGAAAGGGTACAGAGAAGATTTACAAGGATGTTTGCAAGACTCAAAGGTTTGAGCTATGGGGAGAGGTTGAGTAGGCTGGAACTCTATTCCTTGGAGAGCAGGAGGATGAGGGGTGATCTTATAGAGGTGTGTAAAATCATGAGAGGAATAGATCGGGTAGATGCACAGAGTCTCTTGACCAGAGTCGGGGAATCAAAGGTGTAGGTGTAAGGTGAAAGAGAAAAGATTTAATAGGGATCTGAGGGGTAACTTTTTCACATAAAGGGTGGTGGGTGTATGGAACGAGCCGCCAGAGGAGGTAGTTGAGGCAGGGACTATCGCAATGTTTAAGAAACAATTGGACAGGTACATGGATAGGACAGGTTTGGAGGGATGTGGACCAAAAGCAGGTAGGTGGGACTAATGTAGCTGGAATATACTGGCCAGTGTGGGCAAGTTAGGCTGAAGGGCCCGTTTCCACACTATTTGACTCCAACTACCTTCTGTCCAAAGAGAGACACAAAGTGCTGGAGTAACTCAGCAGATCAGGTAGACTCTCTGGAGAAAAGGAACAGGTGATGTGTCGGGCCGGAACCCTTCTTCAGACTTTTTCTCCAGAGGTGCTGCCTGACCTGCTGAGTTACTCCAGCACTTTGTCTTTATCTTCGGTATAAACCAGCATCTACAGTTCCTTCCTACACAATCCTTCTGTTCAATAGAGTTTCTGTCAGGCTTAATTTTAATGGCATCGCTGGCATTCAGAAACAATGAATACATCATGCTTACCGCACAAGTGAAGATATTTTTCCAATGGCCTTTCCTTGGCCGGCTGGAAACATCCTGTTATAAGCCAGCAAGTTGTCAGTACTCATGGACGTGTTAATTAAAACCATTTTTGTTGACGCAGGCATGTTGGAGGGAACATCTCTTTACAGAGAACTACTGAGTCTGGATATATTTGATGCACATCACACAATGATTCATGGGACGTGGTCTTGGAGGGGAGGATGCTCCTCAAACTGCAGAGCATCCTGGACAACACAGCTCACCCCCTCCATGACACACTGTTCAACCTGAGGAGCACCTTCAGCAACAGACTGGTACCACCAAGATGCAGCACAGAACGCCACAGGAGATCCTTCTTCCCCGTGGCTATCAAACTGTACAACTCCTCCCCCTTCTGTCGTGGGGTAGACTGACTCCCCTCCCGCACCCCCCCCCCCCCCCCCCCACCACCATCAAATCTTTGCAATCTCCAATCCTTTCCACTTGTCATTTTAATTTCACGTTTCATGTATGTTGTGTTTCATGACTGTTGGCAGATCAATTTCCCTCCTGGGATAAATAAAGTTCCATCGTATCGTATTGTATACCTTTACTTCACCATTCTCAGAGTTAGATCAGGCCTTTCGGCCCACAATGTCCATGCTGAGTATGACACCGTTAAACTAATCTCCTTTGCCTGTATGTAATCCATGTCCCTCCATTCCCTGCTATCTGAAAGCCTGTTAAACAGCACTATTCTATCTGCTTGCACGCCACCCCCGATGGTATGTTCCAGGCACCCACCACTCTCTGTGTAACTCACACAACTTTGCCCGCTCTCACTTTAAAGCTGTGCCCTCTAGTCTTATCCTCTCGTCATTTTATGAACAATGATCAGGGCTCAGCCCAACCACCAACTCGCTGGATAAAGCGATCAAAGTTTGCCCAACCTCTCCTTACAGCGATGACTCCTACTGCAGGCAGCATTCTGGTAAACCTAAGGTAGACACAAAATGCCGGAGTAACTCAGCGGGTCAGGCAGCGTCTCTGGAGAGAAGGAATGGGTGACGTTTCGGGTCGAAACCCTTCTTCAGACTGATGTCAGGGGAGGGGGCGGGACAAAGATAGAATGTGGTCGGAGACAGTAAGACTGGTGGGAGAACTGGGAAGGGGGAGGGGATGGAGAGAGAGGGAAAGCAGGGACTATCTGATACACTGGAATTTAGAAGGATGAGAGGAGATCTTAACGAAACGTATAAGATTATTAAGGGGTTGGACACGTTAGAGGCAGGAAACATGTTCCCAATGTTGGGGGAGTCCAGAACAAGGGGCCACAGTTTAAGAATAAGGGGTAGGCCATTTATAACTGAGATGAGGAAAAACTTTTTCAGTCAGAGAGTTGTGAATCTGTGGAATTCTCTGCCTCGGAAGGCAGCGGAGGCCAATTCTCTGAATGCATTCAAGAGAGAGCTAGATAGAGCTCTTAAGGATAGCGGAGTCAGGGGGTATGGGGAGAAGGCAGGAACGGGGTACTGATTGAGAATGATCAGCCATGATCACATTGAATGGAGGTGCTGGCTCGAAGGGCCGAATGGCCTCCTCCTGCACCTATTGTCTATTGTCTATTGTCTATTGTCTAAGTTAGAGAAGTGCTGGGGTGTAAACTACCCAAGCGAAATATGAGGTGCTGTTCCTCCAATTTGTACTGGTAAACCTCATCCGCACCCTCTCCAAAGTCCCCACATCCTCCCTGTATTAGAGCGATCAGAACTTCATGCAGCAAAGCCGACAAATGATCGGCAACAGTTTGTGGAATGGAGTTCCAAATGTTTCAACTGCACGTCCTGGTCTGAGATACCCAAACCAGCCAAACTAGCATTTCTTTTATCTCACATAATAGTTATTTTACGTCATTTTAAACAAACATCACATAAGCTAAATCCCAGAGAAGATAGTTTGTGCAATCTATTCCAATCTGTTTGTGCAATCTGTATCTCTAAATCTAAATCTAAAAAAAATTCCAGTAACTTTGCTATTATTGACTATGTATTATTCTGTAAGAAAATAACTGTAGACGCTGGTACAAATCGAAGGTATTTATTCACAAAATGCTGGAGTAACTCAGCAGGTCAGGCAGCATCTCAGGAGAGAAGGAATGGGCGACGTTTCGGGTCGACACCCGTCTTCTGACTGAAGAAGGGTCTCGACCCGAAACGTCACCTATTCCTTCTCTCCTGAGATGCTGCCTGACCTGCTGAGTTACTCCAGCATTTAGTGTATTATTCTGGTAAACCTCTACTGTACTCCCTTGAAGAAGGGATAGCACGTTGGCTCAGTGGTAGAGTTGCTGCCCTACAGCGCCAGAGATCGGGTGCATAAGGTCATAAGTGATAGGCGCAGAATTAGGCCATTTGGCCCATCAAGCCTACTCTGCCATTCAATCATAGCTGATCTATCTCTCCCTCCTAACCCCATTCTCCTGACTTCTCCCCATAACCCCTGACATCCATACTAATCAACCCTGTTCAATCCTGACTACGGGTGCTGTCTGTATGGAGTTTACACGCCCTCCCTGTGACGGCGTGGGTTTTCTCCAGTTGCTCCGGTTTCCTCCCACGTCACAAAGACATGCAGATTTGTCATTTAATTGGCTTCTGTAAATTTGCCCGAGTGTGTAGGATGCGTATAGTGTACGGGTGATCTTTGTTTGGCATGGACTCGGTGGGCCGAAGGGCCTACCTTCCACGCTGTATCTCTAAAACCAAAACGCATACACTTCTGACAGCAAAAAAAACAAAGTGCTGGAGGAACTCGGCAGGTCAGGCAGCAATGGACAGACCACAGTTTGCATTGTGACCCTTCTTCTGTAAGGGCTAACATTACGAATGCAGCAATGTGGGTTTTATTGCAGGAGTGTAAAAGCTCCAGCTCGGATTATTCCTGGGGCATCCTGTTGTCAGCATGGAAGCGCGGTTTATGGCTGATCGTATCCTCTGATATCAGCAACTGGCCTCAAAGCTTTGAAGTGTTAAGAAGAACATCTTGCCATATGGACTGTCCTTTGTTCCCAAGAAAGAAGAGGTCACGATGGACTCGACGGACACGGAGGTCTCGAAAGACACATGAAGATTTATAGGGTATTGTAAACTTGCCATATAAGGCAGTGATGGAAAAATATTGGCACATGTATTTAGGGTATAAAAGGTGTGTAAATGTAAGCTTTCGGAGAGAGAGACTACACTAGCTTCCTGAGCGTTTCTAAACACTCCGGTATTTAAGCTCACTCCCACCTGGGTGAGTAGAATAAAGTGGTTAAATGATTTTGGTTGTCTGACTATTCTGTTGATAGGGCACGAACTACAACACTTCAGCCTCATGATTCAAGCAGCTGAAGTTTTCTTGTGTGTCCACTCCACTGAAGATGTGGTTCCCAGAACAACTCATAATCCTCTACATGTAATCTAATTTTTACTTCCATTTTGGTCCCTTACTTTTCCAATTTTGTTTGCGTCGTGAATCATGACAGACGGTTCTTCAAACAGCCGCCATTGTTTGGTACCCTCTCATATAATTACAAATTCCTATGTGAGGAATGTGAATACTGGGAGACTTTTCCACTCTGAGGCATCGTACGCAATCCAGCTCATGGCAGAAGAAGGGTCCCGACCCGAAGTGTCTCCTATCCTTTATCTCCATATAAACTGCCTGACCCGCTGAGTTACCCCAGCACTTTGAGGTCTTTTCTTTGCAACTACTCGAGCTACTTGTGTTGCCACTTACAGTGAGCTGTGGACTGAGGTTTGAGGTGAGGGGGGCAAGATTGTACGGAAACCTGAGGGAGTAACGTTTTTCCACATAGAGGGTGGTGGGTGTGTGGAACGAGCTGCCGGAGGAAGTAGTTAAGGCAGGTACTCTTGCAATGTTCAAGAAACATTTAGACAGGTACATGGATAGGGTTAGTTTAGAGGGGTATGGTTGGACTAGTGTAGATGGGACATGTTGGTCAGTGTGGACAAGTTGGGCCAAAGAGCCTATTTCCACGCTATACGACTCCATGACTCTAATATTTATTTTTACAACTTTATCTCAATCAATGGCCCAAACTATTTTCCACACTCTGTATCCTGTACTTTGCTCTATCTATTGTACTTGATTGTGACTTGATTGTGTATATATATAAACATACCACAAAAAGTAAGGAAATTTGTGTTTGGTAGATTATTTCTTTGTTGTAACAATGCTTCTTGGCAATAAATCTTATACCGTTGGAAAGCCTGTTTATTTCCCTTTTAAATGGTGCCACATTTGTAAGGAACATGCATTTGTGGGATGAGCAGCAGAGCTGAGTATATGGGTTGCGCCCATGAAAAATTTGCCAAATCTTCTCTGCCAATGCCAAACAGCTTATTCTGCTGTTGCTATTGACTCTTGTTTTGAGCTTCTGGTACCCCCAGGTGCAGACAACCAGTGGCAATCCCATATCTCCACAGTCTGGGACCGAACTCTATCCTCCAAGATGACAATGCTCGCCCCCACAGAGCAGGGTTTCTCAGAGACTACCTCCAGAATTTGGGAGTGGAGAGGATGGAATGGCCTGCCAGCAGTCCTGACCTCAACCCCATTGAACACTTGTGGGATCAGCTTGGGCGTGCTGTTCGTGCCAGAGTGACCAACACAACCACGTTGGCTGACTTGCGACAAATGCTGGTTGAAGAATGGGATGCCATCCCACAACAGTGTGTGACCAGGCTGGTGACCAGCATGAGGAGGAGGTGCCAGGCTGTTGTGGCTGTGGATGGTTCTTCCACACGCTACTGAGGCTCCTGTTTATTAAATGAATAAATTGTTAAATTGCCAATATGTCTTGTTTCTTCAGACTTCAATCATCCAATCCACCAAACAACACCGAACAAGAGTCAATGGCAGAATAAGCTGTTTGGCATTGGCAGAGAAGATTTGGCAGATTTTTCATGGGCGCAACCCACATACTCAGCTCTGCTGCTCATCCCACAAATGCATGTTCCTTACAAATGTGGCACCATTTAAAAGGGAAATAAACAGGCTTTCCAACGGTATAAGATTTATTGCCAAGAAGCATTGTTACAACAAAGAAATAATCTACCAAACACAAATTTCCTTACTTTTTGTGCTATGTTTTATGTATATGAAGGGGCTCGACACAAAATATCACCCATTCCATCTCTCCAGAGATGCTGCCTGTCCTGCTGAGTTACTCCAGCTTTTTGTGTCTATCTTATGTATAATATAGTCTGATTTGTTTGGATAGCTTGCAAAACAAAGTTTTTTCACTGTACCTCGGTACACTTGACAATAATAAACCTAAATTTATACAAAAATTGTACAAGTCTGAATTGTACAAGGGCCCAGATCTAAAACAGCACCCATCCTTTTTGTTCAGAGAAGCTGCCTGACCTGCTGAGTTACACCAGCACTTTGTGAATAAATACCTTTGCTGAGTTACACCGGCACTTTGTGAATAAATACCTTTGCTGAGTTACACCAGCACTTTGTGTCAATCTTTGATATAAACCAGCATCTGCAGTTCCTTTCTTCACCAAAATTGAGCCCTTGCTTGTGGGATTATCGGACAATAATCCTTCTGTTGCAAAGAAAATCTGAAGTTTATTAACATCATGGAATGTACCACCGTTCATGGATTTCTCTTCAAACTTATGGTCACTTTTAGTAGCTCTATTAGTATTAAAGTTGTCATTGAAGGATTTCCTCTTTTGGAAAGAAACGGTCTTTAGTTCAAGTGGAAACTTAAGTAACCTCAGTTCCCCCAACTTCCAAAATATGAACACATTGCAAATGCCAGAAGTTTCTTTTCCGGATGGTGGCCCTCTCTCTATCTCTCGTGGAACACAAATTATTATTTTCTACCAGATATCAAATATTAAGACGTTGCACGCACTGGAAATCAATTGCAGCAGAACAAATAACCATCTGAAATCTGAAGAAGGATCTCAACCAAAAACGTCACCTATCCCTTTCCTTCCACACATGCTGCCCGACCAATTGAGTTCTTTAGCACTTAGTATTTTGCTCAAGATTTCAGCATCTGCGGTCTTTTGTTTAATAACTTTCTACCAGCCTCTCAAATGCATAAAGTAGTAAAACAAGTAACAATTTTCTATGAGTCTCTCAAATGTATAAGCTGAAAATTATTTGCACCGTAACAAATTACCATTCTTTATCAGTACGAGTGGGTGGCACGGTGGCGTAGCGGTAGAGCTACCGCCTTACAGTGCCAGAGACCCGGGTTCGATCATGACTACCGGCGCTGTCTGTACTGAGTTTGTACGTTCTCCCCATGACCTGCATAGGTTTTCCTCGGGTTCTTTGGTTTCCTCCCACACTCCAAAGACGTACAGGTTTGTAGGTTAATTGGCTTGGTATAAATGTATCGCTGGTCGGTGCGGACTCGATCGACCTGTTTCTGCGCTGTATCTAAACGAAACTAAACTAAAAGCCAGTCTGGATATTATTTGGACCAGAACAAACAACCAACTCTACCGGCCTCTCAAGTGCATAAAGTGGAAATGATTCACGTCACACTGGAAATTATTTGCACTATAGCAATTAACTACTGTATAATCAAATACACAAACTGGAAATTACTTGTGCCAGAACAATTTTTCTATCAGGCTCTCTAATGCACAAACTGCAATTTTTATGCACTGCACTGGAAATTGTTTGCATCTTATTGGAAATAAATTTGCACTATTTTCTCTCAGACTCTCAAATGCACAGCTGGAAATAATTTGCACTACACTGTAAATTACTGGTATCACACTGGAAATAATTTGCACTACACTGTAAATTATTTGCACCTAACTAGACATTATTTGCACCAGAACAAAAGTATTATTTTCTCTCAGCTTCTCAAATGCAGGAACGGTAAATTAATTGCAGTACATTGGAAATTATTTATACTGTACCACACTGGAAATTATTTGCATTACACTGTAGATTACTTGCACCATACTAGATGTCCTTTGCACCTGAACAAATAATTATTTGCTCTCAAATAATTTACTGTATAGTGCAAATCATTTACGATGTAGTGCATATAATATCCAGTCTGTTAGTGTAGTGCAAGTAACATCCGGTGTAGTGGAAATAATATCCAGTGTAGTGCAAAAAATTTACTGTATAATGCAAATCATTTACGGTGTAGACAATAGACAATAGGTGCAGGAGGAGGCCATTCGGCCCTTCGAGCCAGCACCGCCATTCAATGTGATCATGGCTGATCATTCTCAATCATTATCCCGTTCCTGCCTTCTCCCCATACCCCCTGACTCCGCTATCCTTAAGAGCTCTATCTAGCTCTCTCTTGAATGCATTCAGAGAATTGGCCTCCACTGCCTTCTGAGGCAGAGAATTCCACAGATTCACAACTCTCTGACAGAAAAAGTTTTTCCTCATCTCAGTTCTAAATGGCCTACCCCTTATTCTTAAACTGTGGCCCCTTGTTCTGGACTCCCCCAACATTGGGAACATGTTTCCTGCCTCTAAGGTGTCCAACCCCTTAATAATCTTATACGTTTCGATAAGATCCCCTCTCATCCTTCTAAATTCCAGTGTATACAAGCCTAGTCCATATGAAAGACTGGAGCGACTAGGCATGTATACACTGGAATTTAGAAGGATGAGAGGGGATCTTATCGAAATGTATAAGATTATTAAAGGGTTGGACACGGTGTGGTTCAAATAATTTATAGAGTAGTGCAAATGATTTCCAGTTTGTGCATTTGAGAAGCTGAGAGAAAAGTATTATTTGTTCTGGTGCAAATAAGAAAAATTTGCACACTGGAAATAATTTGTACTACACTGGAACTTATCTGCACTACACTGTAAATTATTGGAACCTTGTTGAATATTATTTGCACCAGAACAAATAACTATTTTCTATCACTCTCAAATGCACAAACTGGAAATCATTTGCACTACTGTGTAAATTACTGGTATCATACTGGAACGTATTTGAACTACACTGTAAAATTATTTGCACTGCACTGTAAATTATTTGCACCATGCTAGATATTATTTGCATCAGAACAAATAATACTTTTCTCTCAGCTTCTCAAATGCAGAAACTGGAAATCATTTGCACTGCACTATAAATTATTTGCATCACACCGTAAATGATTTGCATTATACAGTAAATTATTTGCACTACACTGGATATTTTTTCCACTACACCGGATATTACTTGCACTACACTAACTGACTGGATATTATTTGCACCAGACCGTAAATGATTTGCACTATACAGTAAATTATTTGCACTGCACTGGATATTATTTGCACCACAATATAAACTATTTGCACCACATTGTAAATTATTTGCACTATACAGTAAATTATTTGCACTACACTGGATATTATTTGCATTACACTGGATATTATTTGCACGACACCGAAAATTACTTGCTCTACACTAACAGACAGAATATTATTTGCACTACACTGGATATTATTTGCACCACAATGTAAATTATTTGCACCACACTGGATATTATTTGCACTATACCAGATATTATTTGCACTATACCGGATATTATTTGCACGACACGGGAAATTATTTGCAACAGACTGAATATTATTTACACAAAACTGGATATTATTTGCACCTCAATGTAAACTATTTGCACTACACTGCAAATTATCTGCACCAAATGAAATTATTTTGCACCACACTGGAAATCATTTACACCACACTGGATATTATTCTGCACCACACTGGATATTATTTTGCACTACACTGGATATTATATTTTGCAACACACTGGATATTATTTTGCACCACACTGGATATTATATTTCGCACCACCCTGGATATTATTTTGCACCACACTGGATATTATTTTGCACCACACTGGATATTATTTTGCACCACACTGGATATAAAATTTGCACCACACTGGATATTATTTTGCACCACACTGGATATCATATTTTGCACAACACTGGATATCATATTTTGCACAACACTGGATATTAATTTGCACCACATTGGATATTATTTTGCACCACACTGGATATCATATCTTGCACAACACTGGATATTATTTTGCACCGCACCGGATATTATTTTTGCACCACACTGGATATTATATTTTGCATCACACTGGATATTATATATTGCACCACACTGGATATTATATTTTGCACCACCCTGGATATTATTTTGCGCCACACTGGATATCATCTTGCACAACACTGGATATTATTATTTTTTGCACCACACTGGACATTATTTTGCACAACACTGGATATTATATTTGGCATCACACTGGATATTATATTTTGCACCACACTGGATATTATTTTGCACCACACTGGATATTATATTTTGCACCACACTGGATATTATATTTTGCACCACACTGGATATTATTTTGCACCACCCTGGATATTATATTTCGCACCACACTGGATATTATTTTGCAACACACTGGATATCATATTTTGCACAACACTGGATATCATATTTTGCACAACACTGGATATTATTTTGCACCACACTGGATATCATATCTTGCACAACACTGGATATTATTTTGCACAACACTGGCTATTATATTTTGCACCACACTGGATATTATATTTTGCACCACCCTGGATAGTATTTCCCACCAAACTGGATATTATATTTTGCACTACACTGGATATTATTTTGCACCACACTGGATATTATTTTGCACCACACTGGATATCATATCTTGCACAACACTGGATATTATTTTGCACCACACTGGATATTATTTTGCACCACACCGGATATTATTTTTGCACCACACTGGATATTATATTTTGCATCACACTGGATATTATATATTGCACCACACTGGATATTATATTTTGCACCACACCGGATATTATTTTTGCACAACACTGGATATTATATTTTGCATCACACTGGATATTATATATTGCACCACACTGGATATTATATTTTGCACCACACTGGATATTATTTTGCACCACCCTGTATATTATTTTGCACCACACTGGATATTATTTTGCACCACACAGGATATTATATTTTGCATCACACTGGATATTATATTTTGCACCACACTGGATATTATCTGGCACCACACTGGATATTATCTTGCACCACACTGGATATTATTATTTTTTGCACCACACTGGATATTATTTTGCACAACACTGGATATTATATTTGGCATCACACTGGATATTATATTTGGCATCACACTGGATATTATTTTGCACCGCACTGGATATTATTTTGCACCACACTGGATATTATTTTGCACCACCCTGGATATTATTTTGCACCACACTGGATATTATTTTGCACAACACTGGATATTATATTTGGCACCACACTGGACATTATATTTTGCACCACACTGGATATTATTTTGCACCACACTGGATATTATTTTGCACCACCCTGGATATTATTTTGCACCACACTGGATATTATTTTGCACAACACTGGATATTATATTTGGCACCACACTGGACATTATATTTTGCACCACACTGGATATCATTTTGCACCACACTGGATATTATTATTTTTCTTGCACTACACTGGATATTATTTTTTTGCACCACACTGGATATTATATTTTGCATTACACTGGATATAAATTTTTTGCACCAGAACAAACAACTCCCCCCCACTCTCAGTTGCATTAATGCATGGGATTGATTGCAGCAGCCCCACACTGTGTGTGTATGTTGGTGAGGATTTGCAGAGCTGTGAGTGTGAGTGAGAGTGAGTTGCTGCTCCCCTCCCCCATCCACGAGCCGCGCTGCAGTGAGTGAGTGAGAGAGCGGGCGGGCGGGCGGGCGCGCGGGCCATTTTCGCGGGCCGGGTCACGGGCAGCGCCGGCGGAGGAGGCAGGCGGGCGGGCGGGCGGGCGGGCGGCGGATGGCAGCGAGCACTGGGCCGCGCTCAGCCTACCTGACGGACTGACTGACTGACATTCGCGTCGCCACCAGCCCCGGCCGAGGACGGACATTCACCCCCAGCCTCCTGCCCGCCTGCGGGAGCCTGGGCCTCGAGTGCCAGGCGGCGCCGGGGAGAGCCGGGCTGGGCCGGGCCGGGCCGGGCGGGAGCAGCGGCGGCGGAGAGGAGGAGGAAGAGGAGGCCTCGGGCCTCGGTGAGTGCAGCGGCCGCGGCCTAGAGCGGGGGGGGGGGGGGGGGGGGGAGGCGGGGGAGGCCTGTGGGGGTAGGCCCGAGCGTGGAGGGGGGGGGGGAGCGCACTCTTCACTCACTCCCCTCCCCCCCCCCCGCACACACTCCCCTCCCCCTCACACACTCCCCTCCCCCCCCCACACTCTCCTCCCCCCCACACACTCCCCTCCCCCCACACACACACTCCCCTCCCCCCCCCACACACTCCCCTCCCCCCCCCCACACACTCCCCTCCCCACACACTCCCCTCCCCCCACACACACACTCCCCTCCCCACACACTCCCCTCCCCCCCCCCGCACACACTCCCCTCCCCCCCCCCGCACACACTCCCCTCCCCCCCCCCGCACACACTCCCCTCCCCCTCACACACTCCCCTCCCCCCCCACACTCTCCCCCCCCCACACACTCCCCTCCCCCCACACACACACTCACCCCCCCCCCCACACACTCCCCTCCCCCCCCCCACACTCCCCTCCCCACACACTCCCCTCCCCCCACACACACACTCCCCTCCCCACACACTCCCCTCCCCCACACACACACTCCCCTCCCCCCCCCACACACTCCCCTCCCCCCACACACACACTCCCCCCCCCCCCCACACACACCCCTCCCCCCTCACACACTCCCCTCCCCCTCACACACTCCCCTCCCCCCCCCACACACTCCCCTCCCCACACACTCCCCTCCCCCCCCCACACACTCCCCTCCCCCCCCCCACACACTCCCCTCCCCCCCCACACACACTCCCCTCCCCACACACTCCCCTCCCCCCACACACACACTCCCCTCCCCCCCCCACACACTCCCCTCCCCCTCACACACTCCCCTCCCCCTCACACACTCCCCTCCCCCCACACACTCCCCACCCCCTCACACACTCCCCTCCCCCCCACACACTCCCCTCCCCCCACACACTCCCCTCCCCCCCCCACACACTCCCCTCCCCCTCACACACTCCACTCCCCACACACTCTCCTCCCCCCCACACACACTCCCCTCCCCCCCCACACACACTCCCCTCCCCCCACACACACACTCCCCTCCCCCCCCCACACACTCCCCTCCCCCTCACACACTCCCCTCCCCCTCACACACTCCCCTCCCCCCACACACTCCCCTCCCCCTCACACACTCCCCTCCCCCCCCACACTCCCCTCCCCCCACACACTCCCCTCCCCCCCCCACACACTCCCCTCCCCCTCACACACTCCACTCCCCTCCCCCCCCACACACACTCCCCTCCCCCCCCCACACACTCCCCTCCCCCCCCCACACACTCCCCTCCCCCTCACACACTCCACTCCCCTCCCCCCCCCACACACTC
Organism: Rhinoraja longicauda; assembly: GCF_053455715.1. NCBI lineage: Eukaryota > Metazoa > Chordata > Chondrichthyes > Rajiformes > Arhynchobatidae > Rhinoraja > Rhinoraja longicauda. The sequence goes on from NC_135965.1 coordinate 50,175,962, forward strand.
CCCTCCCCCTCACACACTCCACTCCCCTCCCCCCCCCACACTCCCCTCCCCCTCACACACTCCACTCCCCTCCCCCCCACACACACTCCCCTCCCCCCCCCCACACACTCCCCTCCCCCTCACACACACTCTCCTCCCCCCCACACACTCCCCTCCCCCTCACACACTCCCCTCCCCCGCACACACTCCCCTCCCCCCCCCCGCACACACTCCCCTCCCCCCCCCACACTCTCCTCCCCCCCCCCACACTCCCCCTCCCCCTCACACACACTCTCCTCCCCCCCACACACACTCCCCTCCCCCCCCCACACACTCCCCTCCCCCCCCCCACACACTCCCCTCCCCCCCCCACACACTCCCCTCCCCCCCCCACACTCCCCTCCCCCCCCACACACTCCCCTCCCCCCCCCACACTCCCCTCCCCCACACACTCCCCTCCCCCCCCACACTCCTCCCCCCCACACACTCCCCTCCCCCTCACACACACTCCCCTCCCCCCCCACACACTCCCCTCCCCCCCCACACACTCCCCTCCCCCACACACTCCCCTCCCCCCCCCACACTCCTCCCCCCCACACACTCCCCTCCCCCTCACACACACTCCCCTCCCCCCCCACACACTCCCCTCCCCCCCCCACACTCCCCTCCCCCACACACTCCCCTCCCCCCCACACACTCCCCTCCCCCTCACACACTCCCCTCCCCCTCACACACTCCCCTCCCCCCACACACTCCCCTCCCCCCACACACTCCCCTCCCCCTCACACACTCCCCCTCCCCCCCACACTCCCCTCCCCCCACCACACACTCCCCTCCCCCCACCCACACACTCCCCTCCCCCCCACACACTCCCCTCCCCCCACACTCCCCTCCCCCCCCACACTCCCCTCCCCCCCACACACTCCCCTCCCCCCCACACACTCCCCTCCCCCCACACACTCCCCTCCCCCCACACACTCCCCTCCCCCACACTCCCCTCCCCCCCCACACACTCCCCTCCCCCCCACACACTCCCCTCCCCCCCACACACTCCCCTCCCCCTCCGCTCCCCTCCCCCCTCCGCTCCTCTCCCCCTCACCCTCCCCTCCCCCCTCCCCCTCCCCTCCCCCTCACCCTCCCCTCCCCCTCACCCTCCCCTCCCCTCCCCTCCCCCCTCACCCTCCCCTCACACTCCCCTCCCCCTCACACTCCCCTCCCCCCACACTCCCCTCCCCTCACACACTCCCCTCCCCCCCACTCCCCTCCCCCCCACTCCCCTCCCCCCCACTCCCCTCCCCCCCACTCCCCTCCCCCCCACTCCCCTCCCCCCCACTCCCCTCCCCCCACTCCCCTCCCCCCCACACACCCCGCTCCCCTCCGCTCCCCTCCCCCCTCCGCTCCCCTCCCCCCTCCGCTCCCCTCCCCCTCCGCTCCCCTCCCCCCTCCGCTCCCCTCCCCCCTCCGCTCCCCTCCACTCCCCTCCACACCCCTCCCCTCCACACCCCTCGCCTTCCCCAACTCACTCCCCCTTCACTCCCCCTCCCCTAACTCACTCACCCTCTGCTCCTCGCTCTCCCTCCGATCCCTTCCCCCTCTCCCTCTGCTCCCTTCCCCCACTTCACACCCCTCCTCTTCCCCAACTCACTCCTTCATTTCCCCCTCCCCTAACTACTCCACACCTCGCCCCCTCTGCTCCTCGCCCTCCCGCTCCCCCCTTTCCCTCCGCTCCCCCTTTCCCTCCGCTCCCCCCTTTCCCTCCGCCCCCTCCCCATTCCCCCGCCCCTTTCCCTCCTGCCCCCCCCTTTCCCCCCCGCCCCTCCTTTTCCCTCGTCCCCTCCCATTTCCCCCTGTCCCCTCCCCTATCCCCCTGTTTCCCCCCACCCCTTTCCCCGCCCCCCTTTCCCCGCCCCCTTTCCCCGCCCCCCCTTCCCCGCCCCCTTTCCCCGCCCCCCCTTTCCCCTCCCCCCTATCCCCTCCCCCCTTTCCCCGCCCCCTTTCCCCTCCCCGCCCCCCTTTCCCCTCCCCACCCCCTTTCCCCTCCCCGCCCCCCTTTGCCCCCCCTCCCCGCCCCCCTTTGCCCCCCCTCCCCGCCCCCTTTTGCCCCCTCCCCGCCCCCTTTCCCCCCCTCCCCGCCCCCCTTTCCCCCCCGGACCCCGCTCCCCCCTTCGCCCCGCTCCCCCCTTCCCTCCCCTTCCTCTGCTTTCCCCCGGGCTCCCCTCCCTATGCTCCCCTCCTCCCTCCCTGCGCTCTCCCCTCTTCCCTCCCTGCGCTCTCCCACCCCTCCCTGCGCTCTCCCCTCCCCCCTTGCTCCCCTACCCCTGCGGTCCCCCCTGCACTCTGCTCCCCCCCCACTGCTCTCCTTCCGCCCCTCCCCCACGTTTTCCTCCGCTCCCTCCCACTCATTCTCCACTCATGACTCCCATTCACCGCCCCACCCCTACTTATTCCCCCCTACCCCCTCTCTCATCCCCCACCTCTCCCCCACTCATTTAGAGGGATATGGGCCAAACACGGGCAAATGGAGCATCTTGGCATAGATGAGTTGGGCCGAATGACCTGTTTCTTCGCCGTATAATTCTGACTATCATTTACTATAAAGCGCTGTACAGACCTGAATTCAAAAATGATGTTTTATAATAGTGACTAATTAGCACTCCCAGACTACTTGAGATCCAACAACACTAAATTCCTTTTGCAGACTCTGCAGTAAATTGCTCTGCTGTAAAACTGTAACATTACAATTTATGTTTTGATCACAGTAGCTTATAATTGGAACATCATCTGCTGTTGAACTCTTAATAGTTAACAAATCTGGGTTGCTACAAAGTGTACCATCAATTGATTGTGTTGCCAAATAGCTTTGATTCATATTTGGACTTGAACATGCATGCAGTGATGAAATCGAGTCATAAATGGAGGATATTGTTTCTGATTAGACAAATGATGCACGTGAGTGCTTGTAAGTTGGTGGCTCTTCTGTGCAATATGATCTTTTTTTTGGCTTTTGTAAAAGGCATCATTAACTCAGGGAATTTCTGGGTTAAATCAATACTGTGACATAATGTAGAAACAAGAAACTGTAGATGCTGGTTTACATAAAAAAGACAAAGTGCTGGAGTAATGCAGCAGGTCAGGCAACATCTGTGATTTAATGTGGTGAATTTAGTTGATTACTATTTCAGTATTAAGACTTTTTTGAAAGCTAGAGTATTGGTGTTAGCCAAAATCCCAGCTCTGTTGATTTTTGTCGTTTGCTGCACTGTGGTTAGATTCTAAACTGAAGCACATGCATTTTTGTTGATTGTGGAATGTACCATTTTACCCCTTGTGAATTGTCTTGCTGTAGAGAAGTGCACGTGAATTGGAATATCTTACTGTGTTTGCTACATTTAAGATGCTGTACAAGTGGAACTTGTTATTGTCAGAATCAGAAATGCACACAAGATGGGGGACACGATTTGATACCTCTGCTGATTTGATTGAACTTTTTTCACACTTTGTAAAACGAATTTTCCATTATCCAAACATAGATTTGTTTAGATTTAATCAGTTGGAAGAGCTAGCTGCAGTGCTACAACTTGTATGTTGTCGGCCCATTCTCATGGCTCCCAACACAGTAAACCACTTCACATGCTAGTCGGAGTGGATGTTGGATATTTTCTGACAAGAAGACAAAATGCATTGTTTTTTTTGAGTTACACCATTCTGACCTGACTGAGGAAGCGAAGAGCAGTCTACAATAGAACTTTTATCCCTTGCAATTAAAAATCAGGCGATTGTGGCATGGTTTTACTGCTGGTTAATGTTTTAGTGATGTTTCAATGATGCTTTTCCAATTGTGTTAGTCTAGCTAAACCAATGGACAGTTTTTAAATTTGCCTTCTTTGACTGTAGTTTGAATTTCTTTTTGCCTTTGATTGAAAGATACAGTGTGGAAATGGGCCCTTTGGCCCACCGATCGCCCGTTCACACAAGTTCTACGTTATCCCACTTTTGCAACCACTCCTCACACACCAGGGACAATTTTTTTCAGAGGCCAACTAACCTATGAGCTCGCACGTATCAGCTGCGCCACTGTGCCGCCCTTTGATCGGTCTGAAATAGCCTGTGAATCTTTCCTCTGCTGATTTCAATGGATTGGTGGTGTCCTGGTAGCCTTTTGCATCTTTGACCTGGGAGGTATCACAAAATGCTGGAGTAACTCAGCGGATCAGGCAGCATCTCTGGAGAGAAGGAATGGGTGACGTTTCGGGTTCAAACCCTTCTTCAACCCTGGGAGGTAAAGGCAGTGGATGATGACCTTCCATTGGTTACCAGGCTCCAAGTTTAAGCAGTATTTCGATGCCTCAGAAAACACCAACCGTCTACTCTTCAGATTCCCTTTTCCAACTCTTCGGCAATGCCTCCCCTAGCTTGTTCTGGCAAGATTAAGTCACCCAGTTACATGGTGCTGCCTGCTTAGTTTAGTTTAGTTTGGAGATACAGCATGGAAAGAGGACCTTCAGCCCACCGAATCTTCGCCAATCATTGATTGCCCATTTACGCTTGTTCTATGTTATCCCATTTTCTCATCTACTTCCTACATACTACGGGCAACTTACAGAGGCCAATTAACCTACAAACCCATGTTGTTTAGATGTGGGTTAAAATAATGTGCTGGAGGAGCTTGGCGGGTTAGGCGACATAGGTGGACAGTGGACAGATAAATGAACAGTTAACATTTTCAGGTCGAGGCCAGAGGTAGGGTCTTGACCCCCCCAAAAACATCTGTTAATTTCTCTCCACAGATGCTGCTTGATTCACTGAGTTCTTCCAGCTCTCTGTTTTTTATTAATATAAACCTGGTTTCCATGTAAAGCAGGAGTGAGGATGTTAAGTTCCAGATACACCCAAAGCAAGTTAGTTTCAGTTCAGTTATTTTTTAGTTTATTGTCATGTGTAATAATAATAATAATAATAATAATGCATTACATTTATATAGCGCTTTTCATATACTCAAAGACGCTTTACAGAGATTTAGAGAACATAAGGAAATGAATAAATAGATAAATAAGTAAATAAGTAAACGAACAGAGAAAGGAGACAGAAGGTGAGGTGACCTTCAGTGGTTGAAGGCAGTACTGAACAGGTGAGACTTCAGCGATGTTTTGAATGTGGTGAGTGTGGAGGAGTCTCTAACGGTTTGGGGTAGTGAGTTCCATAGGGTGGGAGCAGCGATGGAGAAAGCCCTGTCCCCCCAGGATCTGAGTTTGGTCCGGATGTGGGGGGATAGGAGATTGGCAGCAGCAGAGCAGAGGGTGCAGGTGGGAGTGTGCCTGTGGAGGAGGTCGGTCAGGTAGGATGGGGCCTAGTGTGTACACTAGTGTGTACACTAGGTACAGTGAAAAGCTTTTGTTGTGTGCTATCCAGTCAGCTGAAAGACAATACATGATTACAATCGAGCCATCCACAGTGTACAGATAGCGATTTAAAAGCGTGGAGCGATTGTAATATGTGATTTCAGATTGCGACTAGCACACAAATAGTTGCCTGGTTTGGGCGCCATCTTGCAAAAAAATAAATCTGAAATTCGACATACAGTGCAGTTCAAGTCACTTCTGAGAAAACCCTGAGTTACAACAGATGATGTTGAAACAGGGGAAAGCGTTTTAGATTCAAGGATTAGCATATATTGATTTAGAGTAGTGGCTGCCGACCTTTTCATGATCAAACATTTAGACTTGTGGCCCATGCTTTAGGATCGCATGATAAATTGAAAATTCTGTTAAAATGATTCAGGTTTTTGAAACGTATTTTATATTGACTTTGCAGATAAATTAATCACAAAATGAAAACATCAAATATCAAATTAAAACATTGAAAACAAAATTTAAGCATGAAATATAAATTTTGGGATCCTTCATGGCACAGTGTCATCCTTTGTGGCCCAGTATTAGGGTGGGGAGCTTTCTTCAGACTGCAGTGTGGTGGAGGAGAATGCTGGAAAAGAGGTGGGGACAAAGCCTGGCAAGTGATGGGTGGATACCGGTGAAAGGGATCGTTTGGCGGCAGAACATAGTCAAAGTGCAGCAGGAATTACAGAGGGGGAGCAGTGCGAGAGGGTTTCACAGAACTGTTGGAGAGAAGAGAACTTCTTCAAAGTTGGCATACCTTGAGATTTTGCAGTGGAGCATTGAAATGGCATTAGACACAAAATGCTGGAGTACCTCAGCGGGTCAGGCAGCATCTGGAGAGAAGGAATGGGTGACGTTTCGGGTTGAGACCCTTCTTCAGACAGATGTCGGGCGGGACAAAGAGAATGTAGTTGGGGTCGTTAAGACTAGTGGGAGAACTGGAAAGGAGGAGGGGATGGAGAAAGAAAGCGAGAGCTATCTGAAGTTAGAGAAGTTAGTGAAATAGAGACTTTAGAGATACAGCACGAAAACAGGCCCTTCTGCCCACCGAGTCCGCGCCAGCCAATGATCACACCATATACTAAGCTACACACATTAGAGACAATTTTACAACTTGCCAAAGCCAATTAACCTAGAAACCTGTACGTCTGGAGTGTGGGAGGAAACCGGAGCACCTGGAGAAAAGTCTTGCAATCACAGGGAGAACGTGCATACTCAGTACAGGCGGCACCCAGGATAGAACACGGCTCTTTGGCGCTGTAAGGCAGCAACTCTACCGTTACGCCACTGTGCTGCTTTTAATGTCGGTCGAGTGCAGTGTGTACTGCATCACCAGGCCTTCTCTCTTGTGAATAGCAGACTGTACTTGCAGAAAGGCCTTGACAGCTGGTAAAGCTCCCAGGTTCACGGGCTGTCGGAGTTGCAATTTTTAAATTGGATGTTTGGGAATGTCATTCACATTGGAAACAGGCCCACCAAGTCCACACTGATCAATCGCTCATTTGTACTATGAATTCAGTTCCATGTTATCCCATTTACTCATCCACTCCCTACACACTTGGGGCACTTTTACAGAGGTTGATTAACCTACAAATGTGCACGTCTTTAAAATGTGGTGGTGGTGGTGCTGGGGGGGAAGGGGGGGGGACGGGAACCAGAAGAAACCTACACAGTCACACTATAAATTTGAACTCGTTACATTTCTGTATATCTCAGGGTTTGGTACTTGTTTTAATTTTAAACTAGACTAAGTGGACCCGTTGGGCCCAGACCTCTGCTGCATTGGTGCAGCACCCTCTCCTCTCCCCCAACCTCCTCCCACTCCCCTTCCCCCCTCCACTCCATCCCCTCAACCCTCCCCCCTCCACTCCATCCCCTCAACCCTCCTCCCTCCTTCCCTAGGAGATAGATTTAAACTTAAAAATGTGAATAACTTAAAAAATATAACACCGATTTCAATGAAACTACTTCCATTAGCACCAAAGAGATGACGGTGAGTAAGGTGGGCCTATAATTGTCACGCAATCGTGGACCGTTTTGGCTGTAGTTCAGGAACAAACAAACAAACAAACAAACGAGAGTTTTAGTATATAGATGTTCACGTCACAATGCAAATGCAGTTTTATATTCAGTGTCCTTGACAAATATTCCGTGGATATTTAGTGAATTCCCACTGTAACGTCCTGTCGCTCCCCCCCCCAATTGTCCTGGGCTTGCTGGCCTGGTGCCAGAGAGTTGCACAAGATGGAAACAGGTCGCTTGTCCCTCCCAGTCCATGCTGTCAATCATGCACTTAAATACACTGATCCCATTTTAATCCCTCCAAGTTCCTGTCAGTTTCCCCCCCTAATTCTGCCATTTACCTTCACATTGGAGCAATTTACAGTAGCCAATGAAGCTACCAATCCTCCTTTCTTTGGGATTTGGGAGGTTAGCTGGAACACCTAGACAAACCCACATGGTTACAGTGGGATCCTGCAAACTTCACACAGATAGCACCAAAGGTCAGGTTTGAATCTGTGGGGCTACAGCTCCACCACTGTGCTGCTCGACTACAGTAATTCACAGTTAAAATGTAAAGATCTTCATCCTTGTCCTTCCAATTCTACAACTATGTAAAACTTAATGGGTTATTGATTCCAATTTGCACCATTTTGCATAACCTTTTTTAAGAGTTCCAACATCAGCTGCTGGCTTCAATTTCAGAATTAGCCTTGTCCAACCCCTCCATCCCCTCCCAACTCTTATCCTATTTGTCTTTCTTTTATGCCACTTTAATAAAATCTAGATCCAAATACTTTCCCTCTCATATCCTATTTTGTCTTATAACTTCCCTGTGATGTACAATGTACAATACATCATATACATGCAGGCTGTTGGTGTTACATACTGATTGTTATTTGCAGAACAGCTGAGCACAACAGTGTGAATGAAGCCTCTTCACGTTTAATAGACTGGGTGAATTGAAGAGTTGCAATGCTGGTATCTAAGTCAGATATTAGAGGCAAAGGTCAATAAATATTAAAGGTTATGACACTGCTGGTGGAAACGTGCATGATGCAATTGCTAATGCAATAAATACTGAAGCAAACGCTGGACTGGTTGCTAATGAGCTGTGGGCATGGAAACTAGGCAGAAGTGTTGCTTGACCAGAGAATAGCAACTGAGGATAGCAAGTCACTGCCCTCCTTCAATACTTTCCAGGTCGCCAAATTATGGGTACAAATGGGAATGGGCGTGATACTTGCAAGGTGTATTGGATGTCAAACATTATCATTTTAAAGGGCTGAGTGATGGTGTTTTTTGGAAGAAAGCAGCCCAAGAACCGACTGGCACCTTCAGTTTCTGAGACATGAGGCTGTAGCTTTGGACAAATCCCAATAACTTTCCAATAACCCGTATCATTACTTTGGCAGAACTCTTGCGAGAAATGTCTGTTCAACATACAGATCACCGTTCTGGCCTTTAGCATGGATAGGAAAGGTTTTGAACAGTTTAATGTTTGAGGGATATGGGCCAAACGCGGGCAGGTGGGACTAGTGTAGATGGGGGTCTTGGTAGGCTTGGGCAAGTTGGGCCGAAGGGCCTTTTTCCGTGATGTATGACTCGATGATTTGAGGAGTAGGAATGGATTTGGTGCATTATCTACCAGACATTCGCAGGAGCTGTCAGAAATAGACACTAAGGAGTTAAGAGCATATTACACATGGCACTGAGCAGAAAAGCTTCCCTTTCAATGACATTCACTTCCTCCTCTCTATGTCTATTTACCCACCAACCTATTCAATGCACCTTTCCCTTCCTCTCTTACTGTGCATTTTTATTTCTCTCCAGATCTGCTTTGATATTTCCCGAGAATCCACCGGGTAGCATAAACTGTCTCAAATTCTTCATCCCTTATGAATCTTTGAAGTAAATATTTTGCTGGTTATCTTTTTTGTTCTGACTTTTGGCGTTTTTTGTTATTGGCGTTCTGCCTCCTGAATTGTGTGCAGTATGGCAGGTACGGTTGTAACTCTGCTTATTGTCTCCTGACCTGAATTATATATCTCTTTTATGCAACCAAATTGTCAGCATTGCATTTGTTACTGCACCCTGTGCAGCTGGTTTCAGTGAACTTCCCATCAGTACAAACTTTCCATCAGTATGAATTATTTGAATTTTTTAGGTCAAAGCAATTTATATTAAGTTTCAATTGTTTATTAACTTGGAAAAATTATAACTAAACCTGTAAAAGAATGTTGTGTGTAAATCGTTCTACCATTCAGGAAAAGACTGTGGGTGCTGTCTGTACGGAGTTTGTACGTTCTCAAAGTGACCCGAATGGGTTGTCTCTGGGTGCTCACACCCAGCCCACACTCCAAATATGTACAGGCTTGTAGGCTATTTGGCTTGGTAAAATTGGAAATTGTCCCTAGTGTGTGTAGGATAGTGTTGGTTTGTGCAGATCACTGGTCCAAAAGGCCTGTTTCTGCGCTGTATCTCTAGACTAAACATTGGAAGTTTGTGCGCTTTAATATTGTGTAGGGTTAGAAAAAGTCTTAGAGTCTGACATGAAGTGAATAAGTCAAGACATCATTTTTAGTACACGCATTCAACGGAGTCCTTAATGAAGTTGCTTTAAATTTCTTGCAGCAGTTCTGACAAATGGTTAAATCTAATGCTGTTAAAAGCCAGCTGCTGTGTCATCACGGGCAGTGTAACGTCTGCAGATGTTACACAACCACAGTTGAATTGGCTCATTGATTCAATAGTTGTTATGGAATGTTTTATCTAAGAACTATTTCATTGCTTTTAAGAAAATTGGTGTGGATTGATCATGTTGACTTTAATCATTTTAAATATGAGATTAGACATGAAGTTTTCTCCTTGCAAATTGTTTTTATTGCTAACTGCAAACTACATTGGGGAAATAACAGATATGGTGGTCATTTTGTGAGATAACTTTGTTCTTTCGGCGAGAACGTTTATTTATCCCACTTTCATCCTCTGTCTCCTTGGGTAATTTGAAAATTGATATCAGTGTGGTCTAATTTTTAAAAATTCGTTATGTAGCGTCAGCATCAGTTGTCTTTCGTTAGATCTGTCACTCAGCTATCTTTCAACAAGTTGTGTTGATTCTGTGTGTTGCATGAGTGGATTGATTTGTCATCTCAGATATTATTCCTGTGCAGTCCATGTTAAACAAGAGTTGGATTATTTAGTTCAAATTGCACGCTACTTCATGTTTGACTGCATTAAAGCACATGTTACACTCTGGAGTGGGGTGTTGTTTATTGGTAAATACGGTGGTTCGATATTGCAGTGAAACCCAAGCACTGCCAAGCAGAACCACCGTCATTTCAGCATGTGAATGCCACCATGTCTGAGATTCCAATATAAGACCAGAGCTTGTTGCTGTCAACCATTGTAGTGAGTCTTTTCCTGTCTGCGTCCCAATGCCACTAGATCCAAGAAGCGTCCAACCGAGTATTGGTAGTTCAACAGCAGTGATACTGGGAACTCTGTCTGAAAACCCTATTCCAATTGCACCTGGCGTAGGAATAGTGTCTGTTAATGTGAATGGAGGAGGTGGCTGCACATGGACATATTGGGTCTACTTCATAAATATCGGAAATTTAGTTAATGCTAATGATTGGTTGTCTTCTGAAGTATTTAAGGATTTTGATTTTGTTTATTTATACTGTTAATTTAAAAAAATGACCTTTAACAGTTTTTGAATGCTTCATAATGTCAGCTGGAATGTCAACAAGCTAAGCCAGAAAGAGCGGGGGGCATTTTTTATTTCAGCAGCTTCGTGAGAAGGACCTGTGCAGTCTCAGCAGGTCACAATAACTGCAAAGCCCTGCTGCTGATCAGGACATGAATATTGGAAAAATACATTGTTAATCTGTGTTATTGCCTGCAAAAGACTGCCCAAGTTCTGGTCCAATATTCTTCTTGACCTATTATCTAACAAAGACTGAAAGTAAAACCAATTTGGTGAGATACATTTAAAATGGAATGTTGGCAAGGCAACTTTTTTTTAACATCCAAGCGAACAACTTGCCCTAATATCTCGCCCAAAGGATTCGATCGACTATAAGACATCGGATTAGAAGTAGGCCATTCGGCCCATTGAGTCTGCAATGGCACAGCCTTTGTTTGTATAAAACTGCAAGCCTGCACCAAATGGTTCTTCTTGCTTACAGTTCGATTTAAGCTTGAAGTTAAATGGAGAAGAGATTGATTCAGTTTGAATATCTTTCAAATTATTGCTTATTTCTGATCACATATTCCTAAATTTGTCAACCTGAATTGCCTGTATTTTTCATGGTTTTGACTGGTTCTGTACAATGCAAACACACCAGCTAACATAATGCCTTTTGAGACTAATATTAACATGACATAAATATCTTCACATTTACTTGAATTGGGAATGGCCAATTTCGCTATAAGACAGGATTTGGCAAAAGGAGTGTGAGAGCATCTTTTTGCAGGTAGGCTTACATCCTGGTTGGAAGCATACAAAGGAGAAATAGTGGAGTTCTGGGCCAGCATGTTCCAATAAGAGTGAAAGCCAAGCTTAACAGGTATACGGACTAGAGCTAATCAAATGCAACAAGAACTAAGGAGAATCCCGATCCGAAAAGTTGCCTATCCATGTTGTCCATAGATACTGCCTGACCCACTGAGTTACTCCAGCATTTTGGCTTTGCTCAAGAACTAATCATGTTCAACACAACTAATCACGTGCAAGTAGAAGGGATTAGTTTATCTTGGCATCATGTTCAGCGTAAACATTGTGTGCTGAAGGGCTATGTTCATGTACTATTTTATGTTTTAGGGAGATTGAGAGATATCAAGGGTAGGTTAAAGACACAAAAAAGGAAGCATATGGCAGATATTGAGAATTAAAGACAGGGTATGCCTGTCATGGGTATATTGAGTATAGAGTGTCGCTTAAAAAAGAAATTAGGAAGGCAAAGAGGGTTCATGAAATGTCACTGGAGGATGGAGTTAAGGTAAATCTGAAGGCATTTTATGTATATTAAGAGTGAAAGAATAACCAAGGAAAGAATAGGGACATTGGGGGGAATCTGTTCATGGAAGCAGAAGATATCGATGAGGTCCTAAATGAATTCTTAACATCAGTATTCATAAAGGAAATGGCATTTGCAGTTGGAGATCTTGGCGAAGGGGAAGGTGAAATTCTAGAGCCCATCACTGTAAATAAACATGACTTACTTGATGCTTTAGTGGGCTTAAAGGTGGTGAAATCGCCAGGCTTAGATGAGATTTATCTCGGGCTACAAGGGGAGGCAAGGGAGGTTGCTGTGGCTCTGGCTGAGATTTTAAAATCTTAGTTGATGTAAGTGAACTACCAGATGATCGGAGGTCAGCAAATGTTTTCTCCATTTTCAAGAGGGGCATCAGCGAAAAGCCCTGTCATTATAGACCCGTGAGCCTAATATCAGTGGGATGGAAGTTATTGGAAGAATTTCTGAGGGGCAGATTTATGATCAGTTGTAAAGTCAGGGACTGATCAGAGATGGCCAGCATGACTTTGTTACGGGCAGATCTTGTCGGAGCCATCTGATTAATTGTTTTGAGGAGGTAACAAAGTGTATTAATAGGGCGTTGGAGTAGACGAGGATTAAATGGCGTCAGTAATTATTCACAAAATGCTGGAGTAACTCAGCGGGTCAGGCAGCATCTCAGGAGAGAAGAAATGGGTGACGTTTCGGGTCGAGACCCTTCTTCAGTCTGAAATTTAGGCCTCTGAAGAAGGGTCTCGACCCGAAACGTCACCCATTCCTTCTCTCCTGAGATGCTGCCTGACCTGCTGAGTTACTCCAGCATTTTGTGAATAAATACTTTTGATTTGTACCAGCATCTGCAGTTATTTTCTTACACTAAATGGCGTCAGTAAGGTCTTTGACAAAGTCTGATCGATAAGGTAAGAGAATGTGATGCTGAGCACGTTTGCAAATTGGAATCAAGGAGACCAAAGGCAATAATGGAGAGTTTTGTTGTGATTGGATGCTGTAACTAATGGTGCTCCTCCACAGGATGTGTGCTGGGATACTTGTTGTTTGTAATACACAAGAAAGATATGGATGTGAATGTGGAAGTCAAGATCAGTAAATTCACACATGACACAGAGTGGTGGAATTGTTGATGGTATTGAGAGTGTTTTGGGATTATGTTGATGTGTTGGTGAAATGGGCTGATGGGGTTTAATCCTAATAGGTGTGAGTTGAAGCATTTTTGGTCATTCTAATGACCAAATACTAAGTCATACTAACACCCTTGGGAGTATTGAGGAACAGAGGGAGCTTAGCATGCAAGTCCAAAGGCTCTTGAAGATGGCAATGGAGATTGATAATGTGGTTAGGAGGAACATGGGATACTGTCCTTTATTAGAAGAGGAAGTGAACATTAATACGAGCAGGAAGGTTATATTATAAAACATTGGTCAGTCCTCAACTGAGGTATTGCATGCAGTTCAGGTCACCGGTAAGATGTGATGGTGATGGAGATTCACAAGGATGTTGCCTTGGATGCAGCTTTTCAGTTATAAGGAGAGACTAGAGTGGCCAGGTCTTTTTTTTCCTGGAATAGAGGAGACAAAGACGGGTCATGATTGAGTTAAATAAAACTGAGGGTTGTAGATCAGGTGGATCACACGAAACCTTTCTTCTGGTGACTAAAAACAAAGGAGAGAGATTTAGGATAAGGCGCAAGAGATTTAAAGGGGATCTGAGGAGGATCCATCTCGCCCAAAGTGAGGTGAGTATCTGGAATGAACAGTCGGAGAGAATGGTGGAAGCATTGTCGCTGTTTGGATGAACACTTAAATTGTCTAATAATTGACATAGAAAGCATCCTGGAAGGTGAAATTAGTGGAATGGGTGCCCACCGATTCATGTGGACGCAGTGGGCTAAAATGGCTTGTTTCTGTGTTGTATGACTTGTGCTGAAAACAAAATGCCCGCAGAATTTAACCTGGATATGTTTTCCCACATTTTGTCTTCCTCCCTCTCCCATTTTCTTTCTCCCTGTCCTCCATTTTGCATAGGCTTAAGGGAATATCTGTCATGACTGAATCTCAGAGAGAGTTCAATGCAGGTAGCGTGGTAATTTGAATTCCAGTTTAAGCTCTGTACTTGTGTGCCGACATTGCAAATATGAGTACTTTATACTGGAGAATAAATTCCATTGCGTGGCAAGAATGCACAAACTGCTGATTCACAGTGTGAAAATGTTTACTATAATTCCTGGCAGCCAGACTTCGCCATTGGTTGTGGAAGATCCTTATTAGCCAGGTGTGAAAACAGGAAAAAAAATGGTGGCATGCACTAGTGTTTACATTTCAAGTCAGAGGTATTACTAGTTTTGGAGAGCAGCTAAATGCAGCCTCTTAAAATGGTTCCTACTGCTTCTCAGTCAAGCGTTGCTGTTTTATTTACATTGGAATGTGGCTTCTGGAAGAACTCCTATCTGTGGTATTGTTGTAAAGTGAATGGAGACATTGTAACACATGCTGGTTATAATAATACAAAAGAATGCCCTGCTAGCAATTACGGTCAGTTTTATGATTTGGGCATTTAGAGGAAGATATTGTTTATCTGATTTTCTTCATCTTAATCCTTGTTTTGTTTCCATCATTTAATTTTTTTTAATTCTGCGAAGATTTGTGGAATTTTTCACTGATCTTAAAATTGATTCAATGAAGTATCTCATCAAGAATCAGAGGCATGTATACACCATATGATACTTTGAATCTCTTCAATAAGTTTTTAGCTGATATAGTAATATCTACGTCCAAGACACCTCACAAGCTCTCCATCTCCTCGACAACTTCCGGTTCCCAGGCCCCCACTCCCTCATCTTTACCATGGATGTCCAGTCACTCTACACTTCCATCCCCCACAAGGATGGTCTCGAAACCCTCCGTTTCTTCCTCGACCGTAGAACCAGCCAATCCCAATCTCCCAACACTCTCCATCGCCTAGCAGAGCTGGTTCTTACCCTCAACAACTTCTCCTTTGACTCCTCCCACTTCCTCCAAACCGGAGGCGTAGCTATGGGCATTCGCATGGGCCCTAGCTACGCCTGCCTCTTTGTCGGGTACGTCGAACAACGGCCCCATCCCCGAACTCTACCTCCGCTACATCGACGACTGCATTGGTGCTACCTCTTGTACCCATGCAGAACTCACTGACTTCATACACTTCACTTCCAATTTCCATCCTGCCCTTAAATATACCTGGACTATCTCCGACATCTCCCTCCCGTTTCTGGACCTCACCATCTCCATCACAGGAGACAGACTAGTGACGGACATTTACTATAAACCCACTGACTCGCACAGCTGTCTGGACTACACTTCTTCCCACCTGGTTGGGATGCTTCTTGAAGAACCACTCTCAGTGTGAAGGATCTCCACCTGAAACATCACCTATTCCTTTTCTCCAGAGATGCTGTCTGACCTGCTGAGTTACTCCAGCATTTTATGTCTACAGTACAGAACTTTATTGTCATTCGGTACAAATACCGAACGAAATTACAGCAGTCACAAAACACAACAAAAAAAAGAAAAAAGTACACAGGACACACGACCCCAAGACAAACATCCATCACAGTGAGTCCAAACACCCCCTCACTGTGATGGAAGGCAACAAAACTTCCACTCTCTTCCCCCCACGCCCACGGACAGGCAGCTCGACCCCTAACGAGGCGACCGACACGCACAGCCCCCGCAAGGGGATGGAAGGCTCCGCGGCCGAGCCGCACCGGGCACTGAAACGTCCCGCGGCCGAGCCGCGCCGGCAATGTTAAGTCCAGCGGCCGAGCCGCGCCGGGCGATAGAAGGCCCCGCGGCCGCGCCGGGCGCTGAACCGTTCCGCGGCTGAGCCACGCCGGGCGATGGAAGGCCTCGCGGCCAAGCCGCACCGAGCGCTGAGACGTCCCGCGGCCGTACCGGGCGATGGAAGACCCCGCGGCCGAGCCGCGCCAGGCACTATTAGGTCCCGCGGCCGAGCCGCGCCGGCGATGCTAAGTCCAGCGGCCGAGCCACGCCGGGCGATGGAAGGCCCCGCGGGCGATGGAAGGCCCCGCGTCCGAGCTGCGCCCCGGGGAAGAGACCTAATAAAATTTTCGGTGTAAACAGCATCTGCAGTTTCTTCCTACACGACCTGAAACATTGCCTGTCCAGGTTCTCCAGAGACCTATTGAGTTACTCCAGCACTGTTTTATATGCAAGATTCCAGCATCTGCAGTTCCTTGTGTCTCAAAATGTTTCAAAAAAATCTCGCCTCTTTTTTCTAAATTACAGAAAATACAGGCCTATGTTCTTAATCCTTCCTTGAAAACTGATTCTTTCATCCAAAGAACCAGTCGAGTGAGTCTTCGTTAGGATATCCACTTAAATAATGACTTGGAAATACCTCTAATGTGATCTTGCAAAATCCCGGTTGATGGATTTCCCTTCTATTGACTCCATTTATACCTCACTGCCTCGGCAAGACCAGCAGCATAATCAAGGACAACCCTGGCCACTTTCTTCTCCCCTCTCTCATTAGGCAAAAGGTATAGAAGTGTGAAAGCGCACACCACCAGACCCAGGGACAGTTTCTTCCCAGCTGTTATCAGCCAACTGAATCATCCTACCATAACCAGAGAGCAGTGCTGAACTATCTACCTCTTTGATGACCCTCGGACTATCCTTGATCAAACTTTGCTTGCTTTACCTTGCACTAAACGTTGTTCCCTTATGTATCTATACACTGTGAATGGATCAATTGTGATTATGTATTGTCTTTCTGTTGACTGGTTAGCACGCAACAAAAGCTTTTCACTGTACCTCGGTACACATGACAATAAAACTGAACTGAACCTCCTTTCGTACAGAATCAAATGTGCAGTCAAGGCCATCTTTATATTTAGTAATTGGTAAAGTGGTGGTGGGGATGGTGAGTGGGAAACTTGTGCAGGGAATGAAGGTTAAGCCAGGTAATGGTCAGATGCTGCTTTATGGAATTAGAAGAGCCTTCATGACTTGTTTACATGTTATAAGAACTGTAAATAGATTGTGGTCACTGAATCGGGCACATTTCCTGGTCTCTGCAACTCTGAACTTAATGTACTCTATTAGGTCTGATTCATATTGAATTGACCAGATATCAACATTTAAATGGATTCGTCTCCAAACCACTGTTACAGAAGGATGTAGCATTGAATGCCAGATATAGACTGCAGAAGATTTTATTAATTTGACCTTTTTTACAAACGAGACCACAATTTATTTTCATGAGGGTGAGTGAAGATGGAGGCTGGGCAGAATTTTTATACTCTTGCCATTTCTATATTTAGTTCCAAAGACTAAGTTGAAAGGCTGCAAGGTCTCAGAATATTAGAAATGAGATAACAGCACAGAAGGAGCTGCTGGCTTTTTGATTGGTCTCCAATTAATTTCATTCCTATGCTCTTTACCTATCATTTAAATATTTTGCATTTGTCCTTTATAACGCTCCAAGGCAGCGAATTTCAGAGGTTAACGAAGTTCAGTGTTTTCAAAACGGATATCCTTATGACATCTGGTTCTTTTGCCAAGCACCTTGCTTCTAAATTTAATATTTTTGTAATATTAAAAATTCTAAAACTTTGAAGGTGTAATTTTTAACTTTTTGGTAGTTCTAGTATGGCACGGTACTGTCACAAAAAAGGCACTGCTAATCCCCATTAACCAATGCCTCTCATAGTCTGGTTATTTCGCCACAGGATTACACAAAGGGCGATTTACAGTTGTTAATTCACTTGCCAGCCATTATGTTTTTTGAGATGTGGAAATAAATTGGAACACAAGGGAAAATCACATAGTGATAAGGTAAACACAAGGGCAGCACAATTGTGCAGCAGAAGAGCTGCGGCCTCGCAGTGCCAGAGACTAGGGTTCGATACTGATTTTGAGTGCTGCCAATCTGGAATATATATGTTTTCCTGGTGGTCGGATGGGTTTATGTGATCCGGTTTCCTCCCACATCCCAAAGACGGGCAGGGCTGTCTGTTAATTGTCACTCTGTAAATTGCCCATAGTGTGTAGGAAGTGGATGAAAAAGTGAGATCATGTAGAACGAGTGTGAACGGGTGATTGATAGTCGGCGTGGGCTTGGTGAGCCGAAGGGCCTATTTCCACGCTGTATCGTTAAACTAAATTGAATGTGCAGATTCCACATGGACAGCAGCCAAGGTTTGGATTGATCTCCACTGTGAACCGTGGGACAGCAGTGCTGGTGCACAATCCTGCTGTCCCAATGCTTGTTGCTTATTGAAAACTTTGAACACATCACTTGTCGTTAATTATCTCAGAAAGAACAATGATCTTTGTGCCGACTACTGGGGAACACCACTACCTAGCTGTCTTTGGGGGCGATGGATGGTGGGGGCGGAGGAAGAATGAAAAGACTCGTATCTTTACATGTTCTTTTCTTTCTCTTGGTCAATTTTCTATCTAAGTACTATTTCCTTTCTAAACCCATATTTTGTTACGTTATCAAAGAGCTCTGTCGTTGAATGGAATTTATCTTCAATAAATCTGTGGCTACTTCAATGAGCTTATACTTCTCCAAACGTCAATTAGTTTATTGATAAGCTATAAAAGATTCCCATCATCAGTGTTTTACCATCTTATATTTATCACGTTTCTCTTTGTAAGTGGTAAGTGACTCCAGTCCCAATGACACCACTTCCAGGTCTACAGAGACTGGGAAGGTTGTGACCAGAATTTGTGAGTTTTCCTCTTGCTTCCTTCAATAGCCACCCTGAGATCCTACTTTCGGAATGCTGCTGACAGAGCTTGATGGAAGGCAGAGCTAATTAGTCATAGGGTCACACAGCGTGGAAACAGGCACGTTGGCTCAATGCCCATGCTGTCCAAGATGCCCCATCTAAGCTAGTCCTGTTTGCTCGCTATATGCCTCTAAATCTTTCCAATCCATGTATCTGTTATGAGATTGTTGTCTCCTGTCAATGACAGCTTTCATTAAGTATCAAAATTGTCGAATAATCAAACAAAAATTAAATTAAAAATATTTAATTAAAACAATAAAACATCTCCATTTATTTTTGAAATAAAAAAATACTGATGATCAACTTGAATATGCCCAAAATGCTTGGCAGATGATACGGTATGTGTGTGGAGATGAACAGGGGAAATTGCTGATGGTTGAGTGCTTTGCAGATCAATCTGCTTTTGTTCACATGAGCAACTCCAGTTCTACATCCCACGTCCACTCTGACCTCTTTGTCCAGTCCCCCACATTGTTATATTGAGGCCAAACCTAAGCTTGAGGAACAGCATTTTGTTTATCATCTGGGCACATTGTTCATGTCAAAAACAGCAACTTTAGGTAACTTGCCATGGACAGTGTGTTTTTATTATTGGAGACACAAGGAACTGTAGATGCTGGAAACTTGAACAAAACGCAAAATATTGGAGTAACTTATCAGGTCAGGCAGCATCTGTGGAGGGAATTGATAGCGACATTTCAGGTCTGAAGAAGGGTTCCGGCTCTGAAGAAGGGTCCTGACACAAAACGTTGCCCAGCCTTCTTTCTACAGATGTTGCCTGAGTCGCTGAGTTACTCCAGCACTTTGCGCTTTGCTCATGTATTTATTATTGTTCGTTCTGGGCTGCTCTCTCTCACGTGCTCTGGTATAATCCCATATATGTTTCAGACCACTTGTGCTTCCAACAACAAAAGCACGTTTCAGTATCTGGTGTTGCTCAAATCAATGATCTTGTTACACCGAGCCTTCATTTTCCAATGCACTCGTATCAATAGACAATAGACAATAGACAATAGGTGCAGGAGTAGGCCATTCAGCCCTTCGAGCCAGCACCGCCATTCAATGCGATCATGGCTGATCACTATCAATCAGTACCCCGTTCCTGCCTTCTCCCCATACCCCCTCACTCCGCTATCCTTAAGAGCTCTATCCAGCTCTCTCTTGAAAGCATCCAACGAACTGGCCTCCACTGCCTTCTGAGGCAGAGAATTCCACACCTTTACCACCCTCTGACTGAAAAAGTTCTTCCTCATCTCCGTTCTAAATGGCCTACCCCTTATTCTCAAACTGTGGCCCCTTGTTCTGGACTCCCCCAACATTGGGAACATGTTATCTGCCTCTAATGTGTCCAATCCCCTAATTATCTTGTATGTTTCAATAAGATCCCCCCTCATCCTTCTAAACTCCAGTGTATACAAGCCCAATCGCTCCAGCCTTTCAACATACGACAGTCCCGCCATTCCGGGAATTAATCTAGTGAACCTACGCTGCACGCCCTCCATAGCAAGAATATCCTTCCTCAAATTTGGAGACCAAAACTGCACACAGTACTCCAGGTGCGGTCTCACCAGGGCCCGGTACAACTGTAGAAGGACCTCTTTGCTCCTATACTCAACTCCTCTTGTTACGAAGGCCAACATTCCATTGGCTTTCTTCACTGCCTGCTGAACCTGCATGCTTCCTTTCATTGACTGATGCACTAGGACACCCAGATCTCGTTGAACTCCCCCTCCTCCTAACTTGACACCATTCAGATAATAATCTGCCTTTCTATTCTTACTTCCAAAGTGAATAACCTCTGGAATCTTGAATTTAATGCTGACCTTCTGAGTGTCAGTGCTGAGTTAAAGGCCATACAACGAGCGCCAGGTTTACGTCTATTGTCACGTGTACTAAGGTACAGTGAAAAACTTTGTTTTCCATGCTATCCAATCAAATCCGATAATACTGTAAATGAATACAATCAAGCCAAGAGCTTTGAGATATGTTGCATTAAGAGCCTGTAGATTTGTGGTACCTGCTTTGTCATGCATGATGCCTCTGGTATGAGAGCTCGGCTTATTTGACTCTAAATCTGGAAAAGATGGGCCTGCGTGGGTGGGTACAAATGGCATTGAGCATGGGCAGCAGTTAGGGCCGGTGAAATCCTGTTGAAAATCACAGTAAGAGTCAGTGTGGCCCTGATTTTCCGGAGCAGCTTATTTCTGCAGTTACTATGAACTATGTACTATGCATAGTTATTATAACAGTCGCAGTATTTGTTTTTGCCCTCTTAAATTTCAACGTGTTGTTTCTTTATTATAATTTGTGCTCTTTTAATAGTCGTATTAGCCTCCTTCATCAATCCAGTCGAACTAGCTGAACCAGAAGTCATTTGAAGTAATTATTCCAGCTGCTAGTTTGATCACTCAGCATCTTTTGTGTCATCTTGCAGTAGAGAATTTAACCTGGATTATGCATCAGAGCGTTTATTTGTCATATGAACTGATACAATTAAATTGTTACTTGGGGTTTGGTTTATTATTGTCACGTGTTCCGAGGTACAGTAAAAAAAACTAGGTTTGGCATGCTATCCAATCAAACCATACTATACATAAATAAAATCGAGCCAAACTCAAGTACAATAGGTAGAGCAAAGTGGAAGGTAGAGTACAGAATATAGTTCTCAGCATTGTAGCGCAATAGTTCTATAGACAACGTTCAATATCCACAATGGGGACGCGAGCAGGCAATCAGTGAGCACATACCTCCAAGCTCGTCAGGAAGGCAGGATAGAAGTGAGTACGTGGATTGGCTGATCAATTAAATTAGGTTTGGTAAATTGGCCAATTAGGTAATTTAGTGGCTGATATAAACAAGGCTTGTACAAGGGGTGTAGCCCTGTTGAGGGAAGTGCCCTGTGAGAAAAGTGCGAGTCTTTGCCTGCGAGTCTTTGGCGAGGAGGATGCACTTGTTTACCTCAGGGCCATCCGGGAATGAGAGTGTTTCCTGGACAGGACCTACTGTGAGGCTGTCATGCCAAGGGTCCAGGTCGAGCGAAGGTGGGAGACCGTTTCAAGGGGGAGTGAACGTGGACTACAGGAGACCCCAGTGGCTGTGCCCATTGCAAACAGGTACACCCTCTTGGGAGATGTCAGGGCAGAAGACGCTTCCAGTCCGAGCGGTGGACAGGTTGGTGGCTCTAATCCAGGCAAGGAGACTCGACCAGGGTGACCGAAGTCAGGAAGAGGCATAGTAGTGGGTGACTCCATTGTCCGAGGTACGGACAGTAAATTCTGTGGCGGCAGGCGGGACTCGAGGATGGTCTGTTGTCTCCCTGGTGGAACATCCTAGGATGAGGGGGGATCTTATTGAAACATATAAGATAATTAGGGGATTGGACACATTAGAGGCAGGAAACATGTTCCCAATGTTGGGGGAGTCCAGAACAAGGGGCCACAGTTTACGAATAAGGGGTAGGCCATTTAGAACGGAGATGAGGAAGAACTTTTTCAGTCAGAGAGTGATGAAGGTGTGGAATTCTCTGCCTCAGAAGGCTGTGGAGGCCAGTTCGTTGGATGCTTTCAAGAGAGAGCTGGATAGAGCTCTTAAGGATAGCGGAGTGAGGGGGTATGGGGAGAAGGCAGGAACGGGGTACTGATTGAGAGTGATCAGCCATGATCGCATTGAATGGCGGTGCTGGCTCGAAGGGCTGAATGGCCTACTCCTGCACCTATTGTCTATTGTCTATTGAGGGAAGGCGATCAACCGGGAGTAGTTGTGCATGTGGGCACGAACGACGTCGGGAGGAAGAGGAAGGAGATACTGCAACGTGAGTTTAGAGAGTTAGGAAGAAGACTGAGAAGTTGGACGTCAAGGGTGGTTATCTCTGGACTGTTACCTGTACCTCGTGCTGGTGAGAGCAGGAATAGAGAGATCGGGGATATGAATGTATGGCTGAGGGGCTGGTGCAGGGAGCAGGGATTTATATTTCTGGACCACTGGGATCTCTTCTGGGGTAGGGGGTGACCTGTACAAAAGGGACGGGTTGCACCTTAACAGCAGGGGGACCAACATTCTGGCAGGCAGGTTTGCTAGTCCTACACGTGTGGCTTTAAACTAAGTTGTGGGGGGGGGAGGGGTTGACAAATTGGGAATATGAAGATGGAGTTAGAGGGGAATCGAATACAGGAGAAATTGCAAAGGACTCTCGAATAAATGGGAAGGGAAGTTCTAGATGGGATAAGAGAGCAAGGTCAGGGCCAATTGTGACCGGTGTGAGAGGGGAGGTGAATACCGAAGTTAACGTGTTGTATTTAAATGCACGAAGTACAAAAAATAAAGTGGACGAGCTTGACGCTCAGTTAGACATTGGCAAGTATGTTGTTGTGGGAATCACAGAGACATGGCTACAAGAGGACCAGGGCTGGGAATTGAATATTCAGGGGTACACAACGTATAGAAAAGACAGACAGGTGGGCAGAGGGGGTAGGGTCACTCTGTTGGTAAGGAATGATATTCACTTCCTTGCAAGGGGTGACATAGAATCAGGAGATGTAGAATCAGTATGGATAGAAATGAGGAATTGTAAGAGTCAGAAGACCCTAATCGGAGTTATCTACAGGCCCCCAAACAGTAGCCTCGACATAGGGTGCAAGTTGAATCAAGAGCTAAAATTGGCATGTCGCAAAGGTAATGCTATGGTGGTTATGGGAGATTTCAACATGCAGGTAGACTGGGAAAATCAGGTTGGTAATGGATCCCAGGAAAGAGAGTTTGTGGAGTGCCTCCGAGATGGATTCTTAGACTGGAGCCTACCAGGGAGAAGGCAATTCTGGACTTAGTGTTGTGTAATGAACCTGATCTGATAAAGGGACTCGAGGTAAAAGAGCCTTTAGGAGGCAGTGATCACAATATGATAAGTTTTACTCAACAAATTGAGAGGGAGAAGGGAAAATCGAAAGTGTCAGTATTACAGTATAGTAAAGGGGATTACAGAGGCATGAGGCAGGAGCTGGCCAAAATTGACTGGAAGGAGGCCCTAGCAGGGAAGATGGTGGAACAGCAATGGCAGGTATTCCTGGGACTAATGCAGAAGTTGTCCCAAAGAGGAGGAAAGATTCTAAGGGGAGTAACAGGCACCCGTGGCTGACAAGGGAAGTCAAGGACAGCATAAAAATAAAAGAGAAGAAGTATAACATAGCAAAGAAGAGTGGGAAGCCAGAGGATTGGGACTCTTTTAAAGAGCAACAGAAGATAACTAAGAAGGCAATACGGGGAGAAAAGATGAGGTACGAGGGTAAACTAGCCAATAATATAAAGGAGGATAGTAAAAGCTTTTTTAGGTATGTAAAGAGGAAAAGAATAGTCAAGACAAATGTGGGTCCATTGAAGACAGAAGCAGAGGAATTTATATGGGGAACAAGGAAATGGCAGACGAGTTGAACCGGTACTTTGGATCTGCCTTCACTAAGGAAGATACAAGCAATCTCCCAGATGTTCTAGTGGCAAGAGATCCTAGGGTGACGGAGGTACTGAAGGAAATCC
Organism: Rhinoraja longicauda; assembly: GCF_053455715.1. Classification (NCBI taxonomy): domain Eukaryota; kingdom Metazoa; phylum Chordata; class Chondrichthyes; order Rajiformes; family Arhynchobatidae; genus Rhinoraja; species Rhinoraja longicauda. The sequence continues at coordinate 50,200,693 of NC_135965.1, forward strand.
ACATTAGGAAGGAAATGGTGTTGGGTAGACTGATGGGACTGAAGGCTGATAAATCCCCAGGGCCTGATGGTCTGCATCCCAGGGTATTTAAGGAGGTGGCGCTAGAAATTGTGGACGCATTGGTGATCATTTTCCAATGTCCTATAGATTCAGGATCAGTTCCTGTAGATTGGAGGGTAGCGAATGTTGTCCACATTTTAAGAAAGGCGGGAGAGAGAAAACGGGAAATTATAGACCAGTTAGTCTGACATCAGTGGTGGGGAAGTTGCTGGAGTCAATTATAAAAGACGAAATTGCGGAGCATTTGGATAGTAGTAACAGGATAGTTCCGAGTCAGCATGGATTTACGAAGGGGAAATCATGCTTGACTAATCTTCTGGAATTCTTTGACGATGTAACTAGGAAAATGGACAGGGGAGAGCTGGTGGATGTAGTGTACCCCGACTTTCAGAAAGCCTTCGACAAGGTCCCACATAGGAGATTAGTGTGCAAAATTAGAGCACATGATATTGGGATAGGGTACTGACATGGATAGAAAATTGGTTTACAGACAGAAAGCAAAGAGTGGGGATAAATTGGTCCCTTTCAGAATGGCAGGCAGTGACTAGTGCGGTACCGCAAGGCTCGGTGCTGGGACCGCAACTATTTACAATATACATTAATGACTTGGATGAAGGGATTAAAAGTACCATTAGCAAATTTGCAGATGACACAAAGCTGGGTGGTAGTGTGAACTGTGAGGAAGATGCTATGAGGTTGCAGGGTGACTTGGACAGGTTGTGTGAGTGGGCGGATGCATGGCAGATGCAGTTTAATGTGGATAAGAGTGAGGTTATCCACTTTGGTGGTAAGAATAGGAAGGCAGATTATTATCCGAATGGTGTCAAGTTAGGAAAAGGGGACATACAATGAGATCTGGGTGTCCTAGTGCATCAGTCACTGAAAGATAGCATGCAGGTACAGCAGGCAGTGAAGAAAGCCAATGGAATGTTGGCCTTCATAACGAGAGGAGTTGAGTATAGAAGCAAAGAGGTCCTTCTGCAGTTGTACAGGGCCCTAGTGAGACCACACCTAGAGTACTGTGTGCAGTTTTGGTCTCCAAATTTGAGGAAGGATATTCTTGCTATTGAGGGCGTGCAGCTAGGTTTATTAGGTTAATTCCCGGAATGGCGGGACTGTCGTCTGTTGAAAGACTGGAGCGACTAGGCTTGTATACACTGGAATTTAGAAGAATGAGAGGGGATCTTATCGAAACATATAAGATTATTAAGGGGTTGGACACTTTAGAGGCAGGAAACATGTTGCCAATGTTGGGGGAGTCCAGAACCAGGGACCACAGTTTAAGAATAAGGGGTAGGCCATTTAGAAAGGAGATGAGGAAAAACTTTTTCAGTCAGAGAGTTGTAAATCTGTGGAATTCTCTGCCTCAGAAGGCAGTGGAGACCAGTTCTCTGAATGCATTCAAGAGAGAGCTAGATAGAGCTCTTGAGGATAGTGGAGTCAGGGGGTATGGGGAGAAGGCAGGTACGGGGTACCGATTTAGAATGATCAGCCTTGATCACATTGAATGGTGCTGCTGGCTTGAAGGGCCGAATGGCCTACTCCTGCACTATTGTCTATTGAATGTCAGGCTATAGTCGATGAACAATAGTTTGACGTACATGTCGGCCGCGGGGCCTTCCATCGCCCGGCTCGGCCACGGGACGTTTCAGCACCCGGTGCGGCTCGGCCGCGGGGCCTTCCATCGCCCGGCTCGGCCGCGAGACGTTTCAGCGCCCGGTGCGACTCGGCCGCGGGGACTTCCATCCCCTTGCGGGGACTGTGCAGGTCGGTCGGGGACGAGCTGTCTGTCCGTGGGCGTGGGGAAGAGAGTGGAAGTTTTGTTGCCTCCATCACAGTGAGGAGGTGTTTGGAGTCACTGTGATGGACGTTTGTGTTGGGGTCATGTGTCTTGTGTTCTTTTTTTTTGTGTGACTGCTATGTAATTTCGTTCGGTATCTTGGTACCGAATGACAAATAAAGCTCTGTTGACTGTTGACTGTTGATGTTGCTGTGGTACAGCATGGAGCAAGTGATTTTGCATCCACTGTCGATCTGTTGTGGTCATAGCCGAATTGAAGTGAGTTCAGGTCATTACTGAGGCAGGAGTTTATGTGCATCATAACCAATCTCTCAAAGCACTTCATCGCAATAGAAATGAGTGCCACTGGTCGATAATTGTTGAGACATGTCATCATGCTCTTCTTATGGTGACGTAATGAATGTCCTTTTAAAGCAGGTGGAAATTTGAGATCGTAATAGTGAGAAGTTGAAGGGGTCTACAAAAACTCCAGCCAATTGATCCGTGCAGGTTTTGAGAACACGGCCAGATATAAAAGGGGCGTGGCTGTGTTCTGCAGCTGCGGCTCACCGGCAGTCTCTCTGTCTTTTTTTTGTTTTTTGTCTATTGTCATCGTTTAATGTACGTTTTGTTCTATTTTTAACTCTGTGTATGTGGGGGGGTGGTGGGGGGTTGGGGGAAACCTTTTTTCTGATCTCTTCCTCAACGGAGATGCGACCTTTACCGTGTCGTATCTCCGTTCGCGCTACGGCCTAACATCGTGGAGTCGGCGGCCTCCAGCTGGGATCGACCTTGAAGACTCCGGTCGCAGGGCCTGGACTTACCATCTCGGAGGCTTCGGCCGTGGGCCCTGCAGACCGCAACATCGGGAGTTCGCAGGTCCCTGGCTGGCAACCGGTTTTTGGGAGCTCCAGCCGTAGCAGTTTCGACCGCCCCGAAGCGCGAGGTAGGATCGACCCGCTCGCAGGCCCCTCATCGCCCTGCGTGGCTCGGCCGCAGCACTTTCCATCGCCCGGTGGGGGCTCAGGACTTTCATCGGCCTGCTCGGCTCGGCCCTGGGACTTTCCATCGCCCAGTGGGGGCTCAGGACTTTCATCGGCCTGCTCGGCTCGGCCCTGGGACTTTCCATCGCCCGGTGGGGGCTTCAAAAAGTTGGGAGCCTCGATCACCTCGTGGCACCACGGGAGAAGAATGAGAAGGAGATAAGACTTTGCCTTCCATCACAGTGAGGGTGTGCCTAGAGCAATCACTGTGATGGCTGTTTGTGTAAAAATTGTATCTGTGTGTCCTGTGCTTTTTGTTGTCTACTGCCGGACCCTGACGTGAGAGGACGCTGGCGTTGTTTATTCGCCACTTTTCCGTTAGGATAGTTTGTCTGTTTGTTTTTATGTTGATTGTTTTTGTAAAGCGCTTTGAGCACCTGATAAGGCGCTATATAAAATAAATGCTTATTATTATTATTATTATTATATCATCAGAGGCAGATGCTTTCAGAGGATTCACCATTAAAAAAGATCTTCTGACCTTGGCCTTGGAGACTAAGATCACACAGTCATCAAAGTCTGAGGGGGCCCATGAGGTTAATCGTTGTTCTCCCTTTTGAAGTGGAAAGCATTGAGCTTGCCTGTGAGTGGTGCTTCCATTGATCATCTCGGTTTCACCTTGTAGGAAATGATGGCATGTAGGCCCTGCCACAGTTTCCAACGTCCGTCTGAGCTCCCAGTTTGGTCCTGAAATATCTTGCATTCTCATTGGCCTTCTGCACGTTGTGCCTGGATTTCTTGTATGACTCTGGAACGGCAGACTGCTGCTCAGTAGATTCTGGATATCCTGGTTCAGCCCAGGCTGCTGGTTAGGGAACCCTCGAATGTTTTTGGTGGGAACACACTCCTCCATATGTTTCCTTATGAAATCGGAACGACAGTGGCAAATTTGTTCAAGTCCGTTACTATAGCATAGTCTACTGGGTGCAAGTTCTCTTAAAAAGTCACACCTCTGCCTCCCCTGACCACCCACTACTGTATAATCTTTCTCACCTGAGCCGTGCTCCCAGGTCACTGCCGATGCGCAAGAAGAAGGAGCTAGATAGAGCAGGTAGTCTGTATTTTTTTCCAAAGTGAGGGCGAGGGCTGGAGTGATTGCCATCTGATGGAGTAGCAGTGGTGAAGTGTGTTTGATGCTATGGTGCTGCAGGAAATATGCTGTTGGTAGTCAGGAAGCGTCTTCAAGCAATTCTTCAAGTCCCTGACCATGATGGTGAAGTCGTCATGATGCACCTTCTGGTGTTTCTTGACCACCACATGCGGCTGTTCCAATGCTAGCCAGATGTCTGCCTGGGGCAGACTGTAGACTGCAGTCTTGCCAATGGGGGCAAATTCCCTTTGGAGGTAGAAGGGAGGGCCGTTCGCTGTTGGATGTTCTCGGAGTGAGGGAGCAGGAGTTGGACTAAACCGCCATGCCTGAGTACCACAGAGTTTTCTGTGGGGGGCAGGTGAGGCTGCCTGGTCAATACGTAGTATTGAGAAACCTTTGGGACGGAGAGCTGAGAATGGGCCATGCCTTGCGTACTGTGGCAGGGTTGGTTCTCCCTGTGCATAGAACCATTGTGGGATCACTAAATCATTTAAATGCCCAGAAGCCTGTTAATGACTGATTCATTTATGCCATGTTTCTTAGTTTAAGATGGGTGTATTTAGGATTATTCTACATAGCTGCTAACAAAATGTCACCACACTCCAGCAGCATTTTAATACCATGGACTTCATGGCTAGAAGAATTTTAAACATACTTGTCGTCAATCTTTAACGTGAATTGTATTGTTTAAAATGTATGTCGGAAATGTGCAGAACTGATTTGATGCCAACTTGATCTTCACTCCTACTGCTAATGCACTGTCATAATCACAGAGAAAACCTGATGTGTGCCACCTGGTGATGTAACTCCCTCCTTTCCCCCTGCTTCCCCCCCACCCAACGCACTAAAACCTGACTCCTAGGAGTCTCACTAATGTGTTTGTTTTGGCAATTGAACAGTTCATAGAATCACAAAAAGGTCAGCACAGAAAAAGAGCCTTGCACCCTATTCATCAATGCCATGGTTGCTTATCTATGCTAATCCCATTTGCCTGTATTAGGACTATATCTTCCCAGCCATGTCCAACCAAGTGCCTGTCCATATACCTTTCATGCATGTGTGTTGAATTTCCAGTCTTGTTGCTTGCATATATTATGTTTTTTGAAAATATGCTAGCAGGACACACAGTTCGCTCTATGCATAATACTAGTATTGCATAACATGACTTTTGATACTCTATTTCAATTTTTTTTTTTTTAAAGAACTCAAACTACTTGGAAAATCTATGCCACAGGGTAAATAATAAGTAACCTAAAAGCTCCAGTGAATATTGTTGCATTTACTTCTGGGGGAAGTTGATGTTCTGGTTTGGTTATGTAACCAAAAATCTATTAAAGGATAACCTAATTTGAAAGCCCCATGCCTTCAGATGCTGCTGCATGTTGGAAATTAATTTGTGAGAGAGATTAATGGCATTCATCTGAAAAAAAACTAAAGCATCAATTCATAGAATTTGAGTAGGACATTGCATTAACTTGGTAGGTTGGTTTTATCTTTCAAGAGGCAAATGTAGAAACATAGTGATTCTTTTTTATAACACAGTGGATAATGGTTAAACATTAAGGACTTGATAAAGTATTTAAATATAGAACTAGCATTGACACAAATGCTGGAATTTTAAAAAATCCGTAATCTTTGCTGAATGATCAAAAAATGCATCTTTCTTCAGTTTATTAATATCCAATTCTAATTCTCCTCCTCCTCTGCATTCTTAGTCCCTTGGGGATGGGGATGATGTGTTTCACCTGCAATTCTGTCGCATTCATTTTTAGCTTAATGTAGGAAAAACATGGTAGAAACAATGAACTGCGGATTATGTAATTAGAGGATGGAATGTAGGTGGCAGGGGAGGGATGGAAAAAGTGCGAGTTCAGGTGGGGCACAGAGAAGAGGGCGGTGGGAAATGGGGGGTGTATGGGGGAAGAAAGACGAGGAGGAGGGTTTTATAATGATCTAAAATAGGAGAATTCAGTGTTCATACCATTGGGTTGTAAGCTACCCAAGCAGATTATGAGGTGGTGTTTCCCCAGTTTGCATGTGGTCTCACTTTGGCAATGGAGGAGGTCCAGGACAAAGGTCAGTGTGGGAATGGGAAGTGGATTTAAAACGGCAAACATCTGGGAGATCCAGCAGGACTTGGTGGACCAAGTGCTATAGTGTTCGACAAATCCGTTGCTGGGTCTATGCTTGGTCTCGCCGTTGTACAGGAGGCCACACCAAGAACACCTGATATAGTGGATGTGGTTAAAGGAGGTGCACGTGAACCTCTGTCTCACCTGGAAGGGCCGCAGCATTGGTTCCACAATGGTGAGAAGCTAGCATATATAAACTCACTTTTCACAAAAGGAGGGGGAGAGAAAGCAGGAAACGATAGGATGTTAACCAGACAGGCCACACAGTAGCAAATGTTAGCATGCGAGAGCTTCAGCAACCTAGGTTCATTCCTGGCCTCGAGTGCTCTGTGTGTGATATTGCTTGATAGGTTAATTTGTTATTGTAAATTATCAGCACTGTAAGGGGTAGTAGGAGAATAGGAGCAAAATTGGTGGTCATGTGAAAAGAAATGGGTTACAGCGAAAAGATGGTGGGGGGGGGTTGAAGGGATTGATGGCTTTGCTCTGAGATGGCATTAACAGTGAGTTGAGTGGTCTCCTGTGTTGTGAGAAATGTAACATGTCGGTAATAGAGAAAATATTGGAATCTATTATTGGAGGATCTCGATGCAGTTAAGAATTTTATTGGCTGTGGTGTCCATTGAAGGCTGATGAATAGTGTCAAGGCAGTGATGAATTTGCAGGACAGTGGACGTGAAAGATATCCCACGGAATGGCAGATTGGGTGTGAGGGACTGGATATTTATACTCTTGTTTTGATTGCGATGTCTAAAAAGTCCACATACAATATTTGATGCTGCTTCTTACATTTTTCTTGGATTTATTGTTTGTTGCAGATCACGTCCATTAATACCCATTGGCTATGACAGACATAAAAGGCTGGAGTAACTCAGCAGGTCAGGCAGCATAACTGGAGAAAAGGAAATGGTGACGTTCCTTTTTTCCAGAAATGCTGCTTGACCCGCTGAGTTACTCTAGCCTTTTGTGTCTGTCTTCGGTTTAAACAAGCATCTGCAGTTCTTCCCTTTACCTATTGGCTGTTGGGTGGGGGTTGTAGGCAGTTGAGGAGGATTTGTGTGATAGTTTACTGATGGCAGAGTGATTCCTCTGTAATTGCCACTATTGGGAGCCTGCAATGTCTCTGCGCACCTTTTAGCATGTCTCTTGTTCCCAGAGAAGGTCAGGAGCTGGGCCAGGAGTATGGCTCTGCTGGGTTTTTTTGCTCCAGAGATCTTACAGATTTTCTGCTGTTTGATGGTCATTCTAACCTCTCCCCAGACTGGAGTTGTCGGTAATAGTTGATAAGTTCATGAACCTTTGAAAAGCATGATTTTCAAAGGTCATAGGGAAAGGCTGATTCCAAGCAAATGCTTAGATCATATGTGGTCTCATGGCAGCTCCCCTGGTAGAAAATATGACAGTGTTGATCAGGCAGCAGCATTTGGCAGAAGGGCAGGAGGAGAACCTTTTTCATGAGCAGCAAATGTTACCACCATGGCTGTAGACTCATTTGCTTCAAGATGGCAGTAAAATGCTCCATGACTTTCTTATGTGCCTCATTTTGGACTTTCAAGCGACTATCCTTGATTTCCGTAATCACTTGGACCAACGTTTACTCACTGGTTCTCGCATGGTTGTCAGCGAGATTGCTGAATTTCTTGAAAATTCAAGAGTCAAGAGTGTTTGAATTGTCATATGTGCCAACAACAGAAAAATAAAATTCGTACTTGCGGCAGCATAACTGGCTTGTAAACACAACCCTCAATCTTAAAACCTTGCAAAATCTTTCTGGCAGAATTAATCAGAACTTGTGGGGGGAGGGGGAACTTGTGTGCAACCGTTTCACACAGTGTGGTGGGTATATGGAATGAGCTGCCAGAGGAGGTTGAGGTACAATAACAGCATTTAAAAGACATTTAGACAGGTACTTGAATAGGAAAGGTTTAGTGGGATATGGGCCAAATGCAGCCAGGTGGGACTAGTGTAGATGGGGCATCTTGGTCGGCACGGGCTAGTTGGGCTGAAGGATCTGTTTCTGTGCTGTATGACTCCATGATTATGCCCCTGTAAGTTAGACTTCTCTGTATTATGGGAAGTTCTTGAGTTAGCCATGGAGTCATGCAGTCATGCCTCAACCAAGACTGAGCATACTGCTCTAATTTTAGAGCTTCTAATTATTAGCTCTAATTTAGAGATACAGCATGGAAACAGGCTCTTCGGTCTACAAAGTCTGCGCTGACCAGCGATCTCCGCATGCTAGCACTATCCTACACACTAGGAACAATTTACAATTTTACCGAAACCAATTAACCTACAAACCTGTACGTCTTTGGAATGTGGGAGAAAACTGGAGTACCCGGAGAAAACCCATGCGGTCACAGGGAGAACGTACAAGCTCCATACAGACAGCACCTGTAATCGGGATTGAACCTGGGCTCTGGCTCTGTAAGGCAGTAACTCTACCGCTTCGCCACTGTGCCGCCCTTAATGTTTATGAGTAGCCTCTAGAGTTTGTATTTTAGAATCAACCCTGACAGTCTTTCCCAAAACCATGCCATCGACTACCAAGCACAAAGCTATTAGCTGTACAGTAACGAGATTGCACGTTCCTCTTTTAAATTGTGCACACATCATGACTTGAAAATATATCACAGTTCCTTCAACATTGTGAGGTCTAAAATTTGGAACTTCCCTCCTAACACGATTGTTCCGTGAGCAGCAAGTGTTACCACAATGGCGGTAGACTCATTCGCTTCAAAATGCTCGTTAGCTTTTTCATGGGCCACATACCTAGACAAATCACCTCGAGAGCATTTGGGGATGAATAATAATAAATGCTGCCGTTACTCAGATGGTACAAATTAAATAAATAATCATAAAGTTGCAAACTTTATTGTGGATAATTGTTACAGATATCTATAGCTTCATAGTGTGATTTATTTTGATTAAATCAAGATTTCTAAACAATGCTTAGTTTAAAGATAGACACAAAATGCTGGAGCAATTCAGCGGGACAGGCAGCATCTCTGGAGAGAAGGAATGGGTGACGTTTCGGGTTGAGAATGTTTAGTTTAGTGATACAGCGTGGCAACAGGCCCATTGGCCCACAGAATCTGCATCGACCAGTGATCCCCGCACATTAACGTTATCGTACACGCACTAGGGACAATTTACACTTATATTAAGCCTATTAACTTCCAAACCTGTACGTCTTTGGCGTGTGTGAGGAAGCCGAAGATCTCAGAGAAAACTCAAGGGAGAACGTATGAACTCCGTACAGACAGCACCCGTAGTAGGGATCGAACCCAGGTCACAGGCGCTGCAAACGCTGTAAGGCAGCAACTCTACTGCTGCGCCACCGTGCTGCCCTGTGTGTTTCAATGTGTGTTGTCAATGTGTTTGATAATTATATTCTGAAATCTTGCACTCTGTGAATTTGATCTTGTGATAACACTGGGACTTTGCATAAACAATGTCATTTCAAAGCATTTAGTGTTCTTAGTTTTTAACATTTGCTGCCTTTATACTCGTGTTTCATTGAATGGCATGGCCATTATTCTGAAAATAGCAATGAACCTCATCCTATGCTGCATTTCATGTATAGTTCTTCTGAAATTGAATATATTTCATAAAACCTTTGAGGTAGAGTTTGCTTACTTTAGGATATTTGGAACTGAAATCTATATCTTTGAATTAAAATCTATGTGTTCCTTTTAAAGTATTCTAATCTCCCTTCATCTTATTACCATCTCATTCTATTGAGGGACGAACAAAAGTAATTTGGAATTACAGATGATTTGATGCCAAACAATATTAAAGACAAACGAGATGAAGCAATGTCCCAACTTCAGAGAAATTGCAAAGAAAAATTCATTTTATAAAAGAAAATGAGCTCTTTTGATGTTCTTTGCTTGCACTTAATTTCAATAGGATCAAATAAACTGTAGTAATAGATACAGCTGTATGTAAGTGAAATAGAACATGGAAAGATACAGCACAGGAACAGGCCCTTCTTCAGTCTGAAGAACGGTCTCGACCTGAAACGTCGTCCATTCCTCTCCCGAGATGCTGCCTGACCCGTTGAGTTACTCCAGCATTTTTTGTCTACCTTCGATTTAAACCAGCATCTGCAGTTTTTCTTACAGGAACAGGCCCTTTGGCTCTATATGTCTGTGACTAACCACATGATGCAAAGTTAATCTAGCCTCATCTGCCTGCACCTGATATATTCCCTGCATATCTGCAGAAGACTGAGGGGGATCTTATTGAAACATATAAAATTCTTAAGGGGTTGGAGAGGCTAGATGCGGGAAGATTGTTCCCGATGTTGGGGAAGTCCAGAACCAGGGGTCACAGCTTAAGGATAAGGGGGAAGTCTTTTAGGACCGAGATGAGAAAACATTTCTTCACACAGAGAGTGGTGAGTCTGTGGAATTCTCTGCCACAGAAGGTAGTTGAGGCCAGTTCATTGGCTATATTTAAGAGGGAGTTAGATGTGGCCCTTGTGGCTAAAGGGATCAGGGGGTATGGAGAGAAGGCAGGTACAGGTTACTGAGCTGGATGATCAGCCATGATCATATTGAATGGTGGTGCAGGGTCGAAGGGCCGAATGGCCTACTCCTGCACCTATTTTCTATGTTTCTATCTATGTGTCTAAAAGTCTCTTAAATGCCACTATTGTATCTGTCTCCATCACCACCCGTGGCAACATGTTCCAGGCACCCACCGCCCTTAAAAGCACTTGCTCTGCACATCTCCTTTAAACATTGCTGCTTTGACCTTAAAGATATGCCCTGTGGTCTTTTACATTTCTACCCTGGGAAAATGGTTCTGACTATTTACCCAATCTATGCCCCTCGTAATTTTATCTACCTCTATCAGACCTCTCTTCAGCCACCAACACCCACAGAGAAAACAATCCATGTCTGTCCATCTTTTTGTGGGCAATACCCCCTGATCCAGGCAGCATTCTGGTAACCTTTTCTGCACCCTCTCCAAAGCCTCCAAATCCTTCCTGTAATGGGGCAACCACAACTGTACACGATTCTCCAAACGCGGCCTAAGCAAAGTCCTATAACGCTGCAGAACAAAATGATAAAAATGGCCATTGAATAAATATAAATATTTTAATATTTTCTACTGTTCTATTCTTGTATCTCAACCTACAACTGTTTTATTTTTGTCCCTGCAGGTTTTATTAGATTAGGTTTTTTTTGTCCATTTAAATTAAATTTTCTACACAATGCCATAGTATTCTTGTGGTTTTGGACTGGAATACAACATGCTCTCCTTACATGATCTTTGTAGGATTTTAAACATTTAAATCTATTTACATTCAGGAATGCTGTTAATTCTGAATAATGTTTTATCTTTTAGACATTGTACAGACAATACTTTAGCCTAACAAAATTAAATGACTATAAATTGAATTATGTCCTGTGAAGTTTTAATATTACAGAATTCAAACCTAGGTTTGGTTTTACACAAATTACAGATTTAAAAACACAACTTTAAATTTACAGAAAAGGACCATATTTGACAATTTAATTAAATTATTATAAACGTCTAATCAGCCCACATAAATGGTGAGAACTAAACTTGACCACAGGCTTATTCTTTATACAATCTAGTGGACAATTAGATGGTGAATGGATTGTGATGTGTTTTTTTACCACCTCAAAGTGGTGCAATCTGTTGGGCAAGGGTTGGTGTGGCAGTTTGGTTTCATTGATCCCACTCCAGAGCGAAGGATAGGGATGTTGTAGAATATAAACCAAACTCCACACTTGCTAGCGAGAAGATACCTTAGATACCCATCTGGGGGAAATTTGGGTTTGGTTGTTGCTGGATCATTGTTTAATTTAGTTTATTTTAGAGATACGGCATGGAAACAGACCCTTTGGCCTATTGAGTCCATGCCAACCAGCGACTTTCACCGTATACTAGTTCTATCCTACACACTAGGGGCAATTTACAGAAGCCAATTGCCCTACAAACCCTCAGGTCTTTGGAATGTGGGAAGAAACCAGAGCACTCAGCAAAAAAACATTCAGTTACAGGGAAACGTACAAACTTCAAACAGACAGCACTCGTAGAAAGGATCGAGAAGGGTCTCTGGCGCTGTGAGGCAGCAACTCTACCGCTGCGCCACTGTGCCATTCTCATTGTTATTGTCAATAACGAAGGGATGCCATTTCCATCTTGGGAGCAGAAAATAGCATATTTTGTTCTCTCTGGTCAAGTCAGGATTACACTGTAACCTCCAAATCAATTTTCTAACTAATGTACTTGGTCGAAACCACCTGTCATATTAGGGCGACTAACTCATGATGATAGGATCTCAACAAATACTGGCAGTACTTAAAGTTGTCGAGCAACATTTCTATAAACCTCAAGTTCCCAGCTGTTTGTGTTATCAGATTTGATGTATGCATGACCTGAAACACTTGATGTTGTGGTGCTAACATGGTAGGCTAGCTAAACTCTTAGCTTTGATAGTGGTTGTTTCCATAGTAATTATTTACCGTGTTCAATTAAGTAGAACACTGCATCTTATTGCACAGGATTTGGTTTGCTATGTACTGGAAGGTTTAAATCTTAATGAACTTGGTTGGAACTTTGGATTTTCCAGTTTGTTTTCCCAAACTTTGCAAGTTTCCAAGATGGATTTGTTGGGCATCTCACAAACCCCATATGTTTGTCGCATAAATTTTGAAAAGTGCATCTATTGTAATTTGTTGCCAACTTGAAAAGTTGTTTTTTCACCATCTTCTCTTTTTGTATTAATTTTAATTCCAGAATTGTTCCATGTTCGTAAAATTTGATGTTGAGAAAATATTTTAAAAATTCTTATCACAAATTTGATTGTGTGGGAAAATAACTGCAGATGCTGGTTCAAATTGAAGGTAGACACAAAATGCCGGAGTAACTCAGTGTGTCAGGCAGCATCTCAGGAGAGAAGGATTGGGTGATGTTTCAGGTCGAGACCCTTCTTCAGACTGATGTCAGGGGAGGGGCAGAACAAAGATAGGATGTAGTAGAAGACAGGAAGACAGTGGGAGAACTGGGAAGGGGAGGGGGAAGAGAGGGACAGAGGAACAGTCTGAAGTTGGAGAAGTCAATGTTCATATCGCTCGGGTGTAAACTGCACAAGCGAAATATCAGATGCTGTTCCTCCAATTTGCGCTGGGCCTCACTATGACAATGGAATACAGAATACAGAATACAGAGTTTTATTTGTCATTCGGTACCGAGGTACCGAACGAAATTACGTTACCAGCGGTCACACAAAAAAAAGAAACACAAGACACATAACCCCAACACAAACATCCATCACAGTGACTCCAAACACCCCCTCACTGTGATGGAGGCAACAAAACTTCCGCTCTCTTCCCCACGCCCAAGTCCCCGCGGCCGAGCCGCACCGGATGCTGAAACATCCCGCGGCCGAGCTGGGCGATGGAAGGCCCCGCGGCAGTACCGTGCGCAGCTAAGTCCCGCGGCCGAGCCGCGCCGGGCGATGGAAGGCCCCGTGACAAAAGGGAGTGGGCGGGGGAGTTGTACTGCTGAGCCACTGCGAGATCAGGTTGGTTAAGGCGGACTGAGCGAAGGTGTTGAGCGAAACGATCGCCGAGCCTGCCGATGGTTTGGTCTTGCCGATGTAGAGAAGTTGATATCTGGAACAGCGGATACAGTAGATGAGGTTGGAGGAGGTGCAGATGAACCTCAGCCTCACCTGGAAAGACTGTTTGGGTCCTTGGATGGAGTCGAGAGGGGGGGGTAAAGGGACAGGTGTTGCATCTCCTGCGGTTGCAGGGGAAAGTACCTGGGGAGAGGGTAGTTTGGGTGGGAAGGGATGAGTGGACCAAGGAGTTATGGAGGGAACGGTCTCTGCGGAAAGCAGAAAGGGGTGGAGATGGGAAGATGTGCCCAGTAGTGGGATCCCGTTGGAGGTGACGGAAATGTTGGAGGATAATTGTATTCGTTGTGTTCCTCTTACTTACTGTGGAAATGGCATTTGGGGAAAATCACTTAATTTTAAGCATGATCTCCCTCTTGGGTATCATTTGCAGGGTATGATCTTTTATAATTCAGACATGTTTACCAAAATTAATATTGCACTAGAATCTCACAATCCTGATTGATAAAAGATAAACCAGTATTATTTTCAGATCAAAATACTAACTGCTACAATTGACATCCCAAAATCATTAGGTTTAGGTTTATTATTGTCACATGTACTGAGGCACAATGAAGAGCTTTAGCAGTCCAAGTCTGAGTGGGTCCACCCCAACACTTCTTGGATACCCAATTTCCCCACATTTGTTTTTTTTGTGTTTTTAGTTTAGTGTCACATGTACCGAGGCACAGTGAAAAGGTTCCATAACAAAGTCCTTCAAAGTTCATGCAGATTTTGTTGCTTTTTGGTTGATGATAAACTGGATGCCAAGTGATTTTATATCCGTGTGAATCCGTGTGTGTAAAATAATTTGTAATCGTCATCTATTCCTTCGGAACTTGCATATAATCATTTTTCAAAATGTGGTGCAGACTAATTTCAAATTTTGTATAAAAAAAAAAGAAATTGAGCAATGTGTCCTACTTTTGTTTTTACCTCTTGAGAGCACCATCGAAGAAGAGGGTGAAATGGATAACATAAACACTCCAATGAGTCATAGACCTTTTGCTCCCCATGGACTGTCAGCCGATTGAATTTGAAAGGAAATCATTATTTTTCTCCTGAAGAATGTGTGTACATCCACCAAATTATTCCACAGCTGGACTCTGTCTGAAGTCAAATGAAGGAAGTGTGTACTTAGACATAATGCTGGGGAATCTGTTCATGGATCCCCTGCCAGGTTTATTACTGGGAAATCTGTTCATTGATCTGATGCCAGGTTCAGTTTGGGAGAAGATTGCTGACCCCATGCAAGGGCGAAAGTTCAAAGGAGGGAACGTCACCCATTCCTTCTCTCCCGAGATGCTGCCTGACCTGCTGAGTTACTCCAGCATTTTGTGAATAAATCGATTTGTACCAGCATCTGCAGTTATTTTCTTATACTTTTAATTATGCTTGTTCTAATGATTTTAATTAACTATTTCTGTACTTTTAAGGGACAGCATTGTCTTGAACTTTCTGAATTATTTATTTCATTTTAAGATAGTCTTTGAATGCTTCTGAATGTCAAGGGCACTCGGACGTATTCAAAGCTTCACAGCTTTAATACCTGGCAAAACCGGAGATGTGGCTTTGACGAGGCTTAAAGACTTCCACAGCAGTTTTACGGTGAGCTGTTTTTTGCTGTCATGCCCATTCAAACCAATTATGGCCCTGAAATGTAACGGCCTTACCAGTTGGATCCAGAATGCTCTTGTTTTGCAGATCTGAACCAGGTAAATTGGACTTTACTGGAGTTTATCTTGCACTAAGCATTATCTCCTTTATCGTGCACACTGTGGATGGCTCAATCATAATCATGTATAGTCTTTCCGTCTGGTCTGGTTAGCAAGCAACAAAAGCTTTTCACTGTGCCTCGGTACATGTGACACTAAACTAAAAACACAAAAAAAACAAATGTGGGGAAATTGGGTATCCAAGAAGTGTTGGGGTGGACCCACTCAGACTTGGACTGCTAAAGCTCTTCATTGTGCCTCAGTACATGTGACAATAATAAACCTAAACCTAATGATTTTGGGATGTCAATTGTAGCAGTTAGTATTTTGATCTGAAAATAATACTGGTTTATCTTTTATCAATCAGGATTGTGAGATTCTAGTGCAATATTAATTTTGGTAAACATGTCTGAATTATAATTGGCTCATAGATATTGACTTTTCACCTATAAGAGTGTACTTGTTGTAAGAATACAATAAGTTAAACCAATGTAGCTGAAGATATTGGAAGGATAAAGGTTTGTGCAGAGCATGTGGACGCATGCATTCATAGCATCGCCAAAACACAACTCTAAGAAACCTATGAAACATTTGAAATTTAATGGCATTACCTGAAGTCTCTTGATCATCCATTATAGGGTCAACACAGGCATACACTCATCAGTGTATGCTCACAGATGTACGATTCGGAAAAATTCTAAACAAGTAATTGCTGCCAAGTCTTTGTTTAGTCATCAGCAAAATGATGGAAAATCTCTCTGACAGATGACTTATCCCATTTCATTCCATTTTGGTTTTTGAGGTGGCTGATGACATCAATGTGGGAACCAACACAGAGCAGTACAGCACAAGAACAGGCCCTTCGGCTACAATGTCCATGCTGAACGTGATGCTAAGTTAAACTAATCGCTTCTGCCTGCAAGTGATCCATATCCTTCCTTTCCCTGCATATCCATGTGCCTTTCCAAAAACCCCTTGAATGCCACTATTATATCCACCTCTACTACCAGCAGTGTGCTGCTCCAAGCACACACCGCACTCTGTATAGTTTTTGTTGTTTAGAGATACATTGCGGAAACGGGCCCTTCGGCCCACCAAGTCTGCACCCACCAATGATTTGGTGGACAGACGTCTGCCCTACACACACTAGGGACAATTTTACATTTACACCATGCCAATTAACCTACAAAACTGTACGTCATTAGAGTGTGGGAGGAAACTGATCTCGTAGAAATCCCACGCAGGTCATGGGGACAACGTACAAACCTCCATACAGACAAGCACCAGTAGTCAGGATCAAACCCGGGTCTCTGGCTCTGTAAGGCAGTAGCTCTTCTGCTGCGCCACCGTGCCACCAGATAGAAAAGCCGAGAATTCTTTCTCGGTGTAAATCGATCGATTTCAGCAGTCCAAACTTGTGGAGACATCATTGTTTCTGTTGGCTTGGTGGTTGGTAGATTGTGGGGCACTGTTTTTGAGATCCTTGCGATTTTTCAAGGTGGATATTTTTTTCCAAGCTATTTCTATTTGTTATGAAGCCAGGCTGATGAAATGTCAGGGTGGATTAGGTGGTGACGGTTTCAATAACAACAAATACTTGTGGTGACAGTGATGTCTTTCAGTCGTATCATTTACTCAATGGTTCAATGGCACTTTTCTGCCACATGTACCTAGGTCCAGGGAAACTATTTTTGCATACAGTTCAGTAAAAATCGTACTATACATTAGCACAATCATACTTGACTACAATGAGTATAAGAATAGTAGATTACACCTGAGGCTGTATGCAAGAGTCACCACGTTTCAAGTGCCATTTTGTACCTTTGACGTTCAGAGTTGTTAAAAATGTTAGTCGAATGTGGTCAGAAAGGCTCGTAATCTTGGCAGCAGCACTAGGTTGGAGTTGCTGGGGTGGGCCTGGACTGGTGATGCTACCACTGTTGCAAAATGAAAGTGACACCTTGAGGCCTGGTGCTTGTCTTTCTGACTTTTAAACATTGGGGCCCTATTTTGCATTCCCTTTAAACTTCTTGGGAGCCCCATCCTCTGCTCCCCTTTAAATTCACCTGGTTCACTGCAATACAGGTTCTACAGCAACATCTAGACAAGCAAGGAGGAAAATGTGTGTTGTGTATAATGAGAGTAATAACCAGTAAGCAAGAAAAAGTGTGCTTATCCGGCACCACCAAAGTCATGAAGATGCCAGATTACTGGGGTTTTGTTCTGTTGAGATCATTGTACTTGTTTGTATACATTTGCTTTGAGAATTTGCCACGGCTTTTGTATGATTTGTCTCACATTAATTGTGCTTATCAAACTATTTGCCTCCAGTTATCCAAATGATGGGCTGAAATGGAGTTGACTTTTTCAGAGTGCAGGAAAACAAAGTTTACTCAATACCAACAACAACAAAGAGAAAAGATAGATTCATTTTGTTTTTGCATAAGCAATGTAATCCTTTTAGCAGCATTGTGGGAAGAAAGGACAGCTAGGGTGGGAGGAATAAATAATTATTGAAATTAGATTGATGTGCAAACTATTTCTTTCCTCAATGAGAAAATAAATAATGGAAATTGTTGGACTACTTAAAAGATCATATTGGTGAGGTAATGGAAATAATTAGGATCATGATAAGATAAAGTTCAAACAAGTATAAAGGAAAATTGAAAGAATAGACTAGGAAAGATTAACAGTTCCAAAAGTCCAAAATTAAACGAGCATGTTAACAGAACATTGTAAATCCACCACCCTGGATAAGCTAATGCTGGACAGGTTGCGTCACACTGTGAGTGGCAGCCTTCTGTTTACTCTTCCTCATTCTCTTTCACCACTGCTCAGATCAAATATGATATCTCGTGCTTAAAGTCTGTACACATCAAGAGGAGTTGTAAAGATATAATTTATCCAAACCCTTTCATAACATACTTTTCCATTACATCCCCTTTCTGCTGTATCCCTTCTCATTCCTCCAACGCCAGGCATATTATTCCACAGTTTTACAAGCGTTTCCTTATGTTCTGTGTTCTATCATTTTACTCTTCAAAGGAAGACTGCACAGTGATTGTGTTAGGGCCAAGTATAGTTTTAAATGACTTCTCTTGTCAGCACTTACCAAATGCATCCTAACGTCTGTTGTTTGTATAGCCTGAACAGGTCTTTAGAGCTGTAATTTCTGTGCTTTTAAACAGATATCCACATGAACCATGCATTTTCCCGCATAATGTTGTATCCGCCATTTCCCTCATTTGTTGAGCTCACCAACATGGTCATGAATTTATTCTTTTTATTGGCACCCTGAAGCAACTGGACTGCTTTCAATGTTTTGATATCAGCATTGATCTTCTCAATTATGATAATAGTTTCAGAATTTTTATTTGTAGGATTGAAACTATTATTTCAGTTCTGAATCTGATGTAGTTTGGGATTTCTTATTAAAAGCATTTTTTTTTTCCTCTGTAAAATCTGCCTGACTTTACTAGGGATGATAGCTCCGAGCAAAGTAGGAAGGAGTTGAAGATCTTCCAAAATATGAAAGGCCAAGTGCCAGCCACCATAATTGGGGTTCTGATTTTAGATTTTGAGCCTTTTTGAAAAGGAATTCTAGTTTGCATCTACGGTGTAGAGCATTTTCTACACCTGGTGCCAATATCGTATCGTGTGGTTCCAACAAGAAATTGGAAAGACTGAAGTCTCTTAACCATGAGATTTTACATCCCTTTCAACTGGCTGGTGTTGCAGATTTGGAAATTGAGGGAAATGATTTTAGATGTCAAAGATCTAAATCTTTGATTTCAAAACTGCACTGAGATATGCCTTCATGAGAGGAGATATTGAGTCAAATTGATAGCCCTAAAATACAAACCTACAGAGACATCTGGTAAGAAATGTGTTCACACAACTCCGAATATTATGGTGCTCTGTCAAAACTTGATAACAATTTAGCATTTTTCACGACATCATAGAGCTGTTGGAAAATTCATCTCATTTTGTTGAAGAGGTTGTTGTTCTCCCCAGTACATTTTATGGTAGAGGTCCAAATTTTTATAGGAAAGAACTGCAGATGCTGGTTTAAATCGAAAGTAGATACGAAATGCTGGAGTAACTCAGCGGGACAGGCAGCATCTCGACTCGAAGGGTCTCGACTCGAAACGTCACCCATTCCTTCTCTCCAAATAATGTAAACGGGGGGCAATGTACAGCATTCTGTTCAGTTTAGTTTATTGTCACGTGTACCGAGGTACAGTGAAAAGCTTTTGCACTGATGTGGAAAATCAGTAGTTTAGTTTAGTGATACAGCATGGAAACAGGGCCTTTGGCCCAACTAAACATTACTAGCTCCGTTTCTCCTGAAACCATGTTAACCAATCTGATCTCCCGGTGGCTGAGCACTTCAACTCCCCCTCCCATTCCCATTCTGACCTTTCTGTCATGGGCCTCCTCCAGTGCCATAGTGAGGCCCACCGCAAATTGGAGGAACAGCACCTCATATTTCATCTGGGCAGCTTGCAGCCTAGTGGTATGAACATTGACTTCTCCAACTTTAGATAGTTCCTCTGTCCCTCTCTTCCCCTCCCCCTTCCCAGATCTCCCACTGTCTTCCTGTCTCCACCTATATCCTTCCTTTGTCCCGACCCCCTGACATCAGTCTGAAGAATGGTCTCGACCCAAAACGTCGCCCATTCCTTCTCTCCTGAGATGCTGCCTGACCTTTTGAGTTACTCCAGCATTTTGTGAATAAATACCTTCGATTTGTACCAGCATCTGCTTTTATTTTCTTATACTATGTTATTTGGAAGGGTCAGTTCGGCATGTTTCTTCATGCTGTGATTTGTGTCTATTTACAATTTCAATACAACCGTGTGTGTCTTGATTGTTTTGCTCATGGAGGTCAGGGCCACAGTTGCTAAGCATTGCTGCTAATATGCCATGACTCGCAATTTTCTGTTTATTGCTTCATAGGCCACGGAAGGAGAGAAGCCTTCGTGTATACTTCCCTCAGCTGACAGAAATGAGCACAATTATTTACCATCAATATGGTATTCGCTCATGTCCTTTTAGAGACCTCCCTGGCAAATTCATGCTATGAGCACCTGATTATAGCCACGTGGGGGTCTCTGTATCTGCCATCCCCCTTCCTATTTACGGAACATACTTCTTGTGCGTTCTGTTCTTCATCAACCTGCTCAGGCCACCGAGTCCACTCTGACCATCAATTATCCGTTCACACTTGTTCAATGTTATCCCACTTTCTCATCCACTCCCTGCACATTAGGGGCAACTTTACAGAAGGCAATTAACCTACAAACCCACACTTCTTTGGGATGTGAGAAGAATCTGAAGCACGTGGAGGAAATGCACGTATTCACAGTGGGGACATGCGCACTTCACACACGCAGTATCTAGGTCAAGTTTAGGTTTATTATTGTCAAGATGGCTGCAATACAGGCCTGGCAGAATATCACCAGAGAAGACACCCAGCAACTGGTGATGTCCATGAATCGCAGACTTCATCATCATATCATCATATATATACAGCCGGAAACAGGCCTTTTCGGCCCTCCAAGTCCGTGCCGCCCAGTAACACTATCCTACACACACTAGGGACAATTTTCACATTTACCCAGCCAATTAACCTACATATACCTGTACGTCTTTGGAGTGTGGGAGGAAACTGAAGATCTCGGAGAAAACCCACGCAGGTCACGGGGAGAACGTACAAACTCCTTACAGTGCAGCACCCGTAGTCAGGATCGAACCTGAGTCTCCGGCGCTGCATTCGCTGTAAAGCAGCAACTCTACCGCTGCGCTACCGTGCCGCCCTTCAAGCAGTCATTCAAAATACTAAACATGACTACTTTCATTTACATGACATTGCGGTGTCCAAACATTATGATGCCCTGAAATGAGTGGACTATGCATAAACACTGCTGTAATTTCTACATGGTGAAACCAAAATGTATAAAAATGGCTTTTATTAAAATCTGACAATGTGCACTTTAACCACATGTGATTTTTTTCTATTACAAATCTCAAATTGTGGAGTACAGAGGCAAATAAATAAATGATGAGACTTTGTCCCAAACATTATGGAGCTCACTGTATATGTTTGAGTGCGTAGGCTGTTATACTCTTGATTGAGCCTTCTCAATATATTTTTATCCAACTGATCTTGACATGTTCAGAAGTTAAATCTAAATGAAGTTGCCATCCTCTCAACATGGATAGCGTGCCATGGTGGAATGCATGTGTAGGGTTCACCAGCACACCAATGGTTCCCCCATGTCCTGCTGTATGAGATGATAGCTAACTCTATAAACTTGTACACCCATGCAAGTACACCCATGCAAGCCCTTTACAACAGCTTTCCCCAGGCAGAATAACACAGCATGGAAACATGATCCATCATTCCTGCTATTAAACACTTGTCTATACTGATCCCAGTCATTGGATACAACCTTTTTTGTTGTTTTGATGGTGTAGTTTATAGGCTCTTGGGATAGAGGGAAACTAGGGGTCAATGTCCTAGGCTAAGTAGGTGATAAATCTTTGGAATTAGGATGACAGTGTTTGTAAAAGTGGGTTCCATTGTCATTGTGAACAAAACATTCATACTGGGGAAATCTGAAAAAAAGTATGACAATAACAATTTTAGGAAGTTGTAAAGTCAGGAAGTATCTGCAGGCGACAAGTTTAACTTCAGTACAAGCTTTCGGATGCTTAAATTAAAGCACAGTAGAATTGCATGATTTTGAGTCATACTGCGTGGAAATGGTACCATCAGCCCAACTCTTCCATGCTACCTGTTTCTGTTTGAAGTTTTAAAATATTATTAAGAATAAAGTAGAACACAGAATGAAATTTATGTCTTAATTAGAGTAAATTTGTTTTATACCAATAATGGGTTCATTTTTTATTGCTTTAAAAATGTGCTCAGGTTTATTTTCCTTATTTTCCTTCAGTTTATATTTGTTGTTTATGCCTTGGGAGCAGTTTTAGGCAATATTCTTTTTAAACTATTCCGTCCTTGATTTTTTACCATTATGAACACACTGTGATTTTCTGCAATATAGTCAATAGTCGTTTATTTGTCACATACACATAAATGTGTAGTGAAATGAAACATTACCCGCAGTTGAAACACTAAGACCAATAAGAATAATCAATAAAAATGCAATAACACATACAATCATACACTAACACCAAACAAAAGAAACATCCATCACAGTGAGTCTCCTCCAGTCCCTTCTCACTGTGATGGAAGGCCAAAATGTATTTTCTCTTCCCTGCCGTCTTCTCCCGAGGTCAGGCTGTTGAACTTGCCACGTCGGGGCTCCCGACATTGGAGCGCCGCGCCGGACGGTGAAAGGTCCACGGCCTATTCCAGGCCGCGCCGGATGGTGAAAGGTCCGCGGCGGGCCGACCCAAGCCCCGCGATTCGGGGCGGGCGAACACGCTGCCTCTGCCGCTGCCAGAGCTCCCGATGTCGGCCCCCACCCAGGGGCCTGCGGGCTTCTGACGTCCACGCGGCCCGCGCCGGAGCCTCCGGAGACGAGTCGCAGCCGCTCCCGCAGCATCCGCAGGCAGCCAGCACCAGAGCCCCAGGTGGTCCCAGGTGCATGGCCGGTGGTAGGCCGCAACGGGAACGGAGACACGACACAGAAACAAAGGTCGTGTCTCCGTTCGGGAGAGAGAATTTTTTACAGTTCCCGTTCCCTCCCACCCCCTCCCCCCCACATAACATACAAACACTACACCATATTAAAACTACAATTCATACAAAAACAACAAAAGACAGACGGACTGCAGGCAAGCCGCAGCTGCGACGGCAGCGCTGGCTCCTCCTCCTCCATCATCTAATCCCATGCGTGCTGATTGCACTGGAAATGGATGAGATTCGTTCTTTTTGATGCAATGGTGCAGCTGGTAGAGCTGCTGCCTCACAGCGCCAGAGAACCAGGTTCAATCCTGATCTCGGGTGCTGTCTGTGTGGAGTTTACACGTTTTCCCTGTGACCATCTGGGTTTTCTCCAGGTGTCCAGTTTCCTTCCACATCCCAAGACGTGCGGGTTTATAGGTTAATTGCTCTTTGTAAATTGCCCTGAGTGTGTAGGGAGTGGATGGGAAAGTGGGATAATATAGAACTAGGTGAACGATTGTCGGCATGGACTCAGTGGGCTGAAGGGCCTGTTTCCATGCTGTATCTTTCAATCAAGCAATCAATATCTATTTGGGATTATCTTCTGATGCTCTGCTCTGCAGATTATTTATTATTACATCTTCAATCTTTATAATCTTTAGTCAAAATCATATTTATCACATTTTTGTACTTCACACAGGTGCTGCAACATTTTCGGAGTGCTGACATAATTCACCATTTGCTAGACCTTGAATTTTTCACTATTAGGAATTGAAGCTGGTAAGTTGGCCATTTGCATAATTTCCTCTCAATACATGTGGCTATTTAGAGTGCACTGTGTCTCGTAATGTGATAATTTTGAAGACGTGTGAACATTTTAAGACACCGGTTACTTGGTTTTGTACCACAAGCTGGTTGGTGTGTGTTGACATGCACTTTGATTGGATTGTCTACCATTGAAATGTCTTGACCAAACAGATCAGACATAGGAGCCCAGTGTGTCTTTGCTGCTTTCAACATTTCTGCATTTGCATTCTGCAGCCTCTATCTGCCCCCCTAAGCTTACTGATAGAGGATCCTGAGTATTTCACTATTTTTAGTAAGTGTCTGTTGCTTTAAGACACAAAATAATAAGTTTTAATTTCTGCATAATAAGTTAATTAATGAACACGGGATGTGTAGTTTCTTTTTGACATGCTAAGTTCTTGTAAGAAATTAATGCTTACAAAAGTAAATAAACACTAGGGAAAATTGAATAGTTGTTAAAAGATAAATCTTTTAATCTAGTTAGTGAAACGTTTAAGGACTAGTATCAGTTATTGATTTAGAATTGAACACCATATATGTTTTGGAGTGAACTTGCCATTCAGTTGAGCTTAAAGGTATGTGTTGGAAGGAAGTACAGATGCTGGTTTACACTGAAGATAGACACAAAATGCTGGAGTAACTCAGCGGGGCAGGCAGCATATCTGGAGAGAAGTAATGGGTGACATTTTGCGCGGGACCTTTCTTCAGTCAGTCTGGGAGTCATGGAAGGAATAGTTTATTTGTAATGTTGAAAGTGAGAGTTGGTTATGTATCCAGTAGTACCGTCATGCCGATGTTTGCTGAAATCTGAGGATATTCCCTTGAATGTGAAGTCCATGGGACAGGAAATAAGGATATGACTAATCCTATCCATGCTCCAGGTGGGACGAGAAGGAATGGGAGCAAAAGTGCAGTCAAATATGACTTCCATCAACTTGGATATCTGGTGTGTAATCTGAAATCCTGAAGCAATCCTGTCACAGTGGTATTGGTCCCTCTGTTACGGTTGGAATTACATTGACGTTCAATGTTTGTCACTATGACCTCAAATATGCGATAGTGCCTCTGGCACATATATATGCATAAATTCCAAAACCTACAACCAAACCTACATTACAGCATGTTGCTTTGTCATGTTTTCAATTATAAACTTGAGAAACTAGTAATCTGGAATTTAACAATATTCTTTGTCTACACCACCCTGACCATGCTCTCATTTCACTCCTGCCATCCGGAAGAAGGTACAGGAGTCTGAAAGCTGTGACCTCCAGGTTCAGGAACAGCTTCCTCCCAACACCCATCAGGTTATTGAACACTACAAAGTCCGACGACTGTCTTGCTTGCACAATGGAAAAAATTGAGTAGAGAATTAAAATTATAGTCACCCAGTGTGCATTTAGTTTTGCTAATGTAGAGGCCACCATGATGGAGAGTCAAAGCAATGTACTAAACAGCAAGATGTAGGAGTAAATCGCTGGTTTGCCTGGAAGTAGTGTGGGAATCCCCAAATGATAGGAAGAGATAAACGTGCAAATACATGCGGCTACATGAGAAGGTGCCAAGGAAAGGGCAGTGTGTGCTGGTTAAAACTGAGAACCAGGGTGGGTGGAAACCCAGACAATATTACAGAGGGAGACTGACTTGCAATCGATTAACTGACCTATACCTGGAGACGAAATGCGACTTGTATCTTCTCTATAGAAACGAAAGCTGAGTTTAATCTCGTTGAGTGTAGGAAAGAACTGCAGATGCTGGTTTAAACTAAAGATAGATACAAAACGCTGGAGTAACTGAGCGAGCGGGACAGGCAGCATCTCTAGAGAGAAGGAATGGGTGACATTTTGGGTCGACACCCTTCTTCAGACCCGACCCGAAATGTCACCCATTCCTTCTTTCCAGAGATGCTGACTGTCTCGCTGAGTTACTCCAGCTTTTTGTATCTATCTTTAGTCTAACAGCGGGTCAGGCAGCATCTCTGGAGAGGAGCGTGACGTTTCGGGCCGAGACCCTTCTTCAGAATCGACCCGAAACATCACCCATTCCTTCTCTCCAGAGATGCTGCCTGCCCCGCTGAGTTACTCCAGCTTTTTGTGTCTTATCTTGTGTCTTTGTCTTATCTTGTGTCTTATCTTTAATCTCGCTGAGCTCCTAACCCATTGCCTTATCCAATAGTGAATCCTCCCTTGTTCTGTGTTGGCATACTGGGTTTAAAGGAGTCATGCTTTCATTTAGGAATTGCAGCCTATTTTCCCTTTAACCTATCTCCTCTGTGCACTTAATATCCAGTGGTTGAAATCCTACATAATTATTGTTCTGTTTTAATCATTTTCATGATTTGTCTACATATTTCCTCCTCCATGCCTGCTCCACTGTGAGCTATGGTGCATCTGTTAGTGTGATCGATTCTTTAGAATCCATTTGGATTAAGATTAAAGATAACATTTTTGTCTTCCTTAATAGCCGTGCCCCTATTTCTATTACCATCATGTTATGATAAGCACCACTAAATCGACCTCCCCATTTTTTTTTCAATGTATCTTTTCTAAATACGTTATATTTGGCAGTGTTTAATTTCAGATTTTCTGCAGCCTTGTTTAAATAATTGCTGCCATGTCTGATTCCTCCAACACAAAATTTCTTTCAACTCCCCTCTTTTATTGAGAACAGTATATGCGATTTTGTGCATGTGATTTATTTACAATAGGGCTTCTTCTCACTGTATGGGTAATCAACTTTTTGGGCTCCTGTTCTTGATTTTTCATGTTTGGTTTATATTTAGGCTGCTTATAATTATTATAGATCTCCACACCACCTTCCTTATTTAAAGCCTTTGCCACCTCCCAATGCACCCTTACGCAGGTCCTACCTTGTTGGCACAGCTCCTGAACAGTCTTTTGAGAATACATTCATATCCTAGAGGACCAAATGATTTGGACTCCACCCTTGTGCACTGGAGTATCTCTGACCTTTACTGTAGCTTAATGACTCTGAGCTGGAGGGATTTGAGTTGGTCCACAGATTTATTCCAACACACTGTCCACAACCTCCCACAAAGGGCGGGCAGCAGGCACAATGTTCCAAGCCATATCCTAGGCCAGCTTTTACTAATTTAATCCGATAAAGTTTTTATTCAATACCATTTATGGTTATATTTAAGCAGCTTAATTAAATTATAGATTTAATAACAGTATTATAGCTTCCAGGTCCTAGTTTAAACTACTACGAAGGTAGACACAATATGCTGGAGGAACTCAGCGGGACAGGCAGCATCTCTGGAGAGAGGGAATGGGTGAAGTATCGGGTTGAGACCCTTGTTCAGACACTTAAGATGCTGTTGTCAAAATAAAATGGAGTAGGATTGTGCCCTGAAGATACCTCGTATGAAAGAATAGAGGGACTACCACTATGGCTGTCCTGGCTTAGTGTCTGCTGATTTGAATTGTTTACAGAATGCTTAATCTATTTTACAAATGGATTTAAATATCTTGATGTTTTAGTTAATATAAAGACTATTACTAGAGCATATTTCTTGCCTTATAATTGCAGCCTATTTTGCAGTACCTCCTGATCCCTACAGATTAGTAGGGTTATTTTATGAATCGCTAATCTACTAACGTAATCCTCAGTATCACAAAAGGAGTCCATCTTGTTCTTGTCCAGGGGGGGTCCTGGGTTGAGTCATGGGTTGAGAGCTGATGGTGGGACTATACTGATATGCAAATCATTGGACCATATGTGTTAACTTTGAAATGGTGTGGAAAGGTCATGGACACCTGGTCCTGCATAAGGAAATGGACGTATAGCATCTTGAATAAAAAGTGGCAGGATTCTTCACAAAAATGTAAATGAAGTGTTGGAGATGCTCGACGAGAATGGAAAAAGAAGTGAGGATAATGTTTCGGTATAATTCTTGTTCCCGGGTCGTTTCAGTCAATGTTGGCTCTTGATTGTAGTTTTTTTTTAAATTACATTTTTTGTAAGTGACTAAAGAAACATTTTTCATGCAGAAAGTAGATGTGATTCTGAAGTTTCAAAATTGGTTAAGATCTTAAGAGCCACATTTCACGAGGCAATCAGCCTTGATTTGCACATCATTATTGTATTGCATTAACAGTTAAAATACCTGAAGAGGCAGTAAAATTTGCCAATAAATTACTTTGCGTTTTTGTCTTTACACTTAGTCCGGAGGTATAATTTCCCCCCTACATGGTACTAAAATAATTTAGGCCATCACACGAAAACAATGTCTGAATAACTGAAATTCATAGGAAAATAGGGACAGGAGTGGGCTACATGGCCCCTCAAGACTGCCCTGCATTTTAATGTGATCATGACTCATCTGTCTTGGGCTTCAACTTCTTTTCTCTGGCAGTTCCTCATAGCCCGTGGAGGGAATGAACAGATAGCGCTTCGGGTCGGGAACCTTCTTCACACTCCTATCCTTCCAGAAATGCATCCTGACCTGCTGAGCTACTCCAGCTTTTTTTTTGCTCACGATTCCAGCACCTGCAGTTCCTTGTAACCTCAATCTTATCCTCTGGTAATAAAAATAGAACGGCCTTTGTTTCCAAGCAGTAATGGCCTGCAATCACTATCAAGCTCCTGTTGAGGAAGAGCTTGCTTGCTGGCTGGCTAGGGCCAGGGCTAGAGAAGGAAGGAATGCCAATCTAATAGGCTCTTCTGATCTTGAGCAAGCCCCATTTATCGAAGTACAAGGTAGGAAAATTGTAGAGCGCATGCTCTCCGTGTAGAAAATGAGAGAATATGTTTGTACGGTAGAAAATGTTTGAATGGATTTGATAGAATATACAATTTCCTTTTTTTTAAATTGGCCTTTATATGACTGGTGCCTCTCAACATTTAGAAACTTAAGGTTTTTCTAACCTTCATGCACCCCAAGGCAGCAAACATTTGCATGCAACCTGTTTAAAAAAAAAGGTGAGGACACAAGAGACTTCAGAATTTTGAGTAAAACACAAAAATGTGTGAGTAACAGCGGGTCAGGCAGTATCTGTGGGCAGAGCAGATAGATAATGTTTCAGGTCAGGACCCGTCTTCAGTTTGAAGAAATATTGCTCATCATTTCTTTCCTCCGCATGACCCTCTGAGTTACTACACCACTTTGTGTTTAAAAAAAAAAAATCTGACGGGGTTTCAAAGTCTATTTTAGTTAAGAGATACAGCACGGAAATTGGCCCACCGAGTCCGCGCCAACCAGCAATCCCTGTGAACAAGCACTATCCTACACACGAGGAATAATTTGCAATCTTTATCGAAGCCAATTAACCTACAAACTTGTATGTCTTTGGAGTGTGGGAGGAAACGGGAGCACCAGGAAAAAACCTACTGGGAGAATATGCAAACTGTACACACAGCACTTGTAATCAGAATTGAACCCAGGTCTCCGGCGCTGTAAGGCAGCAACTCTACCATTATGCGGTAGAATATCTTCTAATTGATTTGTGTGCTATGTTATTTTAACATTATTAGGATGTAACAGCCTCTTCTTATCGGGGAATTCTTATAAATGAAATATTGAAGTCCATGTTTAATAGTACAAACATGTAAAACACTGAAAAGATCAGCTGACCAATGCTTGCATGGTGTTTTTAGATTGGAAAGAGAATGTAGAGTGAATGAATTGTGAGGGGGAGAAGTTGAAGAGAAATTAACAAGTTGGTGGATAAAGTAAAGAAGTTGGAGAAAAAATGTTAGTAAATTGGGTAGGTGAAATTAGGAAGAGAGAAATGTAAGCAAACAGATTGGGAGACTGGAAGAAAACCTGGTTAGAATGCTGAGGTGATAAATCTGAGACTGGAAGGAAAGGTGATGGGGATAGGATAGTTCCAAATAAAGGTAGAACCAAGGAAATGGAATTAAACGTGAATTTAAGCTGCTTCCTCAGATTGGTAAGGAAATCGATATATAGAATCACAGACAAAATAGGCATTAGTAGAGACAAAGAAGAGTATATATTGCAGGACTAATTCAAAAGGTTTCTTGTTTCGTCAAATTCCTAATTATTAACATGAAAAATAGGCACAGTTGCACTGATAGTAGAGCTGCTGCTTCAGAGCACCAGAGACTCGACCGAGTTCAATCCTGACCTTGGGTGCTGTCTTTGTGGAGTTTGCACATTCTTCCTGTGACCGGGTTTCTTCCTGGTGCTCCGGTTTCCTCCCACATCCCAATCACGTGTGGGTTTGTGTTAAATGCCCCCAAAATGTAGGGAGTGAATGAGAAAGTGGGATAACAAAGAACAAGTGTGAACGATGGTTGATGTGGATTCAGTGGGCCGAAGGGCCTGTTTCCATGTTGTATCAGTAAACTAAACAAAAATAATATTGAGAAGAGAAGGTGGTGGTATTGGGATTAATTAATCAGATGCGGGTCTTGGCTTCATGTGAAGGTTAAATAAAGATTTGACCATATGTGGGTGTAAGTTAAGATCAAGGCCAAGGAGGGACACAGACATGACAATGACTGTCAGGGTTAATGTTAGTACTGGCTCTGTATGGTGAATGCAAGTTGCAGCACTGGAGGATTAGATAATGGGTCGATCAGTGAGCAGTCAAAACAGAAGCGGAAAGTCACATAAATCATGATTATTTCTCAATCTGAGAGGAGAGAACAGCAATTTCAACCCATCCCCTTCCACATATATATCTTCCATTGGGTGCACAGTTCACTTGTCTCTCCGTGTCTCACACCTTTTAGTCTCCTTTTTAACTCTAGCTTTTGTCTTCCGATCTATCAATCTCCCCTCCCCTCACACTTGTATCCACCTATCACGTGATCATAACATCATCAGATCATGTGATAGAAACAGAATTAGGCCACTCAGCCCATCAGGTCTACTCCGTCATTCAACCATGGCTGATCTATCTCTTGGATGAGGAAAAATGTTTTCACCTAGAGAGTTGTGAATCTGTGCAATTCTCTGCCACAGAAGGCAAATTCACTGGATGTATTCAAGAGAGAGTTAGATATATCTCTTGGGCCTAATGGAATCAAGGGAAATGGGAAGAAAGCAGGAACGGGGTACTGATTTTGGATGATCAGCCATGATCATATTGAATGGCGGTGCTGGCTCGAAGGGCCGAATGGCCTACTTCTGCACCGATTTTCTACGTTTCCTCCAAACCCCATTCTACTGCCTTCTCCCCATAACTCCTGACATCTGCAATGTTGCCCATCAATTCCTCCAGAGCTGCTGCCTGACCCGCTGAGTTACTGCAGCACATTGTGTTTAACATCTATGACAGCTCTGTTGACAAGGACTGGCACTCAAAGTACAAGCCACATTACATGTGGAAGGAGAATTAAGAAAGAAATGAGAGCAGGGAAGGATGAAATGTTCACTGCACCAGGAGCTGAGTTTCTTAGTTGCCTTTATTGTCATTGGGTTATTTTATCATCTCCGTGCGCAGCCACAGCGCCATCATGTGTTGAATGTTGAGCACTGCAAGGACATAGATGCTGTTGGTTGACAGTCATAATGTTAGGTAGCACATGTTATGCTGTGTAGGAAGGAACTGCAGATGCTGGTTTAATCCGAAGATAGACACAAAATGTTGGAGTTACTCAGCAAGGCAGGCAGCATCTCTGGAGAGAAGGAATGGGACGTTTCGGGTCGAGACCAGCAAAAACAAACCAAAAAAAAAAAGCAGCAGAAAAACCAGCAAAACTCTTAGTCTGAAGAAGGGTCTCAACCCAAAACGTCACCCATTCTTTTTCTTCAGAGATGCTGCCTGTCCTGCTGAGTTACTCAAGCATTTTGTGTCTAGCACATGTTGTGCTGTTACGTACAATTACTCAACCATTTGAATATTGAAACCATGTGTTTTTTCTAAACGCCTTATGGCTTTGTAGTTAACATAAACTACCTGAACAACTAAGCTGGAATTTATTCAGCTTCACATTTGCACATATCTTTGTGTTGTTGGCATGTTAAGGTATTATTTTTGCTGAAGATAGACAAAAAATGCTGGAGTAGTTCAGCGGGACAGGCAGCCTCTCTGGATAGAAGGAATGGGTAATGTCTTGGTGTTTTGCTAGGTTTGTGTACTTCCTTATCAGTTATCTGTAGTTTATAAAACAACTCTAGCATTAATATCTCATCAAGTGAGCACAGTTTTATCTTTTGTTTCCCTTTCCCTGACTCTCCATCTGAAGATGGGTCTCGGCCTGAAACGTCACCTATTCCTTTTCTTGCTCTTTTATATTTGTTACGAAGTCGTACCACACAGAAACAGGTCCTTCAGCCCACCATGTTCATGTGAAATATTGTACGTATCAATACTCTTCCTATTTACCTGCATTTAGTCTAGCCTTCTGAGCATTGGTGATTCGTACTTAGGCCCACCGCTCGCCTGGCCGCGCCCCACCGCTCGCCTGGCCCCCCCCCACCGCTCGCCTGGCCGCACCCCACCGCTCGCCTGGCCCCACCGCTCGCCTGGCCCCGCCCCACCGCTCGCCTGGCCCCGCCCCGCCGCTCGCCTGGCCCCGCCCCGACGCTCGCCTGGCCCCGCCCCGTCGCTCACCTGGCCCCGCCCCGATCCGCAGTTCGCCTGGCCCCGTCCCACCGTTCGCCTGGCCCCGCCCCACTGTTCGCGTCGCCTGGCCCCGCCCCGCCGCTCGCCCGGTCCGCCCCGCCGCTCGCCTGAAGGGCGAGAACTACAGACTGTTGGAAATAATAGTAGTTTTTCACACATGAATGTAGTGCAACGCGTACGTGCATACTTTTGTTTGCTGAAAAGTTGCATTACGCACCTATTATGAATTTAGATGTAAAATTCTGAATACTTGGCCAATAAACTCATTCATTCATTCATTCATTCATTCATTCATTTACATTATTGAAGCTCGTCCCATTGTAGAACCATAGCTGCTGTATTGAGGTCCATAATTCATATTCATAAGCCATAGGAGCAGAATTAGGCCATTCAGCCCATCATGTCTACTCTGCCATTTAATCATGGCTGATCTACCATTCCCTCTCAACCCCATTCTCCTGCCCTCTCACCATAACCTTTAACACCTGTACTAATCAAGAATCTGCCAATCTCTGACTTAAAAGTACCCATTGACTTGGCTTCCAAAGCCGTCTGTGGCAAAGAATTCCACAGATTCACCACCCTTTGACTAAAATTCCTCTTCATCTCCTTTCTAAAGGAACAACCTTTAATTCTGAGTCTATATCCTCTGGTCCTAGACTCTCCCACTAGTCTCTACGTTCTCCCAATCCAGGCCTTTCACTGTTTGGTAAGTTCCCATTCTTCTGGATGGATAAGTGAGTTTTATATTTGTTAGAAATAGACTGTTCCACAACAATGGGCCGCACTCAAAGAGTTGGCCAAGAAGTGGCGCCAATCCGAACATCCCTCTGCTGAGTAGCCACATCGCCCACTCTGGCACACTCAACACCAGCCGCCTCACAGCTGAGCCATGGATGATTCATTGTTGCAAGAGCACCAGCCGCAGGGCAAGGAAATGCACTTTTAGTTTAGTTTAGAGATTAGCGCGGAACTGATTCGGCCCCAACGAGATCACCGCGTGCACACATTATCCTACACACACAAGGGACAAATTACAATTTTACCAAGGCCAATTAAACTACAAAACTGTACGTCCTTGGAGTGCGGGAGGAAACCGAAGCACCCGGAGAAAACCCACGCAGGTCACGGAAAAAACGTACAAACTCTGTAAAGACATCACCCGTAGTCAGGATTGAATCTGGATCTCTGGCGCTGTGAGACAGCAACTCTACTGCTGAGCCACGGTGCTTCATCAGCAATGAAGCAGGCAGGGTCATCCTTCTGCAATGAGCTTGTTTAGCACTGAATGTCTTGGTGTTCTCATTCATAGAGCTGTACAGCACAGAAACAGCCCCATCAGCCCATCTTGTCCACGCTGACCATGTTTATTATTGTCACGTGTACTAAGGTACAAAGAAAAGCTTTGTTTTGCATGCTGTCCAATCATATCAGTAGGTAGAGCAAAAGGAAAGATACAGAGTGCAGAACAAAGTTCTCAGCATTGCAGCACAATGGTTACATAGAGAAACGCCAATGAATGCAATGGGGTCGAGGTGAATCGAACATAGGAACAGGAATAGGCCATTTGGCCCTTTGAGCCAGCACCACCATTCAATGTGATCATGGCTGATCATCCAAAATCAGTGCCCTGTTCCTGCTTTTTCGCCATATCCCTTGATTCCATTAGCCCAAGAGCGAAATCTAACACTCTCTTGAAAACATCCAGTGCATTGGCTTCCACTGCCTTCTGTGGCAGAGAATTCCACAGATTCACATCTCTGGGTGAAAAGTTTTTCCTCATCAGTCCTAAATGGCCTATCCCTTATTCGTAAACTGTGACCCCTGGTTCTGGACTCCCCCAACATGGGGAACAATTTTTCCTGCATCTAGCCTGTCTAATCCCTTAAGAATTTGATATGTTTCTTTAACAGTACCCGAGGTTATGGAAGGACTGTTCATAAGGCTGATAATAGGGGGAGGGAGTTGCTCCCTGTGATGGACCGGGCTACGTTTATAACTCTCTGCAATTTCTTGCGGTCTTGGGCAGAGTTGTTCCCAAACCAAGCTGAGATGCAACCAGGCTGTATGGTTTCTATGATGTGCCTGTAGATGTTTGTAAGAGCTTTCTGGGTTAGATCCATTTGCCTGCATTTGGTTCATTAACCTTCTACTAGCTTTAATACAGATGCCTAATTGCTGGAAGTTAACTACTCCAGCTACCATGATGAAATTTGAACACGTGTCTCCAGATCAATGGTTGAGAATTCTTCCTGCTTATCCAGTAACTTGTGCAACTATACTTTGTTGTACTTATTAATAAAATTGCAGAAAAAAATTCAGGATTTAAAATTATTATTGGTGACTGATTTAGGGACTACTCCTACAAGTCTTTTTGATAAAATAAACTCTTTAAAAAAAATAAAATTCTTCCAGTCTATTTCTCTGCTTATTCTCCCAAATCTGAATAAAATCTCAATAAAGGAAGCAAATTATGCATTTTTAAAAATTGACACTTTGGAAACCACCTTTGACTTTTTTGGTATAAGGAAAAATACAGTTGCAGCTCAGCTTCCAGTCATGTACTGGGTTATCTGTCTGAACGTTTCTTCATGCTTGGTTGGTTCATTTCAAAAGCAATTCAGTTTGATTAGAAGTGGCAGTTCCGGTGCTCCAGTGACTCTGGCATCTCTCTCCAGTTATTGTGAGCCATGGTCTTAAAATTGGCTGAGGCTGCTTCATGGATTGCAGTTAAAACAGCGAGCTTAAAGAAAGCAAAATAGAGGTTATATCAGGTGTATGAAAGAAGAATGAGACTTGGTTTTCATATAAAGATTGCAATTGGAAGAAGGAGGACAGTTATTTTTCTCATCTCCTTTGAAGGTGAGCTATTAAATGACACGAATATGGTTTCTTTATGCACAGACAGCCACACTAATTTAATGTGGTATTTAAGCTAGAGTCCCTGACTAGATTAAACAGGCCTACTTATTGCTTTGTGTAGGGGAAAACTTTTGACTTAGTTGTACAAATGCACCAGAAAACCCGAGTGCATGTAAATTTGGAGAGAAATGCAAAATGGTTCCGTGTTAATGGTGTTTGTTTCTCAATATCCCTGAAGTAGAACAGTTTCTGGTGGCAGTAGTAGGCAGGGCAACAGCATTGCAGATGCTTGGGTTGCAGGGCAACACAGGGAATTTTGCTGATTATAAAATTTGGGATGAACTTAATTATTAAAAACTGAACATTTGGTGTAAAAAGAACTTGGAAATAGTGACATGGTATTCACAGTGAATATGATATGAATCACTTAATATTTAGTAAAGTTACATTACTGTAATTATTGTAATAGTTGTGCCATTTAGTTGGTGAGACTGGAATTTCAATCCAGTTGCAGACTGAAATTCACTTGTAATGATTGCTTTTTCTGCACATGTGGTGATTCCCCAAGAATCAAGTCTTGGTCTTTCCAATTTCTCATTTCTAAATTACATTTTGGTAAACCATCCAAAAAGAGGGCGCCAATTTTGATTTCTCAGTTGATTATGACCACTTGGTCCCTCTAATATTTCTATTTAGACATCCTTTACCAAATAAAAAGGCATTCCTTCCAAATAGAAGTCAGGATTACAGAAGTTATTGCAGCACAGAGTTTCTCTCCGAGACACTGAATCAGCTTTTCTCCTTGACAACCATCTGCAATTGAAACTGGCAGTGCATAATCTCCATCTCATCAAGTCATGATCTTTGCACCATAATTTAGGATGGTCTTTTTCCACTGTTGTAACATCATCCGACTCTGATCCTGTATCAGTCCACTGGTTACCCAATCCATGTCTTTGTTTCACATTTACTCTTTCTGCACGTCTGGCTAGCTTCCCTTGTGTTACTAACTATGAATTGGCCATCCAAAATTCTGCCATATCCAAACTGGTATTGTGTGGTTTTGTCGCCCATAACCTTACTAATTGTATTTGCTCCCAGTTGGAAAGTGCCTTGGTTTAATTTTTTTTAAATCCCCTGTCACCTTTACTTCTCCTTGTCTTTATAATTCCCTCAAACTTTACACCCTTTGGATGTCCTCATTGTTCCAATTCAGAATTCCTGATTATACCTGAATTATTCATGTAGTGATGCCGTAAGCTGCCAAGACCTCAAAGTCATTTGGATACATTTATGGATAGGAAGGGTTTAGAGGTCTATGTACCAAAAGCAGAAAAATGAGCTTAACCCAGTATGCTTATTTGGTCAGCAAGGGCAAGGGGGCCGAAAGGTCTGATTCCATCCTGGATAGCTCTATGACTCGAGTCTAAAAACTCCCATCTCTGCTTCAGAAGGCAGTGGAGGCCAATTCTCTGAATGCATTCAAGAGAGAGCTCGATAGAGCTCTTAAGGATAGCGGAGTCAGGGGGTATGGGGAGAAGGCAGGAACAGGGTACTGATTGAGAATGATCAGCCATGATCACATTGAATGGCGGTGCTGGCTCGAAGGGCCGAATGGCCTCCTCCTGCACCTATTGTCTATTGCCTCTCTATCTTTTAGATATTCCATTTAAAACAAAAAGTTACCTCTCTGACCATGCTTTTGGTCACCCGTTTCCCTTTTCCTTGTGGTTTGCCAAGTTTGTTTTTATAATGCACCTACGCATTTTGTTAATGTGAAAAATGCTGTGTAAATAAAAATTGTTATTTAATTATTCAGTTTTAGCTGGGTGATATTCTGCCCGTAACACCTCACATCACTGCTACTCCAAACCAAGTTGGGTAATGGTGTGTGTTATTATATTTTGGAAGATTTTTCAAAGTTTGTTTTTCATTCTAACTTTACTTAAATAAATGGTGCAGTTGGAAAATAATGTTATCAGGATAAGGATGCCCTGATTTTCTATGAATCATAAAAACAACAAACATGGCACTTACCTTTTTATTCGACCCCACATGGCCGCCATCCTTCCCTAGATTCTAGACGCAGGTTCACGACCGATTTGCCAGCAACTGATGGTCCAGCACCTCTTTTAATCCAGACAAAATTATGAGAGCACACGTGAAATCCCCCCCCCCCCCTGAAATCCCCCCGAGAATGTGACGCCCAGGCCAGGTGAGGCGGCTGATTTCTACCTCATCGGGACCTCCGCGCCAATTGGCGGGTCGAATTTGTTCCGTTCCCGTAGCTGATTTCCGAGGCCAACTTTGCGGGCCAGTATCTCGGCCCCTTGGCGATCTAGGCGGACTGTTTTGGCACCGTTCAACTCCTCTACACGCAGGATTAGCAAGTTTAATCGAATAGATGCACAAAGTCTCTTGCCCAGATTGTAATTGCTATGTATTGCCACAAGCACCAGAATTTATAGCAATAACCGATGACAGATTGTTCTAAAAGGTAAAATGACTTCTCTTTTCGGTATATTGTAGTATAAATTCATTTTTTGTAACTATATTGTGAACTCAGTCAAAGTTTCTACTTTCTTGGGCCAACTGTTGAAAGCAGTGCACATATAAAAGGAGACTTTATCTTTAATTGGCCCCATATTCTCCCTTCCTTTCCCATCCGATTCCATCATCAATCACCCTTGTTACTTATACCCATCACATCCGACCTCTGCTGCTTTCACCACCCTTCATCTGGACCCACTTGCCAGTCCTTGCCCATCACCATCACCAATATTAGAAACACAGAAAGGCATTTCTTTTTAATGTGACCATTTACACATTGTGGCCATGACTCATCTGGATATTTATCGGTACAAAGTGACCAAATAATGATTGGAAGTTCTGTAATTGGTTGTGGGCTACTTAATGGAAAATGTAAGAGCTTATTTTTTCTCATTGAATTCTGGATGTTATCAGTCTCGAACTGTCTATGCAGCAAAAGTGTACAGTGGCAGGAGAGGACACCGGAGGCTGCACTGATTCCCATTGCCTGGAATCTCTCAATCTGACCTTTTGAGTAAGAATAGCATTCAAGTAACGTTCGTTTGTGCACTTGCTGCAACCCAGCCCAGCGAGCATCATTTAAGTGTGCTCTGCTGTTGAATTCTACTCCGAACCTATCGTGGATGTGGTGACGTTTGTCAGTTGGCAAGTCTCTGACTTGCAATCAGTCGTTCCAGGGCTTGGTACAGTGCAAGTGGCTGAATGCCATAGCCAGCATGATTCTACTTATTATGCATTAACGTAGTAGCTGGGAGTATGTAAAAGACTGCAATATTGTGAATTACAATCATTTTACAAGAAATATGTTTCATAGTTACAACGGTGCTGGCTCGAAAGGCTGAATGACCTCCTGCACCTATTTTCTAATATATAATAATGTACATAGTGTTCTTTCAAAGACTGATACCAGTATGTTCAATACATTGTAATAAATGTTTATTGTATGTGCATGGTTTTGTTTGCCAGAAGTTATGAAAGCATAATACAGTATCAAAGTGAGCTTAAACTTTTAACAAAACATGAATTAAGTTTCAGCATTTTGGGGTAATTAATGCACTCGGGTGAGAGAACAATGCTATTAATCTAGAATTGAATTTTTCCTTTCACCAACAACTGGATTTTCCTATGTCTCATTGTTTTTCGCCTCATTGTGCGTTTGTTTACACCGTATTTATTTGTGTTTGGATGTATACTATTTTGTTATCATGTCTCTCATTCCAAATTTTGCATTTACATGAATGTTGATGTTCATTTATGTGATAATTTGCTCAATTTCAGGGACACAATTTTCTTGGTTTTGGATATTTGTACGAATCCTATTGTTCACGTTATTTCAGCTGATGGGGATGGTTAGATGGAGAACTTGTAACACTATCCCAGGAATGAACTGAAGGCTGATGTTTGGTTAACACTCAAGGTTAAAGAATGTTGCTGTTAATGGAATCGGGCTCAGTGAGCTGCGTGTGGCTGCAGTGAATCCTACATCTCATGCCAGCGCAGTTGGACCTCCAACTTCATTTACAGCTGTTTTATTGCCAGTCAGTCAGTGGAATGAGCATGTGATTCATAGTAAACAGTCAATTTATCTTTCAAATAACGTGTTTAAAGTGGAGGAGGGAACTGCAGATGCTGGTTTACACTGACGATAGACACAAAATGTTGGAGTAACTCAGTGGGACAGGCAGCATCTCGGGATAGAAGGAATGGGTGACGTTTTGGGTTAAGTCCCTTCTTCAGACTGAGCGTCAGGGGAGAGGGAGTTACAGAGATAAAGAAGCATAAGAGATGCTGATCAAGGAAAAAGTAGAATTGTTAGCTATGAGAAGGTGCGAACAGCAAACAGATACAATGTAATCTGAGGAACAGTCAGACTGGTTGGAGAACTGGGAAAGAAGAGGGATGCAGAAAAGCAAGGGTTACTTGAGGTTAGAGAAGTCAACTTTCATACCACTGGGGTGTAAGCTGCCCTAGCGAAATATAAGATGCTGTTCCTCCAATTTGCACTGGGCCTCACTCTGGCAATGGAGGAGGCCCAGAACAGAAAGGTCAGTGTGGGAATGGGAGGGGGAGTTAGTGTTTAGCAACTGGGAAATCA
Source organism: Rhinoraja longicauda (assembly GCF_053455715.1). NCBI lineage: Eukaryota > Metazoa > Chordata > Chondrichthyes > Rajiformes > Arhynchobatidae > Rhinoraja > Rhinoraja longicauda. Next base: position 50,240,678 of record NC_135965.1, read on the forward strand.
GGTAGGTTTAGGCAAACTGAGCAGAGGTGTTCAGCAAAACGATCGCCAAGTCAGCACTTGTTCTCGCCAAAATATAGGAGTCCACACCTGGAACAGTGGATACAGTAGATGAGGTTGGAGGAGATGCAAGTGAACCTCTGCCTCACCTGAAAAGACTGTCAGGGTCCTTGGACGGAGTTGAAGGAGGAGGTAACGGGACAGGTGTTGCATCTCCTGCGATTACAGGGGAAAATACTGGACGAGTAAACCAGGAAGTTACAGAGGGAATGGTCTCTGCGGATAGGGGTGGAGATGGGAAGATGTGGTTAGTGGTGGGAAGTGGCAAAAATGTCGGAGGATTATGTGCTGTAGGTGACGGCTGATGGGGTGGAAGGTGAGGAGCACCTGGAGGAAACCCATACAGTCACAGGGAGAACATGTGGACTCCACATAGATAGCACCCAAGGTCAGGATTGAACCCGTGAATCAGGCACTGTGAGACAACAGCTCTACCAGCTGCACCACCTTGTTTACCCTTAGTTGTAAGTGTAAAGATGAGGACTTTGGGAATGACTGTGCTGACAAACACTGGTCCTGGTTGAAATTGGCAGGTCTGAAATATAATCAGAGAGTCAAGTCAATACAGCACTGAAGATATGATTTGTCGTCTTGTATAACGGGCATGTGAATTTCCTGCAGATTTCCGCATTTTTAAAATCCATTTTCCGCGCTTTTTGCATTGTTTCAGCGTTTTTCACTTTGCCAAATAAACGGAGAAATTAGATTGAAAAAATAAAGAAAATAAACAATAAACGATGTATAGACTTGTAATTATCACAAAATGCTAGAGTAACAGCGGGTCAGGCAGCATCTCTGGAGAGACCCTTCTTCAGAATCGACCCAAAACGTCACCCATTCCTTCTCTCCAGAGATGCTGCCTGACCCGCCGAGTTACTCCAGCATTTAGTGATACCTTCGATTTGTACCAGCATCTGCAGTTATTTTCCTATAGACTTGTAATGAACACTAGGTTCCGCTAGAGGTCGCTAGGGGTTCTGCGAGAAATCTCCCCCGCGCACCCTGGAAGTCTCCCCAGAAATGTGGCACCTAGGCTGGGCAAGGCAGCCAATCTCGACCTCATCGGGACTTCCATGGCCAATTTGTCAATTCGGCCACGAGAGGTCGCTAGAGGTTCCGCTAGAAATCCCCCGCGTCCTGGAAGTCTACCCGAAAATGTGGCACCTAGGCTGGGCAAGGCAGCCAATCTCGACCTCATCGGGACTTCCACGGCCGATCGATGGGTTGAATTTGAAACCTGCGGCCGGGGCTCTGGAACTCCAGCCCAGCTGGAGCCAGTAAATCTATCCCCATAGCTGACTTTCTTGGCCTGCTGGATAAACCAGCAAAGCTCTGGAACCAAGAGTGCCAGAAAATCAGTGGTGAAACTGTAATGAGTAAATGTTAAATTCAAATGCAAGATTATATAACAAAATTAATTAAGACCGGATTAAAATATAAAACACAGCAGAAAAGCCAATTACCACCTTTTTGGGCTGATTATCAATTAATGTGCAAATTTACTTAAATGTTATTATTGTACATTGAGGTTATTCACTTTGGAAGTAAGAATAGAAAGGCAGATTATTATCTGAATGGTGTCAAGTTAGGAGGAGGGGGAGTTCAACGAGATCTGGGTGTCCTAGTGCATCAGTCAATGAAAGGAAGCATGCAGGTTCAGCAGGCAGTGAAGAAAGCCAATGGAATGTTGGCCTTCGTAACAAGAGGAGTTGAGTATAGGAGCAAAGAGGTCCTTCTACAGTTGTACCGGGCCCTGGTGAGACCGCACCTGGAGTACTGTGTGCAGTTTTGGTCTCCAAATTTGAGGAAGGATATTCTTGCTATGGAGGGCGTGCAGCGTAGGTTCACTAGGTTAATTCCCGGAATGGCGGGACTGTCGTATGTTGAAAGGCTGGAGCGATTGGGCTTGTATACACTGGAATTTAGAAGGATGAGAGGAGATCTTATCGAAACGTATAAGATTATTAAGGGGTTGGACACGTTAGAAGCAGGAAACATGTTCCCAATGTTGGGGGAGTCCAGAACAAGGGGCCACAGTTTGAGAATAAGGGGTAGGCCATTTAGAACGGAGATGAGGAAGAACTTTTTCAGTCAGAGGGTGGTGAAGGTGTGGAATTCTCTGCCTCAGAAGGCAGTGGAGGCCAGTTCGTTGGATGCTTTCAAGAGAGAGCTGGATAGAGCTCTTAAGGATAGCGGAGTGAGGGGGTATGGGGAGAAGGCAGGAACGGGGTACTGATTGAGAGTGATCAGCCATGATCGCATTGAATGGCGGTGCTGGCTCGAAGGGCTGAATGGCCTACTCCTGCACCTATTGTCTATTGTCTATTGTCTATTGTACAGCGACATATTCACATTATTTTGTAATGTCTGTTTTTACTTTGAAATGCACTAAAAGAGGCTTGAAAAGAGGCTGGTAATTTTGTGTGTAAATTTTTGACCCCCGTTGTACAAAGCACTCGGATCTTTTCCTTTTTTTTTATAACCTCACTCACATGCCTGGTGTAATCAGTAACAAACTATATTCTGACTTTTAAACCAAATACTATGTATACTCAGCTTTTTCTACTATACGCCCCACAACAATGGACTTATGATTCTTGGAAATTTGAATATCTTTGGCTCCCTTTGCAACTTTGTACACATGACAGCCACTTCCTTGCAATGTTTGGGCTCTTTGTTTTCTTCAGCTGCAGTAAGTTCCATTCATAGGAAGCTGAGTCATGTTTCTGGCATTGGTAATGTTAGAGTTTGTTGCCATTTTAATCTGTGGTGTAGGTGAAGAGTGGTTCATGATTTACTGCCTACAAATTGGGGTTTACAGTTGTCTGGTTAACCCGCTTATGTAATATGGGACTGTTGTGAGATAAATGCTAGCAATTATTAGAAATTAGAAATTATAAAAATTAGAAAGTTTCCAGTCAGGTTTCAGGGCCCACCACAGCACAGAGTCTGCCTTGTTGAAGGTACACAATGACCTGCTTCTCCCCATCGACACCGGCGACTGTGCAACTTGCTCCTTCTCGACCTCAGCGCAGTGTTCGATACAGTGGACCCACCATCCTTATTGACCGTCTCCGGTACGGGGTTGGCGTTGATGGCACTGCCCTGAGCTGGTTCGTTTCCTACCTCAAAAATAGGAGTTTCTCCATCAACATAGGAAATTATTCCTCTTCCTCGGCTAGCCTCTCCTGCGGGGTTCCACAAGGCTCCAACCTAGGCCCCATTCTCTTCTCTCTATACATGCTCCCCCTCGGCCAAATCATTCAAAGGCACGGCATTTCTTTCCACTGCTATGCGGATGACACACAGCTTTATCTCCCCCTGAAACCCAACAACCGGTCAAATTTAATCAGCCTTGAGGACATAAAATGTTGGATGGCACAGAACTTCCTTCAACTAAACGAGAGCAAGTCTGAGGTCATCCTATTCCCCCCCCCCCCCCCCCCCCCCCCCCCCCCCCCCCCCGACTCCATCAAAACGATAACAGGCAGCCTTGGAAGCCTATCCTCCCTCGTCAAACCACTGTGGTAAAAGCCAGCTTCTTCCAGCTTCGTACCATAGCTAAAATCAAACCATTCCTCCAATTTGACGACATTGAAAAAATCATTCACGCATTAATTTCCTCCCGCCTAGACTACTGCAACTCCCTATACACTGGGATCAGCCAATTATCCCTATCCCACCTGCAATTGGTCCAAAACACCGCAGCGAGACACCTGACGGGTACCCGTAAAAGGGACCACATCACCCCGATTCTGGCCTCTCTCCACTGGCTCCCAGTACAGTACAGAATCAACTTCAAGCTCCTCCTATTCACATACAAAGCCCTAAACGGGCTTGCCCCCCCATATCAAAAATCTTCTAACCCACCACTCTACCTCCAGGTCCCTCAGGTCGGCCGACTTGGGGCTACTCACTATCCCGCGGTCTAGGCTTAAGCTCAGGGGTGACCGCGCTTTTGCGGTTGCAGCTCCGAGACTGTGGAACAGCATCCCTCTCCCCATCAGAACTGCCCCCTCCATCGACTCCTTTAAGTCCAGGCTCAAAACCTATTTCTACTCCCTAGCGTTTGAGGCCCTCTGAGGGGGAGCTGTGAACTGTTTATGTATGTGCTGTTATGTTTGTGTGCCATTGTATGTTTGTTTCTTAGTACCTGAACTGATGTACAGCACTTTGGTCAACGTGGGTTGTTTTTAAATGTGCTATACAAATAAAATTGACTTGACTTGACTTGATGATTGTGCCTGGGCAGTCGTCATTCATAGGAAGCTGAGTCATACTATTATTAGGGATGGGATCTAATAATAGGTGTCAACTTCTCTACATCGGTGAAACCAAGCGCAGGCTCGGCGATCATTTCACTGCACACCTCCGCTCAGTCCGCCTTAACCTGATCTCCCGGTGGCTCAGCACTTCAACTCCCCCTCCCAATCCCAATCTGACCTTTCTGTCCTGGGCCTCCTCCATTGTCAGAGTGAGGCCCAGCGCAAATTGGAGAAACAACACCTCATATTTCACTTGGGTAGTTTACACCCCAGAGGTATGAACATTGATTTCTCTAACTTCAGATAGTCCCTGCTTTCCCTCTCTATCTACTCGCACTAGTCTTCCTGTCTCCGACTACATTCTATCTTTGCCCCGCCCCCTCCCTTGACATCAGTCTGAAGAAGAGTCTCAACCCAAAACATCACCCATTCCTTCTCTCCCGAGATGCTGCTTGTCCCGCTGAGTTACTCCAGCATTTTGTGTCTACCTTCATAGTATTATTAGGTCTCACTGAGTTACTCCAGCATTTTATGTCTATCATTCTATTATCACCTTTTATTTCAGATAGTCATACAGCATGGAAACTGGCCTCGGCCCAATTTGTCCATTCTGACCAAGAAGCCCCATCTAAGCCGGCCCCATTTGCCAATATCCCACTAAACCTTTTCTATCCATGTGCCTGTCCAAGTGTCTTTTAAACGGTGTTACTGTAGCTATTATTACTATTATTTGCTTAAGAAGTTATAGAAATTTTTTAATAGACAAATATTTTTGCTTGCAGTGAGATCTCTCTCCACCCCCCCCCCTCCCCCACCACCACTTTTGACTTGATGATTGTTCATTTTGACTTGTTCAGTCTGAAGAAGGGTCTCGACCCGAAACGTCACCCATTCCTTCTCTCCCGAGATGCTGCCTGACCTGCTGAGTTACTCCAGCATTTTGTGAATAAATCGATTTGTACCAGCATCTGCAGTTATTTTCTTATACCACTTTTGAAATGTCTGCCTCATCATAAGTTTAGTGAAATAATGAGGCATATAACTGCCAAAAGGCCTGCATTTTCAGGGGAAATGCTTGCAATACTCACTGAAAACTACCAAATAACAAAAATAATCCCACACATGGCCATGTCAGCAATTAAAACACATACAAACTTTGTTGTTTGTATTTCTCACCATTTTTTCAATACAAATTTTGTAAGTAATTTCCGTTTTATTTTATTTTCCAGCTTTGCTACATGTCCAGTGATCTAAGGTGACGCGAAACCTCCAACCTTAAACCTTTCCTTAATTAACATTGGGAATGCATTGATAGCCTATTCATGAAAGGTAAGTTTTAATGTGTTCTAATAGGAGAACATGAAGCCATTGATTTTCTCAAAGCAAGAGTGTTTAATTGTCATTTGTACTGAGGACGGAACAATAAAATTCTTACTTGATATGATTTCCATTTGAAGATAAACACAAAAGGCTGGAGTAACTCAGTGGGTCAGGCAGCATCTCTGGAGAAAAGGAACAGGTGATGATTCGGGTCAGGATCCTTCTTCAGATTTAGATCTTCATTAGTTTGAAAGGTCTCGACCTGAAACGTAGCCTATTCCTTTTTGCGAGATGCTATCTGACCCACTGAGTTACTCCAGCATTTTGTGTTTGTCTTCGGCGTAAACTAGCATCTGCAGTTCCTTCTTACACATGATTTGCATGTAATGGTTTCTGTTTGACAGGCTTCTCTAATTGAAAACCGAGAGCTTGAAAGCAATTTATTAATATCCTTGTTTATGCTTAATTTGGAATCAATTAACAACAAAGGTGAATCGTTGCTGAAAACAATTTTTTCAAGTGTTTTATTGTCATAAGTCCCAGATAGAACAATGAAATTCTTACTTGCTGCAGCACAACAGAATATATAAACATAGTACACTGTAAACAAGTTCAGTGTGTATATATACACATACTCTCGCACATACTCACACACACACACACACACACACACACACACACACACACACACACACACACACACACACACACACACACACACACACACACACACACACACACACACACACACATAGTAGTAGTGTGATAATAACAATAATAGTCTATTGTAGTTCCAAGCTTATTTGAGGATAGTTGGATAAAATCAACTTTAAGCAGTAGCAATGAGAAAATCAATTGATGCAAGATGAAATTAATCAGCATGCACCGTCACAAAAAAAGTATCAACCTAAAATGAAATGTTGTAAAATCAAACGAAGACTAATGGAAATTTAGTCCAGTTAAAATTCAGACAATTTTATTTTTCTTCCAGTTTTTATTTTGTTCATCCTCAAGGCAAAAAACTCCCATAGAACACACATCTCTAAATTGAAATGTCATCTGGTGCATAAAGTATTAAGAACAGTTTTTTTCCAGTGAAAGAAAGCCAAATCCCCCAAGAAGGATTCCAACCCAAAACATCACCTATCCATGTCCTCTAGAGATGTTGCCTGACCCACTGAGTTACTCTAGCACTTTGTGTCTTATTTTTGTAAACCTGCATCTGCAGTTCCTTGCGTCTACCTCTTAGTTCTCCAACTCAAAATTGCATATATTCACACAGAAAAGTAGTAAGGTTTAATGGTGCACTTGAAATGACACAGAAAAGTAACAAATGAACAGACTGTGCAGTAATAGCAAATATGATATCTCACCAAAACAATTTCCAAACAATAAAACTTGTGAACGATGGAAATTAACAAGTATATGACTTCAGTGGAAAGATGTTGTGAAAATGCTACTTGTGGTCCTCACAGTTTCCTGGTGTGGTGTTGCAGTATCTTGGCTTTCAGCGAAAGTCTTTGTTTTTAAAATCACAATGTTGGAGAAGGAAATTCACATTTTTCATCATAAGAAGAATAGGGGTGTTTTAAACACTTGTTGAATGAATAATCTGTCATTTTCGCAGTGGCGGCATAGTGACTCAGCAGTAGAGTTGCTGTCTTACAGTGCCAGAGACCCAGGTTTGATCCTGACTATGGGTGCTGTCTGTACGAGTTTATACGTTCTCCCTCTGACAGCGTGAGTTTTTTCTGGATGCTCTGGTTTCATCCCACACTCCCACGACTTACAGGTTTGCAGGTTAATTGGCTTTGGTAAAATTGTAAATTGTCCCTATGGTGTTGGATAGAGTTCATGTACGGGGTGATCGCTGATTGGCGTGGACTCGGTGGGCCGAAGGGCCTGTGTCCGCGCTACATCTCTAAAGTCTAAAGTTCAACATGATATTCAGTACATTTTGTACCTAGTCAATGTTCATCCAGCACAGGTGCTATCAGATACATTTACTGTGCTCCAGGTCTCCTAGATCTGCTGCAATTCATGTCTGACTGGCTTTTCAAAAGCAAAGCATACTTTGACCGCTCAACTAATGAAAGCAGGGATCTTGTTATAGTTTACTTGGGCGTATAAATGCCAAGATGCAACTACATTTGTTCAGGATTGGAGGTGTTTTTGGGGAAGGATATGGATGAGAGGGATTGCTATTGCCAATATTAATGCTGGATATTCAAGCTTCAAAATTGTTATATTATTGACAACTATAATTTCCAATGCTTAAAAATAAAATATTGATCCTTCCCAGGTTACAAATGCCCGTTTTACACAAACTTTTGTGCAATTGTAAGCTTGCAGGATAGATGGGGATCCATTTGTCAGTGGCTGCAGGCATCTTCTGTTGGGTGGGAGAGGGGTATTTCCACGTGCCTTTTCTCCCCATTTCCCCTGAGCTGTAACAAACGGGGGCTGGGTTGCAGGTCGAGGGGAATGGGGAGAGAAGGCATGGAGCAGAGCTGGGAACGCTGAACAGACTTGCCCCCTCTCTTGCTGAATCATTGAGACTGGCTGGCAGCTGCTCTACCCACGAAGGCTCGCTCACTGTACCAGCTGTTTCTGTGATCCACTCCCACACACCGTTATTGTTCATTTCCATGTTACGGACTGTTCTCAGGATCAGGGCCCTGTCATTTTGACTTTAGAGATACAGTGTGAAAACAGGCCCTTTGGCCTACCATGTCTGCGCCGACCAACGATCACCGCGTACGCCAGCACTATCCTGCACACTAGGGGCAGTTTACAATCTTATTTTACCAAAGCCAATTACCTACAAACCTGTATGCTTTGGGAGTGTGGGAGGAAACCGGAGCACCCAGAAAAACCCCACGCGGTCACATGGAGAAAGTATAAATTCCATACAGACAGCACCTGTAGTCAGGATCAAACCCGAGTCTGTGCGATAAGGCAGCAGCAGCTCTACTGCTTTGCCAGTGTGCTGTAATAACATAGGCCCGTAGACTGAGCACTGCAGTTTCGATTTTTGTGGATTGCAGCATTTTGAATACAGATTGTTTTATGACCTTAAATGACTTTACCACAACAAAATGCCCCCTTGTGCATCTTAAATATTTTGGTTGAACATTGCGGAATCCTATTTATAAATCATAGTATTTTTAATATTTGCCCAAAATGCTCCACAAATGAATTGTATGGTGTGATTTTATTAGATGTTTTAATAAGATTAAAATTTTGGATCAGGTGCTTTCAAATGGTTGGATAAGAAAAATGAAGTGAAATTAAGATACACTGAACGCTATTATGGATCCTGGAACAAGTGAAGTGAAAATGGGTTTCAATGCTCATTATAGACATCAGTAGACATTTAAAGAGCATCTTATTGCACATCATCAGAATGAAAAATAACCACAAAATTGATTTGTAAGTCACATTTTCTGGATAGGAAATGGATGAGTCCCAAATGATTTTATTTTGTTTTTAATACATAGGCTTACCCTGGAATGACCTCATGGTTTAAGTGGAACTGAAGATGAGTATAAGCAGTGATGAGGTCAACTTTCTGGTTTATAGATATCTGCAGGAGTCTGGTAAGAATGTCAATTATCAAAAGTTGGGTTTGAAAAGTTTGAACGATTTCCTTCCAGTGGGAGCGCTTCTGGCTGAGAAGGTGGTTGGGAAAACGGGGATTGTAGGGGTGGGAGCGACAAGAGTGGAAGTGGCAGGGCAGAGTAAGGAGTGGAGGGAGGTGTGTAGCACACTTCCTGTCAGTGCTATCTAAACATAGCACAAAAAGTAAGGAAATTTGTGTTTGGTAGATTATTTCTTTGTTGTAACAATGCTTCTTGGCAATAAATCTTATACCGTTGGAAAGCATTGAGATTGCCTCCAATGATGACAAGCCTCGTTTTTCCAGTGAGGGAGATGCCTCCCCACACCATCACACTGCCTCCACCAAAAGATGTTACTCTATCGGTGCAGCAATCAGCATAGCGTTCTCCGCGTCTTCTCCACACTTTGACCCTATGATCCAACTGCCGTAGGCAGAATCTGGACTCATCGCTGAACATAACGTTCCTCCACATGTTCAGGTTCCAGTGCACGTGTTGCCGACACCAGCGCAAACGGGCCTGACAGTGAAGGGCAGTCATGGCAGGCCTCCTGGCAGCCCTATGAGACCGGAGATCGGCTGCGTGCAGTCTGTTCCGAATTGTCTGGGCAGAGAGCCGTCGGCCATATCGTCCTGCAAACCTTGACTGCAAATCTGTAGAAGACAGCCTACGGTTCCTAAGTGCTGACAGGGTGAGGAAACGGTCTTCTTTGGGTGTCGTCTTCTTGGGACGCCCACTTCGCGGCCTGTTCTGACATCCCCCGTTATATGGAACTTGGCCTTCACTTTGGAGATGGTACTCGGGCTCACTCCAAATAATGCCGATAACTTGGTTTTGCGGAACACCAGCTTGAAGTTGCCCTATCGCACGGGCCCTATCCAGATCAGTCAAACGTGGCATGCCGATTCTTGGAGCAGACACCTACTGACCACTGTAGCAGGGCCCATGCTCACAGATGCTGCCAATCAGGTGCCAATCAGGCACCTGATTGTCAGCACCTGGGGGTACCAGAAGCTCAAAACAAGAGTCAATAGCAACAGCAGAATAAGCTGTTTGGCATTGGCAGAGAAGATTTGGCAATTTTTTCATGGGCACAACCCATATACTCAGCTCTGCTGCTCATCCCACAAATGTATGTTCCTTACAAATGTGGCACCATTTACAAGGGAAATAAACAGGCTTTCCAATGGTATAGGATTTATTGCCAAGAAGCATTGTTACAACAAAGAAATAATCTACCAAACACAAATTTCCTTACTTTTTGTGCTATGTTTAATTACTGTCATGCCCAGCCTTGTATGGCCCTGTTTCCACACCAGTATATTACTTTTCAGGGTATTTATTCACAAAATGCTGGAGTAACTCAGCAGGTCAGGCAGCATCTCAGGAGAGAAGGAATGGGTGACGTTTCGGATCGAGACCCTTCTTCAGACTGAAGAAGGGTCTCGATCCGAAACGTCACCCATTCCTTCTCTCCTGAGATGCTGCCTGACCTGCTGAGTTACTCTAGCATTTTGTGAATAAATACCTTCGATTTGTACCGGCATCTGCAGTTATTTTCTTATATTACTTTTCACGTATACTTTTGAAATAGGACAAACGGCGCCAGGATCAGCATGATTTCACAATGACCTTATTTCGCTGGTCATGTTTGCCCACACTGCCATCTCCATTTGGTATATTTCATTGCTTAAAATTATATGTAGATGCTGTTTCTAATTAATGCCGCAGCAGTCGGAGAATGGGGTTGCCCTTCAAGAAGGCTTTGGGACCTGGGAGCAGTGAGGAGAGTGCAGTTGTGTAACAATTGTACGAGGAGAGTAGAATTAGGCAAAATTTGAAGGAGAAACACATGTGTCCAGCTCAATAAAGTGTCACTGATTGAGGATCTGAGCAAACTGGAATTGTAAAGGTTTTGTTACACCCACTTTGCTCGATACAGATTTTGCCAATTTCAATGATTCATTGTTTGTCCAGAGGAAAGCTCTCAGAATGCGATCTATTTTATTCTTTCAATTTAATTGAGAAAAGGTTTTAAAATATCGTGATTAATGTGGATACAACTTTCCTTCCTACACCTATTAATGTGGAATTTGCATTTTAGAGAATTCTGCAAGAACGCAAATTCATTTGGACCATCTCTGACACCTCCCTCTCCTTTCTTGATCGCACCGTCTCCATCACAGGAGATAGACTCTCAACTGACGTCTATTACAAACCCGCTATCTCTCGTTTCTCTTTCCCCTGACTAGTCTGAAGAAAGGTCTTGACCTGAAACTACCCATTCCTTCTCTCCGGAGATGCTGCCTGTCCTGCTGAGTTACTCCAGCATTTTGTGTCTATCTTCTACAAACTGCACGTTCAGCATGCACATATTGGAAATTCCAGTCCACAGTTGTGGTTGAAATTTTTTAACCAGAACCTAGTTTTTGAAATAGACCAAGATGTTGAGATTAAGGCATTAAAAGAAGTTATTTGCTATCGCATTGCCTACATTTCATTAGGATTTTTATGTGAATGGGAATTTGGGGAAAAAATAGTATTATTTTTCAATTGGATAAGCTACCACAGATAACTGATTTTTAAAAAAATTGCAACATTTTCACTTTTTTCCCTCAATTATAATTGGCAGGCATAACAACAGTTGACATTAATGGAAGGGGGTGAATGTGTGCTCAAGATTTTGTAGTACATAGTGAGGTCTCAGTCAGTGTGGTATCTGAAGTTGTCTAACTTCATGATGAGAGTCGAATTACCTGATATCCGAAGTTGTCTAACTTCTGGTTTATTTATCCTCATTCTTTTTATGTTCTTTATGTCAGGGAAGTGTGTTTTCTCAGTGGCCTACTTTCTGTAAGCCTATGTGCAGATGTTTGTATGTTTAAGTCATTAAAATGCTTTCTTTTTCTCCCTTCTGTTTTATCAAAGGTTTTTCCCATTCAGCATTCACATTTGGTATAGAGAGTCACATCAGCCAGTCTAATATTAACGGAGCCCTGGTGCCACCAGCAGCTCTCATCTCCATCATACAGAAAGGTTTGCAATATGTGGAAGCAGAAGTCAGTATCAATGAGGTTAGTATCTCACATACTTCAGAGGACATTACTGGGATTAAAGTCTGCATAGGTTGTAAATCCTGGCATACCTTCATGTAATCGTTATTTCTGAATATATATTTTCTTTCTGAATATGTTCATGCAAATTAATATGATTTATCTCATAGACATATTTTGGCTTAAACTTTGCATAAACGTGAAATTAAATGTAACTAGCAGCATAACAAATGAAGGAGATGCACTGGAATAGATAAGACTTATAAATGCGTGTGTGTGTGTGTACAAGTGCTGTTGGAAATAGACAATATAAATGTTGTTTGTGGGGGGGGGGGGAGGGGGGAGAGGGGTAGTGGTAGTTAACTGTTTTGTATTATCTTTCCATAATTTGAAGACATGGATGTTGTTACTTGATCCAACTAGATTTTGTGACAAATTCCTTTCACCCTTTATGTTGTACCTACTGATCTATATCAAGGATATGGGTTATGTGCAGGTAGATAAGAGATGGTCTTGTCATCATGATATTTTGGCCGAGGGCCTGTTCTATCTTCTATTATGGCATCAATATTTATTCTAATATAAGGGGGTGACCCAAACCTTGAACTTGCGCTTCAAAGAAGCGATTGGTTTTTGCCCAAATGCCTTGATTTAAAAAGAAAAATCTCAAAACTCCATTAGCAGCTTTTTTCATAGAAACATAGAAAATAGGTGCTGGAGTAGGCCATTCAGCCCTTCGAGCCTGCACCGCCATTCAATATGATCATGGCTGATCACCCAACTCAGTATCCTGTACCTGCCTTCTCTCCATACCCCCTGATCCCTTTAGCCACAAGGGCCACATCTAACTCCCTCTTAAATATAGCCAATGAACTGGCCTCAACTACCTTCTGTGGCAGAGAATTCCACAGATTCACCACTCTCTGTGTGAAAAAAAACTTTCTCATTTCGGTCTTATTTTTCCTCATTTATTTTCAGTAGTTTGATTTTTTTTTAAATCATGGTAAATGTTAGGCTTTGGGGGAAAAATTAATTAAAGTCAATGTTAATTAATGTCCAAATGTTCAGAGCTGAAGGTAAGTACATCACTCTTGACTGGAACTATGAGACCTAACTGGTAACTTCAATACACCAAAATATCCCAAAACATCTTATTGAAACATACTCAAACAAAAACTGGACGATGGACTACATAAGGAAATACTAGTGCAAATAAAGCTAAAACTGCCAAAGAAGTTTTAAGGGACATTTTAAAGGAAGGAGAAATTGAAAGGTTTTAATTTGGGTTTGCATAAGAGCCAATAACATGAAAAGATGGTGTCAGCAGTGTACTTAATAAACAGTTGGATCATCAAAAACAAATGATGTTTCCAGTCTTTCCAGGTGCGACAGAGGTTCACCTGCACCTCCTCCAACCTCATCTATTGTATCCGCTGCTCTAGATGTCAACTTCTTTACATCGGCGAAACCAAACGCAGGCTCGGCGATCGTTTCGCTCAACACCTTCGCTCAGTCTGCCTTAACCAACCTGATCTCCTGGTGGCTGAGCACTTCAACTCCCCCTCCCACTCCCAGTCTGACCTTTCTGTCATGGGCCTCCTCCAGTGCCATAGTGAGGCCCACCAGAAATTGGAGGAACAGCACCTCATATTTCGCTTGGGCAGCTTGCAGCCCAGCGGTATGAACATCGACTTCTCCAACTTTAGATAGTTCCCCTCCCCCTTCCCAGTTCTCCCTCTATCTTCCTGTCTCCACCCATATCCTTCCTTTGTCCCGCCCCCCCATGACCCGAAACGTCACCCATTCCTTCTCTCCTGAGATGCTGCCTGACCTGCTGAGTAACTCGTATCTCATAGATATATAGGTATTTATTTCACAAAATGCTTTATCTTCATAGATATATTTTGGCTTTAACTTTGCATAAACGTGAAATTAAATCTATGAGATAAAGCATTTTGTGAAATAAATACCTTTGATTTGTACCAGCATCTGCAGTTATTTTCTTACAAAACAAATGATGATCTGTCCGTATGTAACCAAAATATCTGATAAAGTAGAATTGCTGAAATGTAATTTTTAATGTTAAGCAAATACAACAATGTCATTATTCTGAGCCACAGCTTTCTGCTCTAGGATGGCACACTATTTGATGGGAGGCCAATTGAGTCCCTTTCTTTAATTGATGCTGTTATGCCTGATGTGGTGCAGACAAGGCAGCAAGCTTACAGGGACAAACTGCAGCAGCAACAGGCATCTGCTGCTGCTGCCGCTGCGGTCAATCAACAGGGAGCAACGAAGAATGGGGAGAACACGGCAAACGGAGAAGAAAACGGAGGGCACACGGTTACAAGTAAGTATAAATAAGAATAAAATCTACTCTCCCCCCTTCTCCACACAATACCATAATTGAATCTTCATGACATTTCTTGGAATTTAATGCAAATAGAGAGTATACATTGAATGAAAGTTTAGTTTAGTAAAGGTCACAGCATGGAGACTGGCCCTTTGTCCCACGTTGACCATCGATCACCTGTTCACGCTATGTTATTCCACTTCCGCACCCATTTACAAGTAACCTCCAAAGCAGCATGTCTTTGGGATGTGGGAGGAAACCGGAGCACTCAGTGGAAACCCACATGATCACTGTTCAATGTACAAGGATAATGTTTGAAGCTTGAGGCAGCACAAAAGCAAGCTGGCATTTTGTATCCAAAACTTGGCTGCTGCTGTTCCTGCAGCATTGCCTGACCTGAATATTTCCATATATTTTTACAGATTTTGAGTTGAGATTGTGCTAACTCCACACTGATGGTATCTTAGTTCAGGATCAAAGCAGAATTGATGGGATTGTGAGGCAGTAGCACAAACATCTGCACTACTTTTGTCTCTTTTCACTGTCTTGCTTATCAGGAATCTACCTCAAAAAGCCTCAGCTTTCACCAGTGTTTGAAGAAGACATTTGTGAAATTGTCACAAATTGTGCTTAATTGAGTGGCTTCTTTGTTGAGATAGTGATCTCTAATTCTAGGAAGTTGCAGAGGCAGGTACAATGGTGACATTTAAAAGACATATAGACAGATACATAAATAGTAAATGTTTTGAGGGATATGAACCACGTAGGCAGACGTGACTAGCTCAGTAGAAAAATCTGGTCAGCATGGCTGATGGGCTGAAGGTGGTTTCCAACTCTAGAGTTGTCCCTAAGACGAAACATCCTCTGTATATCCACCTCACCTTGGGACCTTTTGCATGAGTACATTATGTGTGGGTTTCATTGCTAACAAATTGGCATGCATTATTTCAGATACTTGTATTAGAATATTTTTTTAAGTACAGTGATCCCTTGTTATCATGGACCATTGTGGTGGGGGGATGGGGGGGGGGGGGGGGGGAGGGAATGGTGTCTGTCATTCCCGATTATCGTCTATAACTGAGTATGGTTTTGTCCCCATATTGACATCACTGCCGGGGTGCCAGGTCAGAATCCGAGAGCCCGGCACATTCCTTGTCCAGCGCAGGTGGGGAACAGCAATGACCACTGCCTCTGCTGCTTATAGAGATTGGCAGCAAAATGAGAGGTTGGGGAAGGCACGCAGTGTGGAATCCCTGTCCCGCTCCAAGTGAGGTTCCCACAATCAACTGCCTATCCAGTCTTCAGGGTGAAAGGATATTAACCTTAAGCGTTCTCCTTCCAAAAACATTAACCTGCCTAAGCTGCTGGGTGTACAAAGTTCTTAACAGCAAAAAATATATCTTTGTTAATGGAAGCTAAAAATACTAAAGGCTGTTCAATAGAGTTAAGTGACGATCGAAGCAATTGTTTGTCAATTTCAATGCCGAGTCAGTTTCATTGCATTGTCAATTTTAATAGCTTCCACAGTGTAACTAGCAACCTGTGTTGTTATATAGATAACCAGAATCCTTATAAAGAGGTCTGTAATAATGAGGGTTTTACTGTATTTAAGCTTTTTGACTGAATTTTTGGAGCTTTGCAGCCACCGTTTTTACATTGTTAATCAAAAACGAGGTTCCCATTAGACAAAACGGTTACCATTTCATACATTGAACAATGTGTGCCAAAGATATTCTCCCTAAAAAAATTTTTTGCATCGACTTTCTGTCCATTTCTTTGTTTAGTAGTAACTTAACATTTGTAAATTATTTTATTTTTTTACACAAATAGATAACCATGCAGATATGATGGAAGTTGATGTAGACGTGGATATTCCATCCAATAAAGCAATGGTATTGCGTGGCCATGAGTCGGAAGTTTTCATTTGTGCTTGGAATCCAGTCAGCGACCTCTTGGCATCTGGGTAAGCTGCTTCAGCCAATAGCAACCGCAATATAAAATATTATCCGGTAAAATCATTTGGCCAATTAAAAAAAAAAAGATGCAGTTTGTTTAAATAAGCTGACTGATCTATTGTCAGCCATCTTAACGTGCATGTAATTTCATAAAATGCTTAGGTTATTAACTGATCTTTGTATTATTTAAACATAATTATTCATTGAACTTGCTCAAAACATGAAGTATTCAGCAGAGATTTGAGACCTAAGTTTTAAAATTAATTTGTAACTTTAATCCTTCAGGTCAGGAGATTCAACAGCACGTATTTGGAACCTTAGCGAAAACAGTAGTGGTGGTCCCACTCAGCTGGTACTTAGACATTGCATAAGGGAAGGCGGTCAAGATGTACCAAGCAACAAAGATGTCACGTCGTTAGACTGGAATGTAAGTAGTGAATCTATCAAAATCTGTACTAAATGCAATGTGTACAAGATTTGACAATTGCTAACATTTTAGTTTAATTTCATTTGATTCTCGGAAATATCTACAATGCCCATTGCAACATTTATGCACATTAGTTTCTGTAATACATAATCCAGGTCTTTCTATCACAAATAGCAATATGGATTTCAGTATGGCATTTGACAAGGTCCCACTTGGAAGGTTAAGGTCCATTGGATTCAAGGCCAGCTTGCTAATTGAATCCAAAATCAGCTTGGTGATTGGAGACTGAGTTGAGGATAGCGGTGGAAAGATGCCATTCCTTAAGTCTTGACCAGTGGTGTACTGCAGGGATCGGTGCTGGGATCCTTGTATGGGATGTATATCAACAACATGGATGTGAACGTAGGCAGAACGAGTAGTAAGTTTACCTATGCCACAGATATCATGTTGTGACCGTCTGTGGCACAGCAGAATGTAGATCGGATATAAAGGTGGCACAGCATTAATAAATAAAATGTAATCCTGACAATGCACGATGATGCATTTTGGGAAGACAAATAAGGGATAGGATGCTAGGGTGCTGAGAATGTTGATGAAGAAGCGAATGGCCTGCTTGTCTTGGTAGGGAGAGACATATTGTATAAAAGTTGGGATGTTATGTCGCGGCTTTACAACACGCTGGCTGGAGCGCACTTGGAGTAAGTAGCGTGTGCAGCTTTGATCACGATAGCAAGCACATAGATTATGTTTTGGTCCTGCCAACACCAACGTCTAAAATAGACAGAGGATTGAATTGAACATATTACAGTTAATTATAGTTCAGCTACTTATTGCATGTGTACACATTTCCTAGTTTTGTTGATTGCAATTCTTGTTAATCTCCAATGCCACAGAGTGAAGGCACACTTCTGGCCACAGGCTCGTATGATGGATTTGCGAGAATATGGACAAAAGATGGTGAGTAAACTGCATTTACTGGTTCAAGATTCAAGATTATTTGATCCAATTCCTGTCCCCCCTCCTTCCCTTGCATTAAACTGGAGCGACTAGGCTTGTATACACTGGAATTTAGAAGGATGAGAGGAGATCTTATCGAAACGTATAAGATTATTAAGGAGTTGGACACGTTAGAAGCAGGAAACATGTTCCCAATGTTGGGGGAGTCCAGAACAAGGGGCCACAGTTTAGGAATAAGGGGTAGGCCATTTAGAACTGAGATGAGGAAAAACTTTTTCAGTCAGAGAGTTGTGAATCTGTGGAATTCTCTGCCTCAGAAGGCAGTGGAGGCCAATTCTCTGAATGCATTCAAGAGAGAGCTAGATAGAGCTCTTAAGGATAGCGGAGTCAGGGGGTATGGGGAGAAGGCAGGAACGGGGTACTGATTGAGAATGATCAGCCATGATCACATTGAATGGCGGTGCTGGCTCGAAGGGCCGAATGGCCTCCTCTTGCACCTATTGTCTATTGTAAATCATCTCCTGATGTCTGAGATGTTTATATTGGTGAGTGTCAAATGAGAGGGAGACTATTGAATCTGTGCCGGCTCTCCGAACACTCCGGGGCTTCACATCCCCAGTTGTTTCCCTCTCAGGTGTTGTCTAGTAAGGGAGGACATTAATATTGTGAGCTGATTCATGGAAAAGGTACAAAAGCAGTCCGAATATTTGCAATATTGTCTTTGTTTTCACGTCCAGTGTGGAACCACTTTCTCTTTATGACCTGCTGCAATCCTGTCTTTGACTATCGGGTTATACCATGGAAAAGCCCATGGCCCATGCGAGATTTATCCCATCTGCCATCATTGGCCATTTAATCTGGATTGTTAATTACCCCATACTTTGACGAGAGTATGTGGTTATCCAGTCTTCATTGGGTTTAGGTTAATGATTATCACATATACTGGGGTCCAGTGAAAAGCTGTATTATTGTTACATGTACTGAGGTACGTGGTGCTATCCAGTCAAAAACAGGTAATACTATACATGGGCCCAATCAAGCAAAATACAGTACAAATGCAGAATATAATTTTCCAACATTGTAACATAACAGTTCCAGAGAAAAAATCCAATGTTCCCACTGAGGAAGGTTGGAAAATTGGGACTGCACCCTGGTTTATGGAAGGATCAGTCAAAAGTCTGATAATCAAGGGGAAGAAGCCATTCTTGACTCTGGTGGTGATTTCTTTCAAGCTTCTGGAGACAAAATACTGCTTCTTTCTCTAAACTTTAGGAAAAGTGGCAGGCAGTGGTGTTCCCATTTGTCTGTTTCCCATGTCCTTTGGGATCTTGCACTGTTTAAGAAGGGCTATCAAAATAAGCTTTGCTTTGTCTATACAGAGCATCTTGTAGATTGTACGCTCAATGAGGCACTGATGTTGGAGGGAGTGCCTGTTAATCTTTTGTGTTAGACTCCTTGCCTGGACGGTGTCAAGCTGCTCAAATATTGTTGCGCTGCATGCTTCTAGATTAACTGGAAAATATTTCACCGCATGCTCTCTTGTGCATTAGAGGTGATGTAAAGGATGTGGGGAGTCATTAGCTATCCACAAAATGCTCTGCTGGTCTATAATAACTCAGTTTTGAAGGTATAGGTTTGGAAGGAGATGAGGAGGAATTTCTTTAGTCAGAGGGTGGTGAATCTGTGGAATTCTTTCCCACAGAAGGCTGTGGAGGCAAAGTCAGCGGATATATTTAAGGCAGAGTTAGAAAGATTCTTTATTAGTACGGGTGCCAGAGGTTATGGGGAGAAGGCAGGAGAATGGGGTTAGGGAGAAAAGCTAGATCAGCCATGATTGATTGTCGGAGTAGACTTGATGGGCCTAATTCTACTCCTATCGCATGATATTATGATCTTTGGTGATGCAAGGGATAATGTCACTGAATGCCAAGGGGGAGGATTAGGCTCAGTCATGTTGGAAAGTACTTTGTCTTGGAAGTTTTCCACTTAAATCCCAGGCAGATGCTAATTGTAGCACGCTCCCAGTTCTGGAGTTTGTCTTCATCACTACAAATGATGTTGGATCCATCCATCACCCTTGCTGTGGTCAGTGTACTTGGGTGTTTTTTTGATGTGTAGTAAATTGTGTGCCCAAGCCTGAATGTTATCAAGATCTTTTTGCATGAGTTGTATGTACTGCTTCGCTGTAAATGGTAACGAGCATTGTGTAATCATTGGTCTGCTTCCATTCTTATTAATATCTTTTTCTTTTATTTCAAGGCAATCTTGCTAGTACCTTAGGCCAACATAAAGGACCTATATTTGCATTAAAATGGAACAAGAAAGGAAATTTTATCCTCAGTGCGGGAGTGGACAAGGTAAGATTCTAAAGCATGTTCATGACTCAAGTGCAAGTGGATGTGGAGAGGATGTTTCCACTAGTGGGAGAGTCTAGGATCAGAGGGGAGAGCCTCCAAATAAAAGGATGTACCTTTAGAATGGAGATGAGCAGGGATTTATTTAGCCAGAGGATGATGAAACTGGAATTCGTTGCCACAGACAACGAGGCCAAGTCATTGGGTATCCTTAAAGTGGAGATTGGTAGGTTCTTGATTAGTAAGGGTGTCAAATGTTACGGGGAGAAGGCAGGAGAACGCGGTTGAGAGGGAAAAGTATATCAGCCACGATTGAAGGGCAGAGCAGACTTGATGGGCCAAATGAGCTAATTCTGCTATGTCTTATGATAAGTCATTTCAAGTGCTTACTTAGAGATACATGATGTATATATTTTATTAATACGGATACACAAGTTGTGAGGCTCAGATGTTTCTGGTCTTCACAAGAGCATTGGATATGCTTGAATGGACTGGGTAAACTGCTGACCTCATTGGTCTGCAAGTGCAGATCACTGTTGCGTTGCTGAATTAAGCTGTTTAATTTTATGTCAGTAAACTCCAGTACCAGCTTTGTGCCAATTTGGCGATCACTAACCTGTATGTCACTGGGCTAAATTTAGAAAACACACCTGCAAAATGACATAATCTAGGCCTACACGGTGAATTTATGCACACTATGTTTGGTGAAACAAAAGGTGCAAAACCCCACGTTATCAGTGGCTTGAAACAGAAAATCGCACAAATAATGGTGGTTTATTTGAGATGAGGAAATCAACGGTGGCGTAGCAGTAGAGTTGCTGCCTCACAGCGCCAGAGACCTGGGTTTGATCCTGACTATGGCTGCTGTCTGTACGGAGTTTGTACGTTCTCCCCGTGACCTGCGTGGGTTTTCTCTGGTGCTCTGGTTTCCTCCCACACTCCAAAGACGTGCGAGTTTGTAGGTTAATTGGCTTCTGTAAAAATTGTATATTGTCCCTAGTGTTTAGGATAGCGTTAGTGTGCGGGGATTGCTGATCGGCGGGGACTCGGTGGGCCGAAGGGCCTGTTTCCATGTTGTATCTCTAAACTAAACGAAACAAATCAAAATCAAAACGAATTAACATTGAGCATAGGAGGGTCGAGGATTTTTCGAGCCATAACTATTTTTCTCATGGCATTTTCTATCTGAGCCTTAATGGACATTAACTTTCTGAATTACCAGCATAAAAATAACATTTAATTCACATTAACTTAATTTTGTATCTTTTCAATGAAGGCTGGAGGTTGTAGCTGGCCATAACTCCATTAATTTTCAGTTCTGGCAAAAAATAACTTTATATTTGAAGCTTCAGATTCCACTGGCACTGGAGCAATATGAATATTGTTTCAATGTATAGTTATGAAACGGTGACATTTTCATGAACTGACCTTGAATCTATCAAAAATCAGTGTAAAATAGACACGGGTGCATTTGGCTGAGTTCAACTTAGAGAGGAGTCAAGATGAGAAGACAGGAGGATTTTGTTTTAAAATGAAAATAAACAATGCCAACTTTGAATTATACTTTGTAAATGGCTAAATTTCGTAAAATAGTGGATACAATAATTTCCACGATGAAATGTTTGTAATTAAGTCTGCCGTTAAGTGCCTTGAGGGATTAAAAGATTAATTTAAAAGATGAACACTGAATCTGAAGGTGAATTCATTAAAAAATTAGTAAACTTGAATTTGTGCTTTATGCTGGTGACTGGATAAGTGTGATTTTGCAATAAAGTACTCCTCACAAGTGCCCTTAAAAGTGATTTGGATTCACAGTCTGGCCCTCTCAATAGGAAAAAGTCCCAAACATCTCTGGACTAATACTTGTATTCTGATGTTTACAGACAACAATTATTTGGGATGCTCATACTGGAGAGGCCAAACAGCAATTTCCTTTTCATTCTGGTAAGCACAGAATATTCATCATAGCTATTTAATCCTTTCCTCTCATTGAATGGTTAAATTTATAACTTTTTAATGGAGTGCTAGGGATGATTATTACCTTTTGTTGAGGATAATAATCCCAAGCAGACAAATTGAAGGACTAAATAACCAACATTGCACATGGTCTCAAGTTACATACTTTGTCTTTCAAAAAGTGAAAGGTCTATGAAGTTCTCAGACTTTATTTCAAATGGTTACATGATTAACAGCAATTATGATTTTTGGAACTTTAAGATGTTAAAAAGTCAGGGAATTATTCTGTAATTGAAAATTCAAAGCACAAAGACTGAAAGAGAAAGTAGGTCAATTTATGCATGCATTCTCCAGGTTAAATAAGGCATTGGATGTCGGGGCTGTGAGTGGCCAGGGAGGCGGTGCAAGGTGGTGTTGGCAGGTCCGTCCGCTGTAACCGATACCCGACATAAAGCGGTCCGTTAAAACAAAGGTTTACTGTGTGTAAAGTTTAGAGCTGCCCGGACAGGGTGGATAGCCAGTGGCCTTTTCCAAGGCAAGGAATATCACATTTTAGAAGGCATGGATTTAAGGTGAGAAGGGAAAAGTTTAAAGGAGATTTACATTATTTTGTACAGAAAATGGTGGGTGTCTGAAACGCGCTACCAAAAGAAATATTTACGATAGCATAGCAATGTTTAAGAGGAATTGAGACAGACACCTGATCAGGCAGGAAATTGAGAGATATAGACCATGTGCAGGCACATGGGCCTTTCAAATTGGCACCATGGTCGGCACTGTCATGAGGGCCAAAGGTCTTGCTGTGGTATGTGTGCAGAGGAGTTGGTCTCCAATCAAAGCTATTATTATAAGTAGATTTGTGTGAATTTCTACTGCAGTTACTGCAGACTGTTGGTAAGTTAATTTGACATAAATATGTACATTAATTATTTCCCAACACACATTTGACCTGGTTGTTAATTTTAAATTTGCCCGTGGCATTGTAACAGTTGGAATACAGATGTGTATCGAGAAGCATTGGTTCATTATGTCCAGAATGGGAGAGTTTCACCTATTGATCATCGTTTTCCTGGCAAGATGAGGTAAATGGGGCGGTGGTGATCAATTCTGCCCGAGGTTTTGTAATGAATGTTGGACTCGGCTAAAGTAATGGGGAATGTGATTACTGTCCAGAATGGGAGAGTTTCACTTATTGATCATCGTTTTCCCGGCAAGATGAGGTAAATGGTGCGGTGGTGATCAATTCTGCCCAAGAGGTTTTGTAGTGAATGTTGGACTCAGCTAAGGTAATGGGGAATGTAATGTGGTTTTTCATCAGTTTATGAGCTAGATGCGAAGCTGTTGTTGGAAGCAGAACTAGCAGATGTATCGTTTAATTTTTAACTAATCCTAATTGATCAAGAATTATTTCAATCAAGTTATTTAATTAAGAGTATGTACAAACCTAACCTTAAGTGGAAGAATCTTGCAGTATTTTTGAACGTTAAGCTATTTGGATTGTATTTCGCATTTTAACAGTGTAGAGTGTTTATAAACAATACTTCCAAATCCCATGTGAGAATTTCCAACTAGTTTTTGATGGTCTTTAATGTGCTTGAAATTTGTACTTGTGATGCTGCAATCGACTGTATGTTTATATAATTTTATAATCCGAATATTTTTTATAATTCTGCCTTTAGGTTGTTTGAAGGGACAGGTGGAATAGTTGGGTAATTGCGAGACCTTAATTTGGGAGAGCCAGTTGGCTGAAAAGTTTTTCTGCCTAGCTGTTTTCTGTTTTACCAAATACCCCTGAATATTCTTCCTTTTATAATTTGAAAGCAGATTTGGTTTTTTTTTAATGTGGGAAAATAACTGCAGATGCTGGTTCAAACCGAAGGTATCACAAAATGCTGGAGTAACTCAGCGGGTCAGGCAGCATCTCAGGAGAGAAGGAACGGGTGACGTTTCGGGTCGAGACCCTTCTTCAGACTGAAGAAAGGTCTCGACCCGAAACGTCACCCATTCCTTCTTTATTGAGATGCTGCCTGACCTGCTGAGTTACTCCAGCATTTTGTGATACCTTTGTTTTTTTTTAAGTGTTGTAGGATTGGGCCAAATATTATGTCCATTACTGTTTACCAATATGTTTCTCTTCTCTACTTTCATTTGTAGCCCCAGCACTAGATGTTGACTGGCAGAACAACAACACGTTTGCTTCTTGCAGCACAGACATGTGCATCCATGCCTGTAAACTAGGTGCAGATGGGCCCATCAAGACATTCCAGGGACACACGGTAATGACTGTCTACAATAAGACAGCGTCTATTTTTGTGGCAGTTATTCTTTCTCTGATAGCACCGAATTAATAAAGTGATAATAAATGAATACGTTTATTGGCCAAGTATGTACACATACAAGGAATGTGCCTTGGTGCTCGGCTCGCAAGTAACAACACGAACATACAGTAAATAATTAAGAATAAAGCATAAAACATCAAGAATACAACATTACAGTTTAAACATGTGAGTGAAATAAACCAGAGCAAAAAGAGACTACAGACTTTTCGTTATTGAGTAGAGCTACTACTCACGGAAAAAAAAGCTGTTTTTATGTCTGGCAGTGACTGCTTTGACAGTGCTTTAAAGGGTTTGTGGCCAGGGTGAGAGGGGTCAGAGGTGATCTTGCCCGCTCACTTCCTGGCCCTTGCAATGATTAATTAGGTTGGATAATTTTAGGTTAATCTCTAACCTATTCATTGATGGTTGGTGGAAAGGAAGGTGGAAATGTATTCAATAGTGAACATTAGGCTATGATCTCTGTAAGACCAGATGAACTCAAACCTTATTGGGTTTCATTTTCCAAATATGAACATTTGTAACTCCAAAATTATTGATTTTCACCTTATTTAACTACAACTTCTAACAACATGGAATTATGTGCATGTCATTTGGCCAAAAAAGTCTGTCCCAGCCCTGGTGGGATGGTCCCGTCAGACCTATATCCTCAGTCTGCCCTAAGAGCTGAGCTAAATATTTCTTGTCAATTATGTGTCCAATTCTATTTCAAAGGCCAGTTGAATTCTGTTTCTACTGTCCACGCATGCGTGATGTCCAAATCACGACTATAGTGTTTTATCCTGCACTCCCTGCATGAAATTGTTTCATTCAAAACTTTAAATATGTGACCCCAGCCTTGAACTATGTGCTAATATGAGCGACAGCTTTTCATTCACCTTTTCTATACCAGCCATGACCTTACTAAATATAGATTCTTTATTCCTTTGATATTTGCTTGTTCATACAATTTATATAATTAATATTTTTTTAAATATAACTTTTGAGTTTAGGAGCAGGGAGGTTCTGCTGCAGTTGTACAGGGCCTTGGTGAGGCCGTACCTGGAGTATTGTGTGAAGTTTTGGTCTCCTAACCTGAGGAAAGACGTTCTTGCCTTAGAGGGAGTACAGAGAAGGTTCACCAGATTGATCCCTGGGATGGCGGGACTTTCATATGAGGAAAGACTGGATAGACTGGGCTTGTACTCGCTGGAATTTAGAAGACTGAGGGGGGATCTTATAGAAACATATAAAATTCTTAAGGGGTTGGAGAGGCTAGGTGCGGGAAGATTGTTCCCGATGTTGGGGGAGTCCAGAACCAGGGGTCACAGCTTAAGGATAAGGGGGAAGTCTTTTAGGACCGAGATGAGAAAACATTTCCTCACACAGAGAGTGGTGAGTCTGTGGAATTCTCTGCCACAGAAGGTAGTTGAGGCCAGTTCATTGGCTATATTTAAGAGGGAGTTAGATGTGGCCCTTTTTGCTAAAGGGATCAGGGGTATGGAGAGAAGGCAGGTACAGGCTACTGAGCTGGATGATCAGCCATGATCATATTGAATGGCGGTGCAGGCTCGAAGTGCCGAATGGCCTACCTCTGCACCTATTTTCTATGTTTCTATGTTTCCGGATATTGATCCCGGCCTTTTTTTTTAATGAAAAAGAATTGCAAACAATGCTGGTTCTTCAAATTAAAAGGATTTTGTTTTATCATCTGCTTTATTGATTTCTTCATTTAGCTAAGACTTTACCAGGATATTAGTATCCTTGTCCATTTACCTGGGCACTAACACATTAATATTGTAAGTTTAGCAAGCAAAAGAAAAAAAATTATCAACGTAGTCTATTTTCTATTGACCTTCCGCTTACAGGGGCAAACAAAATATTTTAACGTTCTTTATCTTACTGTTAACATAAAGTGAGCACCTTTTTATTTTTAATAGCCAATAACCTGGCTCTTTTTCTTAGAATGAAGTGAATGCAATCAAGTGGGATCCAACTGGGACTCTCCTTGCATCTTGTTCTGATGACATGACCTTGAAGGTAGCTAACATTTTAATTCATATAGTTTGCTGTGTATAAAATATTGTTATAATGTTTTAAAGACGTGAATAATGTTAAAAAAAAGGGACTGAACAATCACATCAATCAGGTTGCCCCTGGTGCCTGGTCAAACTGAATTTTGGAAAGCACAGATTAAATCAGGTGTTATGGATAAACTGGAAAATTCCCTAATGTTTAAGCCTAACACCTCTAACCATTCTGTTGAATTTGGTGATTAATATCTGCAGTTGGACGTATGCATGTTTGTCAAAAGAATTCCAGGCATTGATCTTGTCTGAGCTGGTTTAATGAAGAAGGAAAGTGGTGCCTTGAAAACATTACATCCATGAGGTGTTATTGCGATCACAGAGTCAGAAGTGTGGCATTAAATGATGGTGTGGCTGTGGTGCAGGGAATGTGGCTTTGGGCAGTGACCACCCAGCAGCAAGTGCAGAAGAATACCAACATGTTCCCCTTGTCACAAAATCATCCCGAGTTAGGAATATATGGTTGCTCATCCTTGCTGCTGGATCCACGTCCTGGTACATCTCATCCTACAGCATTGCAGGAGTATTTTTACTAGAAGGACTGCGTTTCAAGAATGCCACTTATCACCATCCTCTCAAGATCAGTTCGAGATGGGAAGTAAATGCCGGACTTTCCATTGTTGTCCACATTCAGAACAAATGTAAAAAGGGAAGCTGTAAGCAGGTATTGAACTATGTATTTGCAGTGACCACTTTGCTCATTTCTTCCATGAACAGCTATATTGATTATGCAAGGCTAATTTGCTTGATTCATGTTGAAAATCCTGAAGCAAATTGTTCCCCAGATAAGCCTGCCAGGTATCAGGAACACACATACTGTGTTAGTGGTGAATCTGGAATTCTCTGCCACAGAAGGTAGTTGAGAGCGGTTCATTGGCTATATTTAAGAGGGAGTTAGATGTGGCCCTTGTGGCTAAAGGGATCAGGGGGTATGGAGAGAAGGCAGGTACAGGATACTGAGTTGGATGATCAGCCATGATCATATTGAATGGCGGTGCAGGCTCGAAGGGCCGAATGGCCTACTCCTGCACCTATTTTCTATGTTCATAACTTGTTGGGCTGCAAGTGGGCTATTGCACCCATTTCTCGCCACCATGCTTTGGGAAGAATGTCACTGTGCCAATGAAGGTGGTGACCTTGAGCTAGGACGTGTAACCAGTGGGGTTAGGTTAAGGCAGCGTCTCTCAACCGGTGTTCCCCGGAACCCTAGAGTCCCGCTAGAGGCCACTAGGGGTTCCGAGAGATATAGTGATAAACTAGCCGGGCGTGGACCTGTCGGGTGCAAAACTCTCCTGTGGGCCTCTCTCGACGGCTCAGTGGCAGTGGCGGCTCGACGGTGACGGCCTTGCTTTGAGCAGGAAGATGGGCACAAACCCTCCCCCCCCTCATTGGCCGCCACTCCCGTCACTCGGTGGCCATCTTGGGCAACCCCCCCCCCCCATTAATAATTTTTATGTAGGAGTTCCCTGAGAAATGAAAATTATTTCAAGGGTTCCGCAAGGGTAAAAAGATTGAGAAACGCTGGTTTAAGGTGAGAGGATAGTGATTTAAAGGAGACTTGTGGAAGTATTTTCTTCACCTGGTTTGAGATCTGGAGCACACTGCCTTAGGTGGTTGTGGAGCCTGGCATTCCAACAACGTTTGAGAAGTATTTGGGCAAATACTTGAGGCATCTTGGCATAGAAGGCGAACGCTGGAAAATGGGGTTAATATCGATCAGCACTTGGCTGACACATAAATGGTGGGATGAACTACTTGCTTCTATGCGGTATGATTCTGTGGAATGATTTTAATGAAGATATACTATCTTATTTATTATCTTAAGTGGCAGAACAGTCAAGGGCCAAATTAGCAAGTGCTTTTCAGTGTTGAGTGGTGGAAGGTTGATGCTTTCTGGCAACATTTTAGCCCCTCTGGAAATTAAACCAAGCACTACAGCAATTAATCCATTCCCCTCGTTAAGTATGTCGTGATTTCAATCCTTGCACAGTGCTTGTTTGGAGTTTTGCTGGGAGACATTACCAACATTCATCCACATCAGTTTAGTTGTTGGTTAGTCACAGAGGAAGGGGTTTTTGATAGCACCATTTGCTGTGCAGTGTAGGCAATTAAAGAGTTGGTTCTGGAGGGTGACTGCTAGTCTGAACTGTGCTTGTATTTGGCGAGGCCAGCTACCATTTCTACACCTGAAACATCTTGCAGTTGGTGGTTGTGCAAAGGCCATGTGGCGTAGGTTGGAAGTGAGCAGCATATGTTGGAGGTGCAGTTCAGCCGTTGGAGACCACGCTCGAGGAGCGTGGAATATTGTGCAGAAAAGAGCTGCTCAGACGTGTCATCAGAGACAACCTAATTCTGCCCTAATTGTTCTGAAATCTCCCTTTGCATCTACTCATGCAGAACAAGCGAGTTGTGCACATAAAGAAACATTATTTGTTGTGGTATCTCTGCGTCAAAGCTGCAACAGCACAACATCCAGCAGTAGAGGTCCATGTCGACCCTTGTGGGTTGTTCTTGTCTGCGGACTTACTGTACGGCTTGCATCGATCGGCCTGTGGAGATGGAGTTCCCTGGAGTTGGAGCACAGTGCCCAGTAACTGCTCCTCATGGTCCATTGTCAGATTGTAACTTTGGCTAAAGTCACCCCCACAACAAATGAGGAAGATTATGTCATCGCAATCAGTTATTTTTAGTGATGATCCTTTGAGATCAATCAAGTGTATCCATTAAAGATCTGTGAAAGGTCCTGCCTTGATATATGTCTCTGCATATTTGCAATTTCCAGAGCCAAGTAATTGCTGGTAAGAATGATCATAAAATATCTTTTAAAGTAGTTTTTTGAATTGATGCCAGCACTTAGGATAATGGACTTTGCTCTACTTTGCCATTTTATTGACCAGGGTCTGGCAGTGAACCCCATTGCAAAACACAAGGCTGATAACTTTGACGCACAAAGCATTTATCGTTTGTAAACTAGTGCTTGTATTCTCGGTAACATCTTTGAGTCAGACCCAGTTGACAAACATGCGTCCAAATTCTTACAGTAGATTTTCCTCTTTTTAAAGAAATGGAATAAAAGTTCTAACTGCAGTGTTGAGCATGTTAGTGTAGCACATGGAAACATTTTGCGAGGAGTGTTCTATGTTTTCATGCCATGCTGTTGTCGTCTAGATTTGGAGCATGAAGCAGGATGCATGTGTCCATGATTTGCAAGCGCACAACAAGGAAATCTACACCATCAAGTGGAGTCCAACAGGACCTGGTACTAACAATCCAAATGCCAACCTTATGTTAGCAAGGTATGAAAAAATACCAGTGTCAGTAGAAACCCAAGTAGGTCTTTTTCTCTGATGTTCCATCTCAAAGGGCATCCAAAGCTGTAAGATGAGCAAGAATAACTTGCATCAATATACACACAGTGCTGGAGGAACTCAGTGGGTCAGGCAGCATCTGGTGGGAATGGACAGGTGACATGTCAGGTCAGGACCCTTCATCACACTGATTGTAGTATGGGGGGAAAAGCTGGAAAAGAGAGGTGGGGGTGGGACTAAACCTGGCAGCTGATGGGTGGAGACAAGGAACTGAAGATGCTGGAATCTTGAGAAAATCTCAGTGCTGGAGGAACTTAGCTGGTCAGGCAGCATCTCTGGAGAGAATAGGCAGCATCTCTGGAGAGAATTGATACGTGATGTTTTGGGCCGGGACTCTTCAGTGACAGGTGGGTACAGGTAAAGGGATTTGACTGGCAGATGGATGGAATAAGGTCCTGACCTGAAACATTGCCCTTCCCTCCACAGATCCTACTTGACCGGTTGAGCTCCTCCAGCACTTTTGTATTTTGCTCCAAATTCTAGCATCTGCAGTTCCTTGTATCTGCATGTATACAATGCCTTTTAGATTGAGAAATCTGATAAAGTTCTTCACAGGAGCATTAACGAACAAAATTTGATATTGAATTATACAAGAAATCATTAGAATAGATGAGTAAAAGATTGGTCGAAGAGGGAGGACTTAGGGGCATCGTAAAGGAGGAATGATAGGTGCAGAAACAGAGGTAGGGGACGCCAGATATGAGGCATTGGCTGTAGGGTGGAGCGATGAGGAGGAGGAGGCCAGTTGTAGAGAAGTTCTGATCTTGGCTGAAGATAACAAGAGATGGAGGGTTTTATTAAAACTATTTAAATCTGACCATTGCTTTTCAAATATAAAAGGAAGTATAGGAAGACTATAATGGAGGTTTCTTCAGACATAAGATGAAAGAAGTCAGGAGGGGAATAGATAGAGCAAATGCACAGTCTTTTACCCAGAGTGGAGAAATCACGATCCGGAAGAGACGGGTTTAAGGTGAGAGGGGGAAGATTTAATAGGGACATGAGGGGCAACTTTTTCACACACAAGGTGGTGGGTATGTGGAACAAGTGCGAGGAGGTAGTTGAGGCAGGTACATTTGGACAGGTACATGGGCAGGAAAGGTTTAGAGGGTTATGGGACAAATGCGGGCAGGTGGGATTAATGTGGATGGGGCACCTTGATCGGCGTGGGTAAGCTGGGCCTGTTTCTGTGCGGTATGATTCTGAGTCATGGGTGTTGCTGGTGTGGTCTTCGTGTGCTCTAACAACTTGGCATCTTTGTCCATCCACAGTGCATCGTTTGATTCTACTGTACGGTTATGGGACGTGGACCGGGGCATCTGCATCCACACTTTGACCAAACATCAGGAACCTGTATACAGTGTAGCGTTCAGCCCAGATGGAAGATACCTGGCCAGTGGCTCCTTTGACAAGTGTGTTCACATCTGGAATACACAGGTATTTACTGCCAAGTCAAATTCCATCTTTAACAAAATCTCACCCGTTGTGTACAGAATAGAAACACAGAAAGCTCTTATAACGGAATAATAATCACATGAGATTGAGATTGATTGAGACACTTTTATTGTCACATATGACAAATCGCAGTGAGATGCTTTGTTCTGCAGACCTAGGCATTCAGAGTCACCAGGTAGAGGGCGCCAACAAAATTACAAAGAACCCTCTTTTCCCCAATGCCCCTCAGTTCTCGGCGCCCCCCTGTATGTAAGTATGTCTGCACTATTTACCTCAGTGTTGATGGTTATTGTGTTTCCATTAACGTGGATATTTTCACCTTTCCTTTTACAGTGCAGGTTCATTATTTCTCCGTGAATGCAGGGTACTATTTGTACATACAATACATTTGTAACTGTTAATACAATAGGAGAATAGTGCGGCATGGATACGCAGAGAACTGAGGGGTACGGATCATGTGCAGGCAGAGGAGATTAGTTTATCTTGGCATCATGTTCGGCACAGAC
Source organism: Rhinoraja longicauda (assembly GCF_053455715.1). Lineage (NCBI taxonomy): Eukaryota > Metazoa > Chordata > Chondrichthyes > Rajiformes > Arhynchobatidae > Rhinoraja > Rhinoraja longicauda. The sequence continues at coordinate 50,272,726 of NC_135965.1, forward strand.
ATTGTGGGCCGAACGGCCTGTTTCTATGCTGTACTGTTCTCTGTTTGAATGCATGTTATTCAGGTTTGTGATGTCGACTCACCTTTGGTAATTGAAGATGTTTGTGTTTGTTTACAGATAGGCTCTCTTGTCCACAGCTACAGGGGAACGGGAGGAATCTTTGAAGTGTGTTGGAATGCAGCTGGTGATAAAGTGGGTGCAAGTGCATCGGATGGTTCAGTAAGTTTCACAAATGACATGAAACCCTGCTGGCACAATTCACATTTAATTAACCCTCAATATATACTGCAAAACATCAATCCAAAATGGGGATGCATTTTCTAGATGCCGAATTGTGCGCTCGAAGAATTTTAAGATCAGCTTCATAATGAGCTTTCGATACCTCAGTGCATTCCTCTGTCAACTATTTCCAAACCCAGATTTCTATTTTTGGTCCACTCTGGAATCTGCTTGTGTAATATGACGAGCTGTAATGTTGCCCTCTAGCTAATGTGATCATGTCACTGTTGCATCTGAAGTTCAACACCACTTTACTTTAGTATCATGCACCAGTGAGGACAGATTGTAAGCTCTGTCAAAGTCCTTCTCGCAGTTACAATACCAGAGAATGTTTACATTCACTCCAGTGTCTCCACCTATTGACTTAATGTCCATGATTTTTTTCTTTTGCAAACTTGTTTAAATATAGTTTAGTTTAGAGATGCAGCACTGAAGCAGACCTTTCGGCTCCCGAGTCCGCGCCGACCAGCAAGCCCCACGCGCTAACGTTATCCTACACACACTTGGGACAATTTACAATTATACCAAAGCCAATTAATCTACAAACCTGTACGTCTTTGGAGTGTGGGAGGAAACCGGAGCACCCGGAGAAAACCCACCCGGTCACGGGGAGAAGGTACAAACTCCGTACAGACAGCACCCGTAGTCAGGATCGAACCTGGGTCTCTGGCGCTGTGAGGCAGCAACTCTACCGCTGCGCCACCGTGTCGCCCAAACTAGTGCAAGCTAATATAAGCTAGTTTTGCAAAATTCCCTGCATAATTTCTATGGGCCAAGCCGAGACAAGTTAGACTGGCTTAGTGGGATGTTTTGGTCAGCATAGTTGAGTTGGGCTGAAGGTCCTGTTTCTGTGCTGTATGATTCTTTTCTCCCAGTTGCTCTGTCCAGGCCTCTCTGCTGCCACATTTGCATGGGAGGCCCCGACATATTTTGTCAGTAAGATTGAAATGATTTCTTTAAACTCTTTCTGCTGTTTGCTTTGCAATTTGCCAAGCAAAATTGGCCCGCAGATTAATTACTCTCTGCCTGACCATGAACATGTGGCTCTAGCATCGCAAGCATTGTGCTCTCCTTTGGAATTCATTTTGCCCATGGGATCCATCTGGAAATGCTTCAAACTTTATTCTATTTGTCTGCTATTTGCTGGATTACTATTTCTGTCCTCCATGCTCGCCTGCAATGCAAATAATTATTCCTGTTTAGCCACTTTCTTCCAAAACTATTAGATATAAGTAAAGAATTGTAAAAAAAAACATGAAAAGCTAAAGCAACTCAGCGGGTCAGGAAGTACATCTGGAGAACAGTCTGGAAAAGCCTCCCATCCCGAAATGTCGCCAGTCTGAAGTAGGATCTCAACTCGAAACGTCACCTATCCATGTTCTCCCGAGATGCTGCCTGACCCGCTGAGTTACTCCAGCATTCTGGAACGTCACTTCTCCATGTTCTCCAGAGATGCTGCCTGACCCGCTGAGTTACTCCAGCACTCTGGAACGTCACTTCTCCATGTTCTCCAGAGATGCTGCCTGACCTGCTGAGTTACTCCAGCACTTTGTGTTCTTTTGGTCACAATTCCAGCATCTGCAAATCCCTGTGTCTAATCATTTGTAAACTTACAAGCTGGTACAAGACTCTTGTCCATTACTCTATCCTTGTGTGAAAGTGAAATCAGTGCAGCTCTCAGGATTAAATGATTCTTCTCCGTAGCTTTGATGCTCACTGCCCTGCCAATTCAGTTAATGTAACATTTAGTGCAAAATTCTTGTTGAACAGATGCTGCCTAAGGGTGGCACAGTGCCTCATAGCACCAGAGTCTCAGGTTTGAATCTGCCCTCGGTCCACCGGGCGCTCTGTCTTCCTCCCAAGTACCAGAGATGTGCACGTTTGTAGGTTAATGGGCCCGAGTGTGTAGGGAGTGGATGAGAAAGTTGGGGAACTACCGAGATTGGCTGATCAATGGTCGGCACGGATTTGGTGGGCCGCAGGGCCCGCTTCCTTGCTGCATTTTTAAACTAAACTAAATAGCTTACAGAGAGATGTTAAGCATATTTTCTGTTTGGTTTAGTTCAGAGAGACAGCGCGGAAACAGGCCCTTTGGCCCACTCAGTCCGCGTTGACCAGCGATCCCCGTACACTAACGTTATCCTACACACTCTAGGGACAATTTACAATTTTATCAACCCAATTAGCCTACAAATTCGTTCATCTTTGGAACGCGGGAGGAAACAGGAGATCCCGGAGAAAACTCATGCAGGTCACAGGTAGAACGTACATACTCCGTACACACAGCACCCGTGGTTAGGATGGAACCCGGGTCTCTGGCACTGTAAGGCAGCAACTCTACTGCTGTACCACCCTGTTGGATAAACAAAGATGGGCTTGGAAGAGTTAACTCGCCCACTGAGCTGCAGATAATTTAACGATTTGTATTTAACCAATTTGCTAGCTTAACTATTCAATACAAAATTGGGAGCAAATGTTACATTAAGTCGATTGGAACGGCAGTGACTAGCAAAGCTGTGTCAAAGATAAATCATCCAGCCCTTAGTGCGGCACTGATTTTGCTGGCAGTTTAATCAGCGGAGTGGGTCTGGGTTCAGAGGCATTTTAATTACATGTGTAGCAAACTGTTGAAACTTCTAATGGCTTGCTCAACTAAAGCTACAATCCATCGTGGGAAATCAAAAGTGTCGAACCGTGGGGATCAAGGTTAGATACTTAAATGATTATGGGCACACACACTGGATCTGAAGAAGATGTTATGGTTGCAGTGTACACAAGAACCCGATGCACAAATTATCACCACCTGCGGTCTTTTCTGATTACTTTGAAAACCCTTTAGTTTGCATTAAATAAATAAAATATTTAATTTCTGAGCTATTCCATTAAAATTGAGAACCAGCTATGTCATCGGGACAATTTTGTTGCCCTGGCTAATTTTCAACAGCTCCTTTCTGTTTGGAACTGGAGGGATGGCATTAACCATTAAACAAGTGCCTGGTTTAGTTTAGTTTAGAGATACAACACGGAAACAGGCCCTTTGGCCCACCGAGTCCGTGCCGACCAGCGATCCCTGTACACTATAGTACTTTTGCACAAACACCAGTCACAATTTATAATTATATCAAGCCAATTAAACTACAAATCTGTACGTCTTTGGAGTGTGGAAGGAAACTGGAGCACCCGGAGAAAACTCACACGCGGTCGCAGGGAGAGCATACAAACTCCGTACAGACAGCACCCGTGGTCAGGGTCGAACCTAGGTCTCTGGCGCTGTAAGGCAGCAACTTTAATGTAGTTGAAAATTTGAGCAGAACTCCAGATAAATTTAAGTTCACCAGTTGCTTGTTGGTCTAGTGAAAAGTTTACAGAATATAACTACCAACATAGAAACATAGAAAATAGGTGCAGGAGGAGGCCAATCGGTGCTTCGAGCCAGCGCCACCTAACAGAACACTGGAGTAAAATCAAATATTCTGCATGTGTGGCATCTTTGGGGGAGCAATTACTTTTCAACAGTTTGGAAATTGCTAACTGTCTGTCCCTCTATCTACGCTGGTCCCACTGCCTCTGTTTGGCCTGTATCCATCTACGCTGGTCCCACTGCCTCTGTTTGGCCTGTATCCATCTACGCTGGTCCCACTGCCTCTGTTTGGCCTGTATCCATCTACGCTGGTCCCACTGCCTCTGTTTGGCCTGTATCCATCTACGCTGGTCCCTCTGTTTGGCCTGTATCCATCTACGCTGGTCCCTCTGTTTGGCCTGTATCCATCTACGCTGGTCCCACTGCCTCTGTTTGGCCTGTATCCATCTACGCTGGTCCCACTGCCTCTGTTTGGCCTGTATCCATCTACGCTGGTCCCTCTGTTTGGCCTGTATCCATCTACGCTGGTCCCACTGCCTCTTTTTGGCCTGTATCCATCTACGCTGGTCCCACTGCCTCTGTTTGGCCTGTATCCATCTACGCTGGTCCCTCTGTTTGGCCTGTATCCATCTACGCTGGTCCCTCTGTTTGGCCTGTATCCATCTACGCTGGTCCCACTGCCTCTGTTTGGCCTGTATCCATCTACGCTGGTCCCTCTGTTTGGCCTGTATCCATCTACGCTGGTCCCTCTGTTTGGCCTGTATCCTGCTAAACCTTTCCTGTCCATCCACCAAGTTAAATTCCTTAGCCCACTTCCCAAGTTGATCTTCGATACTTTCTTCACTGTTCATTAGGTTCTACTGAGCATTACTGTCTTTGAGGTTTGGCTTCATAATCTTTCCTAGTTTCCAATAATCTGTTTCTAGAACTTCAGCTTTGGCTGCTTGATGTCCCCCCCCCCCTTCTTGATAGTCATGACAGAGGCGGTGTACAGATGCTCCTCAACTTACAATGGGGTTACGTTCCGATAAACCCATCCTAAACCAAAAATATCGTGCGTCAATATGCATTTAATACACCTGATCAGGTGGGCGGAGTGAGCTGAGGCTCGCTGCTGGTGCCCAGCGTTGCACCATTGTAAAGTCGAAGCATTGTAAGTCGGGGGGCATCTGTACTATGCTGCCCATGACGAAAGCAACCATAGAGTATGTATCTCAATAAACTAAACTCAACATTGCTATTATACTGTGTAGGAAGGAACTGCAGATGCTGGTTTACACCAAAGATAGACACTGTCCATACAACATGCAAATGACATAAACTGGGTGTTTTCAATCTGTCTGCCCCAGAGACACATTCTCGCCAAAATCTGCTCCAGGCTTGTTTTCTTTTTAGGCTAGCCAGCATTGTGTGCTGCAAACCATTGCTGACATTGATGCTATCTAACACCAAGCTGAACTCACTGATTACATCTGATCGTGCTGATCTGCAATAGCAAGCAATTCCCTCCTGCCTTAAATGTAATAGCGTATCCATGAGCCCTTGCTAATCCTCCATTGAACTAATTCCTACACTATTTTCATTGCCTTCCTAAACTTTCTAAGCAAGTGCATTTGTGCAAAAGAAAACCCTGAGCAATGTGCTCAAATTAACCTTTAAATTGTCACCACAATAATTTGGAGCAATACTTTAGGTAGTTGTGGTTTGTAGCTAAGTATCCTCTGTGAATTGCCCTTAGTGTGTAGTGAGTGGATGTTAAAGTGAGATAGCTAAGAACTTGTGTGATCGGGTGATTGATGGTCGATGTGCACTTGGTGGGCCTTAGGGTTTGTGTCAATGCTGTATCTCCAAATTAAATTAAATAGTAAACATGGAAAATTTAATAAATACAGCCAAGTGATGTTTCTTTTTTTTCTCTCTCTCTCCAAGGTTTGTGTGTTAGATCTGCGGAAATAGCGCTGCTAGCTGGAAGCCATGGACCGACAATGAATGTGTACATAGCCAAAATGACTGTCCCTGCCCCATGCACTGCTACAGTCTCACTTGAACCATGGCCAGTCCACTACAGCCAAAACAAGTCAGAATGCAAAACCCAGGACAACTGAGCCCTGATGTAAAGAGTACCCTGACTGCTTAATGCTGGAAGTTCCACCCCCACAAAGGAAAGTCAATCTTTCTTGAAGAGTTAAAACAACTTGAAACAGACTTGACATGAGACCGTATGTGTACCAAAATGGGAAGATAATATCAAAGGACAAAAATGTTATTTTTTGGTCCAGAGTCTATGTAGAATGAGTTATCTTGTCAGCAGTTCAGCAGATCTGTGTGTAGACATGCCAGATCTGTGTGTAGACATGCCAGATCTGTGTGTAGACATGCCAGATCTGTGTGTAGACATGCCAGATCTGTGTAGACATGCCAGATCTGTGTGTAGACATGCCAGCTTCTTGAAATCAGCAGCAAATACTTTGCTCCCTTGTTTTTAAACATTGTTTTTTTTCACTTTAGTTTACAGTTGCATGATGTAAGAGTGACTGTATCTTGTTTATTTTTTTTTCCTACTGACACTTAACACACTTTTTTATAGATACTATAAACAGAATGACAAGTGTATTTAGTATGTTTTTTGGTACATTTTGTGGCTCACAAACTAACGTGGGGAAATGTAAAACAGCTCCAAATCTCAGTCTAAAATTAGTTTCATTGTACATCAGTCATAGATAACAAGCAGTGGTTTATACAGGTGATGTGGCTAAATGTAGTAGTTTCTCAATGGGGACGTTTTTCTGCCGATTTATGAGAATTTAAACAAATGGGCACAAAGAAAGAATTGATGCAGGAATACATCCATTTGCTTTAAGACCATAGTTTGTATATGGTTGGATTGTGCACTATTGATAGAGCAGCTTATAGAATTTTGGAAGATAACTTTTCTGGATAGAGAATTATTGGTGTAGGTCTACTTATTCTTTGGTAGAACTGCAGGCACAAATTTCACAGCAAGGTTCCAGTATTAAGACTGATATCTCGTAAGCAATGTTTTTAAAATGTATCCAGTGCAATGAGGTGGTTTAACCCCTCTGTCACAGAGCGGAAATCGAGCAGGCATAATTTTTATGTTGTTGCTAAGGTAAGGGTTGACTTTACTTTAATTCTCTTTTCTTGGTGCTCATGTTTTACACATGGGTCGTTAATCTCGGATCAGCCCTCTAAAGTACGTCCACTTGCTGGGTTATCCATAGAAACATAGACAATAGGTGCAGGAGGAGGCCATTTGGCCCTTTGAGCCAACACCGCCATTCGAAGGGCCGAATGGCCTCCTGCACCTATTTTCTATGTTTCTATGGATAACCCATTAAGTGGACGTACTTTAGAGGGCTGATCTGAGATTAACAACCCATGTGTAAAACATGAGCACCAAGAAAAGAGAATTAAAGCAGTCAACCCTCAGTGAAGTACAGGTAATATAGTTGCAATAGCTTCTTTTTAGAATAAAAGTATATTATACTATAAAGAAAAGCATATCTGAGCTTTTAAACCTCAGGGACCCTTCTTCAGATGATGAAGTGGTTAAATAAATATTTCTGCTACAAGACGCCCAATTACTTTTTCATATGAAGAAAAGACGTTTGAGGTTTCAAATTCTTGGATTTAATGCATTGTAAGATGTTAGTTTAACAAACGTATTCTTCTATTTCCCCATATCCCATGCAGCAACAGGTCAATGAATACTGAACACTGTTGCAAAGGCTTTATAACACCTCTTCAAACTTGGTTTGTTTCCTGCTCAATAAAAGTGCAAGGCTAGTTACTTTTTTTTTTGAAAGATGAAACGTGACTAAGAAGAATTTTTACAGCAATGTTAGATTTTGATCATAGATGACTTGGAAAAATCACATAGCTGCTGTTCATGCGGAAATTTTAAAGTATCTGTGCACTTCTAAAAATGGCCAGTAACTTCAGAATGGCTCAGACATTTATCAGTTGATTTATCAAAGGTAGATAAATGATTAGGCAGCTTTACACATTTGTAACACAGAAGCCCATTGTTTCTTTTATTTACTGGTCTTTTTTAGGTTGCTTCATATTAAGATGATGAATGAAGACTGGTTTTATCATTCTCACAAACTCCTTTTGTCAGTTTATTGCAAAGTCGTAGTTAAATCACCATTTTTTTGTATTTCCCTCCTTCCTCTAAACATAATGCATGAGGCATTTATAATTGACAATTGAAAGAAAGTGTACTTGAATGATCCTGCCCTGGTTTCTTTTAATTAAGAAGTTAAAAGCTCTCATCTAAATGTTTTAAAGAGCATTCATCATTCATTGAGGGCTGACAAGTGGTAAACAGGCCACCCGTGTTTTTTTTTAAACGGGCATGTAGCTTTCTGGTTACAGTTTAATAATTCAACTGAGGGTGGAGTTGTAAGAATAGCTCTGTTTGTTTTTAAAACCTAACTGATTGGAAAGTCCAAAAAGCTTGATAGTTACCTGGTCAGGTTTGGCCATTTAACAAAATGGAGCAGCAGTCATCTGAAGATGGGGTTTATCTGAATTGGTATTTGTCATTAGTTGGCTGTTGAATAGATGGCAGCTCTTTTATTTTTAACACACACATTTGTTATTACGTTTTGTTGTGGTATACAGAATTCATTGATTTAAGGGTCCGATCTATATCTACGACTTTGGGGAAACTCAAAGCACCAAAATAATGACAATTTACCGTACAGTGCTGTTTGAACTACCTAAAACTAGTAATCATTACACATAAGATACGTACTATTGGAAATTATCGTACATTTGCTATGAATTAAAAATGGCTCCCCTTTGTCAAACCAACATGTACTGTTATAACCGTTGCTCATATGTACCTTTTTGCAAGTGCTGTTTTAGTATGGGCTGCAAATGAGACTAGATAGTTGAAGCAAGTGCAGTGTTTAGGTCTGTAAAGACAGCATTCGATGCATTCAGTGCTTTCAGAGTGGCGAACTTAGGACATGATTTCAGGGGATAATGCTGGGACTCGAGCACTGGATTCACACGTCTGTATCATTTCTACAGTTCTCACAAATTCAAATTTAAAAAAATTGTGAACCTGTAAACCAGGCCATGAAAGTTTTTTTCTACTCTTTGGACTCTTTATTGTTCTGTTTTTATTTGTACCTGTTTTAAAAAAAAGACTGATTTTTTGATGTACCATACTGTCCTGGACCATGTAAATATCACCTGATGATGTACTTAGGTTCCACATTACATCAATTTCCCTCTCACCTCCCCACTCCTCCAGCCTCCCCCCCCCCCCCCCCCCCGCCAAGGCACATCTGTTTCAGCTTCCCTTTGCATCGTATTGATCTGACAACCATAATTTGCATCAGATCCAAATTAGGTCCAGAATAAAATATATTTTGATATTACATTATTGTTGTTTTGGACTTTGTATGTCTGGCTTCACATTTAGCGTAATTAAAGTCAACTCTTGTATGTTAAAAGTTAATAACAGTAATTTAATTGTTAACTGTATTCCGAGCCCCCTAAGGATTTATAGAAGATGTGTGAATTTTAATTTGAGGCTCTAAATGTGCTAACAGATTAATATCGAGATCCGTGAGAGGTCAACCAGCCTGCTGCGCGGCACGCCCTTTATGCTATCAACCAAATACTTAAACCAATAGAAAAACATTTTGTGTAAGCATGGTGTAAAGTGATTCTTTATACCCACGTTAAGCAATTTTGAAAAGTTCTATATGACTCACGACAACCCACATTGTGTGAAGTGACAACTGAGGAAATCTATTTTGGAGAGAAAAAAAAATTAAAAAAACATGGTTCAGTCAATTCGTGATGGTTTTTTTCTGGCCTCTTCTCTGAGCAACGGGAAAATCCAGAAACAGCAGTCGGCCAAAGCAATGATTGAAAGCCCTTTCCCACAGGGATTATCTGGACAGGGCTGATTGCAAGGTGCATTGACATGCTAACGGTGCAGCTTCCAGGTAAGAAGTTATCAACAATTTGGAATATTTATTGTAATAAGCTTCAATATTACAGTGGTTAAACTTTAGAGATTGGACTGGAATTAGTTATTACGCAGACCGATGCACAAAATCCATTTAACGCATCTTCTAACGTTGTAGTGGCCATTGGCCATTTCCTCTCGAGGTTCTGTCCACTACGTGAGTGGACCAGAGATACACCAAGTGTGGTCCACTTTCATACGGTTGATGATTGTGCTGGCGTTTCTCGCGCATGTGATATCGTCCACATCACCTTACCCATTGAGATAGGAACAACAACATGCAATTGAAAAGCATTTACACTACTTTGTGCACAAGAGGATTTTCCAGAAGGTAACCTTGAAATGAAAATCACATGTTAAATCTCTGCAGCAAAGATAATGTTGCAGAAATTAGATTGCTTTTGCAGTCTTTAGTTTAAATCATTACAATATATATTTCGATGAAGATTTTTGGACTACGTATCTTAATGAATAATTGTGCCTGTATCAAATGATACATATCCAAGCATCACAATTCAAATCCCGATTTAAAAATTAAACTAAGTTAGGAAATGTGAATTAAAGTATCCCCACTAGACATCAATGTGTGACTGTCTGTCTCTCTGCGGCTTGGCTCTGCAGAGCTGGGAGTTTTGGCATTTAATTGCAGCCATGTGCAGCAGATATACGGTGTGCTCGGCAGTGGTGAGCCTTGTGTATGTGATGATAGTTGAGGGGGAAAGGGTGCTGACGGCCTTCACACTAACCTACATGCAGCTTATGTGACCGCCTTGTCACTGCTCGAGGTGAGCCCACTTCTCAACTTTAGATAGTTCCTCTGTCCCTCTCTTCCCCTCCTCCTTCCCAGATCTCCCTCTATCTTCCTGTCTCCACCTATATCCTTCCTTTGTCCCGCCCCCCCCCTGACATCAGTCTGAAGAAGGGACTTGAGCCAAAACGTCGCCCATTCCTTCTCTCCTGAGACGCTGCCTGACTTGCTGTATGCAACTCTTTGCTGTGTTATACATGTTTTATTCCATCCCTAACTTCCCTTGTCAGCCACGGTTGCCTCCTAAACCCCTTGGAATCTTTATTCTTTTTTGGAATGAAATGATCCTTTTGAGAAGTGGTGAAAGAAAATAACTGCAGATGCTGGTACAAATCGAAGGTATTTATTCACAAAATAATTGTGCCTGTATCAAATGATACATATCCAAGCATCACAATTCAAATCCCGATTTAAAAATTAAACTAAGTTAGGAAATGTGAATTAAAGTATCCCCACTAGACATCAATGTGTGACTGTCTGTCTCTCTGAGGCTTGGCTCTGCAGAGCTGGGAGTTTTGGCATTTAATTGCAGCCATGTGCAGCAGATATACGGTGTGCTCGGCAGTGGTGAGCCTTGTGTATGTGATGATAGTTGAGGGGGAAAGGGTGCTGACGGCCTTCACACTAACCTACATGCAGCTTATGTGACCGCCTTGTCACTGTTCGATTTGTACCAGCATCTGCAGTTATTTTCTTACACCACTTCTCAAAAGGATCATTTCATTCCAAAAAAGAATAAAGATTCCAAGGGGTTTAGGAGGCAACCGTGGCTGACAAGGGAAGTTAGGGATGGAATAAAACTAAAAGAAAAGATGTATAACACAGCAAAGAGTAGCGGAAGCCAGAGGATTGGGAAACTTTCATAGGACAACAGAAGGTAACAATACGGGGTGAAAAGATGAAGTACGAGGGGAAGCTGGCCAAGAATATAAAGAAGGACAGTAAAAGCATCTTTAGATATGTTAAGAGAAAAAGAGTAGCAAAGTCAAATGTGGGTCCCTTGAAGGCAGACACGGGTGAAATTATTATGGGTACAAGGAAATGGCAGAAGAGTTGAACAGGTACTTCGGATCTGTCTTCACTAAGGAAGACACAAACAATCTCCCAGATGTACTGGAGGACAGAGGATCTAGGAGGGTAGAGGAACTGAAAGAAATTTTCATTAGGCGAGAAATAGTATTGGGTAGAATAATGGGACTGAAGGATGATAAATCCCCTGGGCCTGATGGTCTGCATCCCAGGGTACACAGGGAGGTGGCTCTAGAATTAGTGGACGCATTGGTGATCATTTCCAATGTTCAATAGATTCAGGATCAGTTCCTGTGGATTGGAGGATAGCTAATGTTATCCCACTTTTCAAGAAAGGAGCGAGAGAGAAAACGGAATTACAGACCAGTTAGCCTGACTTCGGTGGTGGGAAAGATGCTGGAGTCAATTATTAAAGAGGTAATAACGGTGCATTTGGATAGCAGTAAAAGGATAAGTCCAAGTCAGCATTGATTTATGAAGGAGAAATCATGCTTGACTAATCTTCTGGAATTTTTTGAGGACATGACAAGTAAAATGGATGAAAGGGGGGGCAGTGGATGTAGTGTATCTAGACTTTCAGAAAGCTTTTGATAAGGTCCCACATGGGAGATTGGTGACTAAAATTAGAGCACATGGTATTGGTAGGGTGTTGACATGGATAGAAAATTGGTTGGCAGACAGGAAGCAAAGAGTAGGAGTAAACGGGTCCTTTTCAGAATGGTAGGCAGTGGCGAGTGGAGTGCCGCAAGGCTCAGTGTTGGGGCCGCAACTGTTTACCATATATATTAATGATTTGGAAGAGGGAATTAGAAGCAACACTAGCAAGTTTGCGGATGACACAAAGCTGGGTGGCAGTGTAAACTCTGAAGAGGATGTTAGGAGGTTGCAGGGTGACCTGGACAGGTTGAGTGAGTGGGCAGATGCGTGGCAGATGCAGTATAATATAGATAAATGTGTGGGTATCCACTTTGGCGGCAGAAACAAGGAGGCAAATTATTATCTCAATAGAGTTAGGTTAGGTCAGGGGAAGGTGCAGCGAGACCTGGGTGTCCTTGTACACCAGTCACTGAAAGTTGGCGTGCAGGTACAGCAGGCAGTGAAGAAGGCTAATGGAATGTTGGCCTTCATCACAAGAGAATTTCAGTAATTAGTAAAGAGGTTCTTCTGCAGTTGTATAGGGCCCTGGTAAGACCACATCTGGAGTATTGTGTACAGTTTTGGTCTCCTAATTTGAGGAAGGACATGCTTGTAATTGAGGCAGTGCAGCGTAGGTTCACGAGATTGATCACTGGGATGGCGGGACTGACATACGAGGAAAGATTGGAATGACTAGGCTTGTATTCACTGGAGTTTAGAAGGATGAGAGGGGATCTTAAAGAAACATATAAAATTATAAAAGGACTGGACAAGCTAGATGCAGGAAAAATGTTTCCAATGTTGGGCGAGTCCAGAACCAGGGGTAACAGTCTTAGAATAAAGGGGAGGCCATTTAAAACTGAGGTGAGAAAAAACTTTTTCACCCAGAGAGTTGTGAATTTGTGGAATTCTCTGCCACAGAGGGCAGTGGAGGCCAAATCACTGGATGGATTTAAGAGAGAGCTCTAGGGGCTAGTGGAATCAAGGGATATGGGGAAAAGGCAGGCAGGGGGTATTGATTGGGGATGATCAGCCATGATTACAATGATTGGCGGTGCAGGCTCGAAGGGCCGAATGTCCTCCTCCTGCACCTATTTTCTATGTTCAATCTGTAATAGCAAAGATGTGGCAGCTCTCAACTTAGTTTAGTTTAGAGATTGAACCGAGTCCAGCGATCCCTGCACATTAACACTATCGTACACACACTAGGACAATTTACATTTATACCAAGCCAATTAACATACAAACCTGTACGTCTTTGGAGTGTGGGAGGAAACCGAAGATCTCGGAGAAAACCCACACGGTCACGGGGAGAACGTACAAACTCCGTACAGAGACAGCACCCGTAGTCGGGATTGAACCTGTGTCTCTGGCACTGTGAGCGCAGTAAGGCAACGATTCTACCGCTGCGCCACCTTGGGACACTGGCATGGAGCTGCCATGCCGGAACAATGAAAGTTCCTGCAGAGCATTTTTAGCATTTATAGGTAGATTCATCCCACCTGTAGTAAATTGCTTTAACACCTATTGGGTTATTTACCTCACCACTTTCTAAACGATATATGTACCAACAGAAAGATTGTACTCATTTAATTAGTTGTTATACATGATACAGCTATTGGAATTTACACCACTTGGAGACAGAGTTTGGATGTAAAGCAACAATTATAATTTTAATGGGCACAATCTAATTACAGTAATTGAAGCAATAGAGAGGTGTGTTAATCGTGAACATTTAAAATTTTATGTCTTGCCTAAGTCGGGGAATCCAACCAGTGGAGTATATCTGATTCATGACTCAAGCCTGCACACTTGTGATTATTTGAAAGAGTTCACAATTTCCGACCTATTGTAGTGCATTCTTGTACTGGTCCAAGTTATTACAGGTCCACCACCGATTTTCCGACAACTGGTGATCCAGCTCCTTTAATCCAGACAAAATCACGATAGTGATTCCCCTCCCCCCTGGAAGTACCCCCGATAATGTAGCGCCCAGGCCGAGTGAGGCAGCCAATCGCAACCTCATGGGGACTTCCACTGTGGCTGGGGCTCTGGAACTCTGGCCCAAACACAACCAGCAGATCCGTTCCCACAGCCGTCCGAGGCCGACTTTGCCGGCCGGTATCTCTGTGACCTCTCTTGTCCTCTCTGACCTCCGGCCAAATCGGATAATCCAGAAAGCCTCTGGAACCAAGGGTGCTGGAAATTCAGTGTTGTGCCAGAACCAGGGGCCACAGTTTAAGAATAAGGGGTAGGCCATTTAGAACGGAGACGAGGAAAAACATTTTCAGTCAGAGAGTTGTAAATCTGTGGAAGTCTCTGCCTCAGAAGGCAGTGGAGGCCAATTCTCTGAATGCATTCAAGAGAGAGCTAGATAGAGCTCTTAAGGATAGCGGAGTCAGGGGGTATGGGGAGAAGGCAGGAACGGGGTACTGATTGAGAATGATCAGCCATGATCACATTGAATGGTGGTGCTGGCTTGAAGGACCGAATGGCCTTCTCCTGCACCTATTGTCTATTGACCTGTATTTAGCTCAATTGATATTTAAAACAAACTATAATGTTTGTTGGCATTTATTCTTAGACTTTCATGCTACATTTGTGCATAAGAAGTCTCAATATTTAGTTTAAAATGTTCAAATGCCCACTTGCTGTTGGATATCTTCATTGCCTGTAGAAGTGATAATTGTATTATTTTACCGCAAGATGAATAATCACAAGTATTTGTCTTTCGTTGTTTATGATCACAAATGCATTGTCTTATTTTAAAAATCATTTCTGATGACAAGCAATTTTTCTGCATTTGATTCCTTGAGTTTTAGCCCAGCAGGATTTGTAACATTGTCACTAAAGTGTTAACACCAGACGACACCAAAAGGGTCCTTGAATAATGAAATTACTTATCCCCTGATCTGTTTTCCCACCCAGCACTTCCCACAGATCAAACACACACACACACACACACACACTTTGATTTTAGTTTATTGGTCAGCTTTCAGCTACTTTTCATTCATTGCATCAGTCAATTTTCACCCCTTTATTTTAAATGCCTTCTGAAAACCTAGTTATGTTTGATTCAATCAGTTTCTCAGAATTGAAGTTGCGCAAAAAATATGGTCTCGGTACTAGTTCAGTGATAGTAAATGATTGGCCCTAAGGGGTTGACTCATTTTCTCTCTGCGGTTGCTTCCTGACTCTCTGTGTATTCTTTTTTTTAAACTTTCAGTCCCAATTTCTTACTTTTTGATTTTGCAAAAGAGGATTCTCTGAACCATATTTTCTTTGCATGCATTATTAACAGTCAATGAGACATTCAGCACGGATGCAAGTCCCTGCTCGCCCACTAATGTACCTGTTCACGAGACACCCAAAGCAAAATCTGGGTGCAACAATCAATAAGCATATTAGAAACATAGAAAATAGGTGCAGGAGTAGGCCATTCGGCCCTTTGAGCCTGCACCGCCATTCAATATGATCATGGCTGAACATCCAGCTCAGTAACCTGTACCTGCCTTCTCTCCATACCCCCTGATCCCTTTAGCCACAAGGGCCACATCTAACTCCCTCTTAAATATAGTCAATGAACTGGCCTCAACTACCTTCTGTGGCAGAGAATTCCACAGACTCACCACTCTCTGTGTGAAGAAATGTTTTCCCATCTCGGTCCTAAAAGACTTCCCCCTTATGCCTAAGCTGTGACCCCTGGTTCTGGACTCCCCCAACATCGGGAACAATCTTCCCGCATCTAGCCTCTCCAACCCCTTAAGAATTTTATATGTTTCTATAAGATCCCCCCTCAGTCTTCTAAATTCCAGCGAGTACAAGCCTAGTCTATCCAGTCTTTCTTCATATGAAAGTCCCGCCATCCCAGGGATCAATCTGGTGAACCTTCTCTGTACTCCCTCTAAGGCAAGAACGTCTTTCCTCAGATTAGGAGACCAAAACTGCACACAATACTCCAGGTGCGGTCTCACCAATGCCCTGTACAACTGCAGTAGAACCTCCCTGCTCCTATACTCAAATCCTCTTGCTATGAATGCCAACATACCATTCGCTTTCTTCACTGCCTGCTGCACCCGTACGCTTGCTTTCAATGACTGGTGTACCATGACACCCAGGTCACGTTGCATCTCCCCTTCTCCTAATTGGTCACCATTCAGGTAATACTCTGCTTTCCTGTTCTTGCCGCCAAAGTGGATAACATCATATTTATCCACATTATATTGCATCTGCCATGCATTTGCCCACTCGCCTAATCTATCCAAGTCACTCTGCAGCCTCCTAGCATCCTCCTCGCAGCTAACACTGCCACCCAGCTTCGTGTCATCCGCAAACTTAGAGATGTTGCATTCAATTCCCTCGTCCAAATCATTAATATACACTGTAAATAACTGGGGTCCCAGCACTGAGCCTTGCGGTACCCCACTAGTCACTGCCTGCCATTCCGAAAAGGACCCGTTTATTCCTACTCTTTGCTTCCTGTCCGCCAACCAATTTTCTATCCACCTCAACACTGAACCCTCAATACCGTGTGCTTTAAGTTTGTACACCAATCTCCTATGTGGGACCTTGTCGAAGGCCTTCTGAAAGTCCAGATACAACACATCGACTGGTTCTCCCTTATCCACTTTAGTAGTTACATCCTCGAAAAATTCTATAAGATTCGTCAGACATGATTTGCCTTTTGTAAATCCATGCTGACTTTGTCCGATGATTTCACCACTTTCCAAATGTGATGCTATCACATCTTTAATAACTGACTCTAGCATTTTCCCCACTACCGATGTTAGGCTAACTGGTCTATAATTCCCCGTTTTCTCTCTCCCTCCCTTTTTAAAAAGTGGGGTTACATTAGCTACCCTCCAGTCCTCAGGAACTACTCCAGAATCTAAAGAGTTTTGAAAAATTATCACTAATGCATTCACTATTTCTGAGGCTACTTCCTTAAGCACTCTGGGATGCAGCCTATCTGGCCCTGGGGATTTATCTGCCTTTAATCCATTTAATTTACCTAACACCACTTCCCGACTAACCTAGATTTCCTTCAGTTCCTCCATCTCATTAGACCCCCGGTCCCCCGCTATTACCGGCAGACTGTTTATGTCTTCCTTAGTGAAGACAGAACCAAAGTATTTGTTCAATTGGTCTGCCATCTCCTTGTTCCCTATGATCAATTCACATGTTTCCGACTGCAAGGGACCTACATTTGTCTTAACTAATCTTTTTCTCTTCACATATCTAGAAAGGCTTTTGCAGTCAGTTTTTATGTTCCTTGCCAGTTTTCCCCTCATAATCTATTTTCCCTTTCCTAATTAAGCCCTTTGTCCTCCTCTGCTGGACTCTGAATTTCTCCCAGTCCTCTGGTATGCTACTTTTTCTGGCTAATCTGTATGCTTCATCTTTTGTTTTAATACTATCCATGATTTCCCTTATTAGCCATGGATGCACTACCTTTCCTGGTTTGTTCTTTTGCCAAACTGGGATGAACACTTGCTGTAGTTCATCCATGCGACCTTTAAATCCCTTCCATTGCATGTCCACCGTCAACCCTTTCAGCATCAATTGCCAGTCTATCTTGGACAATTCATGCCTCATACCCTCAAAGTTACCTTTCTTTAAGTTCAGAACACTTGTTTCTGTATTGACTTTGTCACTCTCCATCCTAATGAAGAACTCTACCATATTATGATCACTCTTGCCCAAGGGGCCTGGCACAACGAGACTGCTAACTAACCCTTCCTCATTACTCAATACCCAGTCTAGAATGGCCTGCTCTCTCGTTGGTTCCTCGACATGTTGGTTTAGAAAACCATCTCTCAAACATTCCAAGAAATCCTCTTCCTCAGCACCCCTGCCAGTTTGGTTCACCCAATCTATGTAGATTGAAGTCACCCATTATAACTGCTGCACCTTTGGTGCATGCATTTCTAATTTCCTGCTTGATGCCATCCCCAACCTCACTACTGCTGTTAGGTGGCCTGTACACAACTCCCACTAGCGTTTTCTGCCCCTTAGTGTTTCGCAGCTCTACCCATATCGATTCCACATCCTCCGAGCTAATGTCCTTCCTTTCCATTGCGTTAATCTCCTCTCTAACCAGCAACGCTACCCCACCACCTTTTCCTTTCTGTCTATTCTGCCTGAATATAGAATATCCCTGGATGTTCAGCTCCCAGCCTTGGTCACCCTGGAGCCATGTCTCCGTAATCATAATCATTAATATCATAATCATTAATAACTATCTCCACATTTAATTCATCCGCCTTATTCCGAATACTCCATGCATTGAGACACAACGCCTTCAGGCTTGTTTTTATAACACTCTTGCCCCTTATACAATTATATTGCAAAGTGGCCCTTTTTGATCTTTGCCCTGGATTTGTCTGCCTGCCACTTTTACTTTTCACCTTGTTACCTATTGTTTCTACCCTCACTTTATAGAGTTAGTGTGGTAACAGCCCCATTCGGCCCAACTTGCCCATACCTGCCCACATGTCCCAGCTACTCACGTCTCACCTGCCTGCCCCTATCCCTCCAAACTGGTCCTATCCATTAATAGTGGATTGAGTTCATTGCAAGTGTTGGAATACTGAGTGAAGAAAGTCTTACCTAAATTGTATCAACCTTACTTTAGAAATAACTTTATTTGGTAAATGTTTTGTATAATTTTGGTCTCTGCTTCGAGAGTCAATAGACAATAGACAATAGGTGCAGGAGTAGGCCATTCAGCCCTTTGAGCCAGCACCGCCATTCAATGCGATCATGGCTGATCACTCTCAATCAGTACCCCGTTCCTGCCTTCTCCCCATACCCCCTCACTTCACTATCCTTAAGAGCTCTATCCAGCTCTCTCTTGAAAGCATCCAACGAACTGGCCTCCACTGCCTTCTGAGGCAGAGAATTCCACACCTTCACCACTCTCTGACTGAAAAAGTTCTTCCTCATCTCCGTTCTAAATGGCCTACCCCTTATTCTTAAACTGTGGCCCCTTGTTCTGGACTCCCCCAACATTGGGAACATGTTTCCTGCCTCTAATGTGTCCAATCCCCTAATTATCTTATATGTTTCAATAAGATCCCCCCTCATCCTTCTAAATTCCAGTGTATACAAGCCTAATTGCTCCAGCCTTTCAACATACGACAGTCCCGCCATTCCGGGAATTAACCTAGTGAACCTACGCTGCACGCCCTCAATAGCAAGAATATCCTTCCTCAAATTTGGAGACCAAAACTGCACACAGTACTCCAGGTGCGGTCTCACCAGGGCCCGGTACAACTGTAGAAGGACCTCTTTGCTCTTATACTCAACTCCTCTTGTTATGAAGGCCAACATTCCATTGGCTTTCTTCACTGCCTGCTGTACCTGCATGCTTCCTTTCATTGACTGATGCACTAGGACACCCAGATCTCGTTGAACATCCCCCCTTCCTAACTTGACACCATTCAGATAATAATCTGCCTTTCTATTCTTACTTCCAAAGTGAATAACCTCACACTTATCTACATTAAACTGCATCTGCCATGTATCCGCCCACTCACACAACCTGTCCAAGTCACCCTGCAGCCTTATGTTGTCTGACCTCTGATGCATTTGCAGAATTTTGTTTGCTGCGTTGCTTTTAACGATCTGTTCCCCTGTTGCTTAATGATCTGCGAGCCTGGATTGCTGTGTGTGCTTGCCTCATTTTGTTATAAGATGATGATGTCTATGCCTTTCATAACCAAGAGGTCGTGCCACCTTGATAAAATTGATTACCCACTGTCCTGTCTCCAAGTTTTCCCATGTCTTCCACTTTGACAACAGCTAACCTTGCCTCTTAACTACCAAGCTGCATTATATTCATCCATATTGTGATGTCTGAGGCGCAGAGTGCTAAATTGGATGGAAATATTCTGAACAATAGAGATGTTGCCAATTACAGAGATGTAATAATGACTGAAGGAATAAATGTCTATAGGATATTCATGTAGAGTGCATCGTTCTACAAAATTGGTGTTCTGTAACGTATTAAAATGTAGCTGCTTGGTACTCTAGCCACAACTTTTGTATGCTAATTATAGAACTGGAAATAACGTAACATTAATTGTTAATTCGGGGTAGACATTGTTATCAGTAGTGGATAGGTTAATCATGATGATCAAGGATAGTTAAATGTTTACAGCTAACAAGTTAATATTGGTACTTCAACTCCCCCTCCCATTCCCAGTCTGACCTTTCTGTCATGGGCCTCCTCCAGTGCCATAGTGAGGCCCACCGGAAATTGGAGGAACAGCACCTCATATTTCGCCTGGGCAGCTTGCAGCCCAGTGGTATGAACATCGATTTCTCCAACTTTAGATAGTTCCTCTGTCCCTCTCTTCCCCTCCTCCTTCCCAGATCTCCCTCCATCTTCCTGTCTCCACCTATATCCTTCCCTTGTCCCGCCCCCCTGACATCAGTCTGAAGAAGGGTCTCGACCCGAAACATCACCCATTCCTTCTCTCCTGAGATGCTGCCTGACCTGCTGAGTTACTCCAGCATTTTGTGAATATTGCAATGGAAGTCAGCTTCTTACGCCGCGTACTTTTGGCAATGATTTGAGTCGCTTGTACATCATAAACATTTGGTTACTGTGATGGAATCGGTTGGTTTGCCACCCATGTTGCTGTGAACTTCAGTATCTACCTCCGCCCATTGATCTATTATCTGAATTGTGGGCGGATCCAGCCTCCATAATGATGCCATTGATTTAGTTCAAACGCTGCACCTTCTTAGAAACATAGAAAATAGGTGCAGGAGTAGGCCATTCGGCCCTTCGAGCCTGCACCGCCACTCAATATGATCATGGCTGATCATCCAACTCAGTATCCCGTACCTGCCTTCTCTCCATACCCCCTGATCCCTTTAGCCACAAGGGCCACATCTAACTCCCTCTTAAATATAGCCAATGAACTGGCCTCAGCTACCTTCTGTGGCAGAGAATTCCACAGATTCACCACTCTGTGTGAAAAAAAACTTTCTCATCTCGGTCCTAAAAGACTTCCCCCTTATCCTTAAACTGTGACCCCTTGTTCTGGATTTCCCCAACATCGGGAACAATCTTCCTGCATCTAGCCTGTCCAACCCCTTAAGAATTTTGTAAGTTTCTATAAGATCCCCCCTCAATCTTCTAAATTCCAGCGAGTACAAGCCGAGTCTATCCAGTCTTTCTTCATATGAAAGTCCTGCCATCCCAGGAATCAATCTGGTGAACCTTCTCTGTACTCCCTCTATGGCAAGAATGTCTTTCCTCAGATTAGGAGACCAAAACTGTACGCAATACTCCAGGTGTGGTCTCACCAATGCCCTGTACAACTGCAGCAGAACCTCCCTGCTCCTATATTCAAATCCCCTCGCTATGAATGCCAACATACCATTCGCTTTCTTCACTGCCTGCTGCACCTGCACGCTTGCTTTCAATGACTGGTGCACCACGACACCCAGGTCTCGTTGCATCTCCCCTTCTCCTAATCGTTCACCATTCAGGTAATACTCTGCTTTCCTGTTCTTGCCACCAAAGTGGATAACCTCACATTTATCCGCATTATACTGCATCTGCCATGCATTTGCCCACTCGCCTAATCTATCCAAGTCACTCTGCAGCCTCCTAGCATCCTCCTCGCAGCTAACACTGCCACCCAGCTTCGTGTCATCCGCAAACTTGGAGATGTTGCATTCAATTTCCTCGTCCAAATCATTAATATATATTGTAAATAGCTGGGGTCCCAGCACTGAGCCTTGCGGTACCCCACTAGTCACTGCCTGCCATTCTGAAAAGGACCCGTTTATTCCTACTCTTTGCTTCCTGTCTGCCAGCCAGTTCTCTATCCACATCAATACTGAACCCACAATACCG
This sequence comes from Rhinoraja longicauda, assembly GCF_053455715.1. NCBI lineage: Eukaryota > Metazoa > Chordata > Chondrichthyes > Rajiformes > Arhynchobatidae > Rhinoraja > Rhinoraja longicauda. The sequence goes on from NC_135965.1 coordinate 50,294,726, forward strand.
TGTGCTTTAGGTTTGCATACTAATCTCTTATGTGGGACCTTGTTGAAAGCCTTCTGGAAGTCCAGATATAACACATCCACTGGTTCTCCCTTATCCACTCTACTAGTTACATCCTCAAAAAATTCTATAAGATTCGTCAGACATGATTTACCTTTCATAAATCCATGCTGACTTTGTCCAATGATTTCACCACTTTTCAAATGTGCTGCTATCCCATCTTTAATAACTGACTCTAGCATTTTCCCCACTACCGATGTTAGACTAACTGGTCTGTAATTCCCCGTTTTCTCTCTCCCTCCCTTTTTGAAAAGTGGGGTTACATTAGCTACCCTCCAATCCTCAGGAACTACTCCAGAATCTAAAGAATTTTGAAAAATTATCACTAATGCAGAATCTAAAGAGTTTTGAAAAACTCTTCCCGTGGTAATTTGTCGTCCTCTCAAAACCAACAAGTTTCAGCATCAGCTGGAGTTTTCCTAATTATTTTTGTTTGTTTCTCTGATTTGTTTGCTGCTCTCTGATCCAACAACCCTTCAGCAGTTTATTGACACTGCAGCGTAATGTACAAAATGCATTGAACTTCTGATATGTAAGGGGGATCCTGGCTTCAGTGACTTTCTCAAGGATTTATAATAACCTACCCAGTTTCTCAACTTTCAAAAACAAAGCATCGGCACAGAATTTAAGGTAAAGTTGTCATTTTTTTGGTTCTCCGTCTCTTCAGCTGTGACCAGTATCTTCCAATTTGGTGAGGTTTATTACATACACTAATACCAACCATTTTAATCTCCAGCTTTTTCCAAATTGTGTATGTTGTAGTTCTTCGGAGGCTGTAAGCTCCTTGTCACCATGTGCCTTGCGTTTAAATTAGATGTGGCGATGTGCTATGTACACAGAACAACACGGTACCAATTCCATACGTGCTCATCACCTGGTTAGAGAACCATGACTTTGCTTAAACTCACAGGAGAGATGAGCAAATTGGATGTGTTGTGGGTCTTGGAGGCCTTGGATCAAAATGTATGGTTACCAGGCAAATCTCAGGAAGCTGTAAATTCAATGACTGTAATCCAGAAATAGCCTCCACTCTTCCAAAATCTATCCACGGCCCCGATCATAATTCTGCTTAACATTCAGGTTGCAGCAGCAAGGTTCCTAAGTGTTGTTTTAGAGGGGGTGCTATTTTAGAGGGGGTGCTGTTATAACTCTGCTCCGTTGACTGGATATTAGATGAACCCAACAGCCATCATCATTAAAAAAGCATCACAATACTTTGCTGAATTCCTATTTAAAAGTATTAATTCCAAGGCCAACCTTTATAGACAATTGTCTATTGTCTATAAAGGTTGGCCTTGGAATTAATACTTTTAAATAGGAATTCAGCAAAGTATTGTGATGCTTTTTTAATGATGATGGCTGTTGGGTTCATCTAATATCCAGTCAACGGAACAGAGTTATAACAGTGTAGGAAAAAAAAGCTGCAGATGCTGGTTTAAATGGAAGGTAGACACAAAATGCTGGAGTAACTCAGCGGGTCAGGCAGCATCTCTGGAGAGAAGGAATGGGTGACGTTTTGGGTCGAGACCTTTCTTCAGACAGGGTTATAACAGTGATCAGTGTGCAGTTGTCATAGTTGGAGAGAGTTATGAATTTAAGGAGATGGAATCATTAATCAGATCAACCAAGAACTTGCAGATGGTGCCAGGAGACAGAATGAAAGTCATCGGTCGGTCACAATACCTGATACACAGCAGGTCAACAATTTCCAAAATACCAATCATCACACATATTCTTGTGTTAAAATATTCTTTGTTTGCAGCCATTAATTTATAATAAATAGTGCATTTTTAAACTTAACACAAATAATGCAATATTGTTGCATTGATAAACCGTTGACATTAATTCAGTATCACAATGCTTTTCATTGGACAAGTAATGAGTTCTTGAGATAGCTGAGAAACAAAATGTCATTCAGTAAGTGTACAGTATACAATGTATTGGATAACAGTCAAATTTTAGATCCATCTCTTGTGCACAATTAATTATTTAATCGTCCCATAAATAATAAGGAAACATCATACAAAAAAATCTGCATTTAACCAAATATTTTAAGGAAAGGCATGCTGTGATAAAGAACTGGACTCTCAATTACATAAAACAGGCAGAGTGTTACTCCTATTGATACCATATTATTAAGTTAGGTAATACTTAATAATATATTATTAAGTAATACCATAATAATACATTATTAAGGCTGCATTAAAATGAAGTATTACAGTAATACATAATTAAAAATTAAGTTATACTTTTAATTCACTTTTGAGATGTCCACTTGTATAATGAAATGGATGATGTACCCTGATTTCCCAACAGTGTCTAGCAGATTATTGGAGTTTTACTGTATAATGTTTTCCCACACTTAAATAAGACTTCGACAAGAGGTAAGTTCAGCTGTCCAAGATACTGCTACGCACAATCTTACGGTGAAATTATACTTTTCAATGCTCCAGTCATTTAACTTTAACTTTGTAAATCACTTTATCAGGTGTAAAACTAATGAAAAGGAGGAAAAATGAATGGAGTTAATCTGGTGAGTGCTGATTTGTACTTGACTGTAGGAAAACAAAACTGCAGATGCTGGTTTAAATCGAAGGTAGACACAAAATGCCTACTAGTCTTCCTGTCTCCGACTACATCCTATATTGTTATCTAAGAATTAATGGCTTTATTAGGTAACTCAGTGGGTCAGGCACTGGATCCAGTGGAGGAGATGCATGCAAACCTATGTCTCATCTGGCAAGATGTTGGGGTCCCTGGATGGCAGCGAGGGAGAAAGTACATGGGCAGGTGTTACATCTCTTGTGGCTGGAGGGAGTGGTTTGGAGTGAGTGTAGCAAGACGTTGCGGTGAGCTATTTTACAGCTTAGTTCTAGCGTTTAACTTAAATAACATTCATGTTTCAGGCTTCAGGAAATCATTCTTCCCTGAATGAAAGCTGCTTTAAAATCTGACATTTTCCTCAAAGAGGCTGGAATGTTGTAATACCAGTAATATTCCGGCACAGTGGCGCAAATGGAGTTGCTGCCTTACAGCGAATGCAGCGCCGGAGACTCGGGTTCGATCCCGACTATGGGCGCCGTCTGTACGGAGTTTGTACGTTCTCCCCGTGACCTGCGTGGGTTTTCTCCGAGATCTTCGGTTTCCTCCCACACTCCAAAGGCGTGCAGGTTTGCAGGTTAATTGACTGGGTAAATGTAAAAATTGTCCCTAGTGTGTGTAGGATAGTGTTAGTGTGCGGGGATCTCTGGGCGGCGCGGACTCGGTGGGCCGAAGGGCCTGTTTCCGCGCTGTATCTCTAAATCTAAATCTAATTGTAATTTTACAGATTATAAATAAAGCAAATTGTCCTTTACAATCAATTGTAAATAATGCAGTGAAGACAATATTCAAAGCAAATTGCCAGAAAGCTAATGATAGATGCAAAAAGCTGGGGTAACTCAGCGGGACAGGCAGCATTTCTGGGGGAAAAGGAATAGGTGACGTTTTGGGTCGAGACCCTTCAGACTAATCTGAAGAAGGGTCGAGACCCGAAACGTCACCATTCCTTGAGTTACTCCAGCATTTTGTGTCTATCTTCGGTTTAAACCAGCATCTGCAGTTCCTTCCTACACACCCAAAGCTAATGTATACTTTTCCATTTTCAGGCATTGGTCGGTGTATCACACTGTGTCGTTCCTTGACAACAAATGCATCGGATGCCACCCAGCTGCGAGCAAAGTCAATGACTGACAAATGTCGTATGCCACAGCAAACAGGAAATACACTGGCAGCAGCCAGTGTAACATCAAGATCCTTCGGCTCGCAGGCAAAGGCACTGTTATATGTCTAGAAAAGTAATGTAGGTGGTTAACAGTTCCAAATCATCTGGCAGAAGATACACATTCTACATTACATGGACTGTCACCTGTAACAAACTATTCCCTGGCTCTCTCTAAAATAAATAAACTCGTGCAGTATTACCATTGACTGGTCCAATTCTGACAAGGCTTTGATTCTTATTGGTTTTAGACAAGACAATAGGTGCAGGAGGAGGCCATTCAGCCCTTCAAGCCAGCACCGCCATTCAATGTGATCATGACTGATCATTCTCAATCAGTACCCCGTTCCTGCCTTCTCCCCATAACCCCTGACTCCGCTATCCTTAAGAGTTCTATCTAGCTCTCTCTTGAATGCATTCAGAGAATTGGCCTCCACTGCCTTCTGAGGCAGAGAATTCCACAGATTCACAACTCTCTGACTGAAAAATGTTTTCCTCATCTCAGTTTTGGAGAAATAATATTAATGCTTCAACTTGCAGAGTCATACAACATGGGAACTTCAGCCCAACTCATTCATGCCGGCCAAGATGCCACGTGTAAACTAGTCCCTTTGCCCAGGAGATAGACACAAAATGCTTGGGTAACTCAGCAGGTCAGGCAACATCTCTGGAGAAAAAGAATCTATGACTTTTCGGGTCGAGGATCTCCTTCAGACTGAAGGTTTTCAACCTGGAACGTCACCTATTTCTTTTCGCCAGAGATGCTGCCTGACCTGCTGAGTTACTCCAGCATTTTGTGCCCATCTTCATTGTAAACCAGCGTCTGCAGTTCCTTCCTACACATTTGCCTGTGTTTGGTCCGATCTCCCTCTAAACCGTTCCTATCCATGTATCTGTCTAATTGATAACTTACAACATTATAACAATGTTAATGTTCGATTAAAAATGAATAAACTACAATATGTTTCAATCTGTATGAATGAACTCAACATTCATGTACTTACTTGTAGGGCTCTGAGTGGGCCTTACGCACCATTAGAAAAATGAATAGACCAGCTTTAAGATTCAAAGCAAATGAGGCCACTTTGTCAAGCACAATGACAAATCCCTGTGGAAACCAACAACAAAGATGATATATTCAAACACCACATACTTTGTTGTACCATTGTTTAGTTTAGAGATAAAGCATGGAAATCGGCCCACCGAGCCCACGCTGACCATCGATCACCCCGTCACACTAGTTCCATGTTATCCCACTTTCACATCCCCACCCTGCAATCTAGGGGCAACTTACAGAGGGCCAACCAACCTACAAACCCACACGTCTTTGGGATGTGGGTGGAAACCGGAGCACCCGGAGGAAACCCAAGCTTCCCGGAATGGCAGGACTATCATATGTTGAAAGACTGGAGCGACTAGGCTTGTATACACTGGAATTTAGAAGGATGAGAGGGGATCTTATCGAAACGTATAAGATTATTAAGGGGTTGGACACGTTAGAGGCAGGAAACATGTTCCCAATGTTGGAGGAGTCCAGAACAAGGGGCCACAGTTTAAGAATAAGCGGTAGGCCATTTAGAACTGAGATGAGAAAAAAACTTTTTCAGTCAGAGAGTTGTGAATCTATGACGTGGAATTCTCTGCCTCAGAAGGCAGTGGAGGCCAATTCTCTGAATGCATTCAAGAGAGAGCTAGATAGAGCTCTTAAGGATAGCGGAGTCAGGGGGTATGGGGAGAAGGCAGGAACGGGGTACTGATTGAGAATGATCAGCCATGATCACATTGAATGGCGGTGCTGGCTCGAAGGGCCGAATGGCCTCCTCCTGCACCTATTGTCCAAGCTGTAACGGGGAGAATGTGCAAGCTCCACACGGTCTGAGGTCAGGATTGAACGCGGGTCCCTGGCACTGTGAGGGAGAGGTCAACCTGCTGCACCACTGTGACACCCTTTGTGCTGCACAGTGTACCCGTAAATGATTTGGATGAGAATGTACATAGACTTAGTGGTAAGGTTGTTTACCACACACAATAATGGAGTAGTAGATAATGAAGAAGGTTACCTTAATCGGTCAGGGAACTGAGTCCAGGAGTAGGGATGGCATGTGCACGTCACAGCTGCAGGGAGCAGCGATGGATAATATCGACACATCGCCTGGCCAGGACACCCCTGCTACTCCCACCCAACGCTGCCGCCAGGACAATGAGCCGTTATGGCCAAGTTATAGAAGCATAGAAAATAGGTGCAGAAGGAGGCCATTCGGCCCTTCCAGCCAGCACAGCCATTCATTGTGATCATGGCTGATCATCCACAATCAGTAACCCGTGCCTGCCTTCTCCCCATATCCCTTGATTCCGCTAGCCCCTCGAGCTCTATCTAACTCTCTTTTAAATTAACCCAGTGAATCGGCCTCAACTGCCCTCTGTGGCAGAGAATTCCACAAATTCACAACTCTCTGGGTGAAAAAGTTTCTTCTCACCTCAGTTTTAAATGGCCTCCCCTTTATTCTTAGACTGTGTGGCCCCTGGTTCTGGACTCCCCCAACATTGGGAACATTTTACCTGCATCTAGCTTGTCTAGTCCTTTTATGATTTTATACGTCTCTATAAGATCCCCTCGCATCCTTCTAAACTCCAGTGAATACAAGCCTAGTCGTTCCAATCTTTCCTCATATGACAGTCCCTCCATCCCAGGGATTAACCTCGTGAACCTACGCTGCACTCCCTCAATAGCAAGGATGTCCTTCCTCAAATTAGGAGACCAAATTAGCACACAATACTCCAGAATTTACTCCACAATATTACAAATGACTAACATTTTTCAAACAGATTTCAGACATTAAGAGTACAGGAAGGCACATAAAACACAGCGACTCTTGTACCTGGTATGTGCCTAATGTACCTTAGGTTTGTCAGTGAACTCTCTGCAGCAAAAATAAATGCACTGTACTTGGGTATACATGGCAATAATGTACCATTGATACCACACCAAGGGGTGTACTGTTCTGGGCACCACGCTACAGCAAAGATGTGCTAACATTAGAAATAGGGCAGAAGGAATTTACCAAGATGTTGTCTGCAATGGAGGCTTTAATTTAAAAGGAAGGATTGGATAGGTTAGATTTCATTGTTAACTTACCTGTGGATTAGACAGAGCCACCACAAAAATAATACTGAATCCCAGAAGACAAACTAATCTTCGAGTGACACTATAAAAAGACAACAAAGACAGCAATTGTATTATCCATTGCAATATATATATATATATAGGTTGGTGAATGTGGAATTCATTGCCACAGAAGGCTGTGGAGGCCAGTCAATTAATATTTTTAAGGCAGAAATTGACATATATTTGATTAGAATGGGTGTCAGAGGTTATGGGGCAAAGGCAGGAGAAATGGGGTTGAGAGGGAGATGGATCAGCCATGAATTAAATGGCAGTATGGACTTGATGGGCCGAATGGCCTAATTCTGCTCTGAGAAATTATGATCATATAAGAAATGAAATAGAACGGCACTAAAAACACCTCAATTTAACCAGCTTGAATATGACCATTAAGATACATCACCAAACCAGAGCTATTAAAGATAGCGGAGACAAGGGATATTGAGAGAAGGCAGGAACGGGGTACTGATTGTGGATGATCAGCCATGATCATGGTGAATGGCGGTGCTGGCTCAAAGGGCCGAATGGCCTCCTCCTGCACCCATTGTCTATAAAAATTAAGAAATGGTGAACAAAATCATGATAGTGACAGATCAAAGCACGAGGCAGGTAAGAGACTTTCAAAGTATGAGTCTGTTTCAGAGTTCAAATCCACGATATATTCCTGGCCACTGTACTCCCGAGCATATTTCAAGTAAGACACAAAATGCTGGAATAACTCAGCAGGACAGGCAGCATCTCTGGAGAGAAGGAATGGGTCAAGTTTTGGGTCAAAACTGAAGAAGGGTCTTGATCTGAAACGTCACCCGTTCCTTCTCTCCAGAGATGCTGCCTGTCCCGCTGAGTTACTCCAGCATTTTATGTCTACCTTCGATTTAAACCAGCATCTACAGTTCTTTCCTACACATATTTCAAGTAACTTCCCTTCATGACAAGAAGCTGCTAGTAGTTTATTCTAGAGCCAATAGAAAAGTTTTCCCATTCCAGGATTTATAACATTACTCTGTTCACCAGTCCCTATGGGTTTAAAAATATCTTCTTGCAATAATGTTTCATAATTGAACAGATGGAGTCCACAGTAATGTGCCTTGGTCCCATTTTCAGAAAATCGAAAATGAAGTTTGAAATAGAAAGCGTTAGAAGACTCACAAACAATCCCAAGTCCTTCAGATTATTTGGATATTAATGCCGAATTGGCAGTACTTCTGTGCTGTGAATTCCAGTTTTATTTTAATAATCACCAAATTAATTCTGGCCTTTTTTTTTTTCTATCACCGAATAATCTCAACTTTCAACAGTCAAGAATTTTTTATTGTCATATGTCCCAGATAGAACGATCAAATTATTACTTGCAACACAACAGAATAGGTAAACATAGTGTACTGTTAACAATACAGTAAACAAGAAAAATAAAGTTCAGTGTGTGTATATATGTATACTAACACACACACATATATATACACATACACACATATATATATACATACACACACACACACATATATATATGCACAAAATGCTGGAGTAAGTCAGCAGGTCAGGCAGCATCACAGGAGAGAAGGAATGGGTGACGTTTCGGGTCGAGACCCTTCTTCAGACTGAAGATGGGTCTCGACCCGAAACGTCACCCATTCCTTCTCTCCTGAGATGCTGCCTGACCTGCTGAGTTACTCCAGCATTTTGTGAATAAATACCTTCGATTTGTACCAGCATCTGCAATTATTTTCTTATACTATATATATATATATATATATGTGTGTGTGTGTATTTATATTTACATATATCACACACATACACACACACACATAAAAACACACTATAATAGTGCAAAAAGACCAAACCAATGCCCCTAAGTCTATGTAGTTCAGAGCTTATTTGGAGGTTGTAGTGTTTAATAGCCTGATGGCTATCTTTCAATGCTTTTCATAAATTTTCTGTTTGGAAAAGTGTTTTAAAACTACTTCCAACACATGACATTGTTACAAGGGCTGCTCAAACCTCTGAAGATCATTCCATCATCGTCCCTCTCCATTCGGGCAGAAGATACAAAAGCTTGGAGGCACGTACCGCCTGATTCAGGAGCAGCAGCTTCCCCGTTGTTACCAGACGACCGAGCGATCCCTCCCATCAGCTGGGGCTTGCTCATCTTCCAACCTACCTCATTGCGGCCCTTGCATTATTTTATTTGCACTTTCTCTGCAGTTGCAGCACTCTGTTTCCTTTCTCTTTTGCACTACCAGATGTACCCACGCACACTATGATTTGCACGAGTCGAGGGACGTCGACACTTTCACCCTTCTCTGATATGTTGTGAAGCACAATCAGATAATGTTTCATCAACATCCCCAGCAGATACTCTACAACCAACTCACAATCGCGAGTTGAGATTAAACTGTGGCTTTACCTTTGTAAATCTTTAATCTTGGTAAGATGTGAACATGACTTCTCGCACTGTCCGGAAGCACCTTCACATTTTCCGTTCCAGAAAGAATCCACCCAACCTTCCACTGAAATAAAGATGTAAAAGCATAAACGCTAAGGGTGAATGAGTCACAAATCTCAGCATTCAATCAATACTTTAAATTGCTTTATTACTTCAGTTAGATGTTAATTTAAGTAAAACTAATGAACATTTCCAATACGGAAATGAGAAACCTCAGAAGGCAGTGGAGGCCAATTCTCTGAATGCATTCAAGAGAGAGCTAGATAGAGCTCTTAAGGATAGCGGAGTCAGGGGGTATGGGGAGAAGGCAGGAACGGGGTACTGATTGAGAATGATCAGCCCTGATCACATTGAATGGCGGTGCTGGCTCGAAGGGCCGAATGGCCTCCTCCTGCACCTATTGTCTATAAACCGCAGATCATAAGAGTGGTAGAATTAGGCCATTCAGCCCATCAAGTCTACTGCCATTCAATCATGGCTGATCTATCTCCCCCTCCTAACCCCATTCTCCTGCCTTCTCCCCATAACCTCTGACACACAGATGCTGGAGAGATAGGTCAGCCATGATCTTTCCAGCACAGAGTATTCCAGGTGTGTCCTCAGCCAGGCCTTGTACACCTGTAACCTGTGTGCGCAATAGTGTAGCTGAAAGCTGCACCATAACAATGTCAGAACAATTTTGGTGCAAATGATAATGATTTACATCATTAATTAATCTTATGAAACATGTTTCCTCACTGAAGCAGTTACAAATTCATTCATAAAGCGCAAACTGCCATTAAAGTTAACGCTGATTCTGAATTTCCGAAGCTAACATCTGCTTTTTACTCCCACTGCTTCAGCTGAAGAGTAATGATTTTGCAAACCTGACACTGCCATGAATTATTGACTCCAAATAATGTTTTTTGGATTAAATGCCGTGCATTTTGTTTGATTTTTTGGGGGGAATGTTTCAGATAGATTCTTATGCATTATTAACAATGTTTTTAAACTATTCCTTTTCGACAACGAATCAAGTAGTTTAGTTAGACTAAAGCCGGTGCTGAAAAAGATAATGCAACAATTCCACATAGTAATAGGTGTAGTAAATCTTTACATAAGCTAAGCTGCAGGGAGCAGCAAAAAGCTTTTATAATGAACACCCGCCCCTACATTGTCATCCTTGGATGACAATGGTCTCTCGTTCAGTCATATTCAGGAAACATTATTCACCATCAGTTTGACATGTCAATTTAATGAACCAATTAATCTAATAAAATTTGCTTCAACTTTGCTCAACGTTAAAAATGGTTATAAATTAAACTGCAGACCCAACCTGCTTCAATCCAAGGTTATTTATTCCCCTTCATTAATTGTTATAATACAGATGTCCTGGAGGACGTCCCACTGCTACCTGTGGCAGCTAATCCCTGTCACTAACATTGATAAATTATTGTACATCACTTCACACCCAGAGATGTCTGTACACACACTGATTGCAATGAGATTCAAAGTCTCTTGAAATTAATTGGAAGTTTCATGATAAGTGCCGGCTTTACCTAATACAATAATTACAGCACAGTAAGAGGAGAATTAACAAGTAAACACCAGGGTCCAAATTTCCAATTTGTGCTGTAAATTCTGAATACTAATACTCTGACGCAAGGCATTTCGTTGAAACATCGAATTGAACAACTCGTTTTAAAAGGTCTCGCGTTCAGATGTGGCATTTTGCAAGCGGGGAGGGAAATACATTCAGCTGAATTTGCCTCAAAGTGGCAACTACACACTGACAAAGTGGAGGAACACACACTGCTATGATAGGGTCATACACCATGGAAACAGGTCCTTCAGCCCAACTCATTCATACCAACCAAGATGCCCCATTTATGCTAGTCCCATTCCAAACCTTTCCTATCCATGTACCGTCCAAGTCTCTTTTAAATGGTGTTAGAGTACCTGCCTTAACTATTTCCTCTGGCATCTCCTTCCACATACCCACCACCCTCTGAATGAAAAAGTTGCCACTTAGGTTCTTATTAAATCTTATCCCCACCTCCTCCAAAACGTCACCCATTCCTTCTCTCTGAGATGCTGCCTGACCTGCTGAGTTACTCCAGCAGTTTGTGAATAAATACTATCATGGATAAGGATAGATTCTATCAAGTTCTTACCCGAGGCATCACTTCTACTCAAACCAACAAGCAGTACAGTTTCTTCAATTTAGTGAACTGTTAACATCTAATACTGGGTCAATACAGATCTATTTTAAAGAGTGGTTAAATGGCATTACTGTTATTCAAGCAAATAGACCCTAATTAAATGTTGACAGTTTATGAGCATCAACATCCTGCTGGGATTTTGAGAGCAATTACCACGATTAATTTTAGAGGATAACCTGCACGCAGCTAAATGCTCATTAAATTTAAAAAAAATTTAAATAATGTATTTATAGTCTGATATTTATTTTTCTGGGCTCGATCGCTAATGTGCTTCCAATCCTATCTTGGCATGGTGGCGCAGCGGTAGAGTTGCTGCCTTACAGCGAATGCAACATTGGAGACCCGGGTTCCATCCCGACTACGGGCGCTGTCTGTACGGAGTTTGTACGTTCTCCCCGTGAGTTTTCTCTGAGATCTTCGGTTTCCTCCCACACTCCAAAGACGTGCAGGTTTGTAGGTTAATTGGCTTGGTAAATGTAAAAATTGTCCCTCGTGTGTGCGGGGATCACTGGTTGGCACGGACCCAGTGGGCCGAAGGGCCTGTTTCCGCACTGTATCTCTAAACTGAAAATTTCATAGTGACCCAGGAAATGGTGATTCGGCCCATCAATGCTATGCTGGCTCTCCGAGTAATTCTATCAATCCTAGCCCACCACTGATTTCTTGGTGACCTGTTCTCTCTCCCTGGTTGTCGACACCAGGTATCCATCAGCTTGAGGGAGAGTCTGGACAGACTTGGATTAGAGTCACTGAGTCATAATAGTGTGGAAACAGACTCTTCGGCCCAAGCCGGCCATGCTGACCCACATTCCCATCCACATCTACACTAGTCCCACCTGGCCGCCCTTGGATTGTTTTGTCTGGAAGGCTGGGGATCGAGGGGAGTCCCGACACATGTACAGTGCATTCAGAAAGTATTCACACCCCTTCACTTTGTCCACATTTTGTTACGTTACAGCCTTATTTTAAAATGGATTAAATTCTTTTTTTTTCCATCATCAATCTACACACAATACCCCATAATTAAAAAGCAAAAACAGGTGTTTAGAAAATTTTGCAAAGTAATTAAAAATAAATAACTGAAATATCACATAATAAGTATTCAGACCCTTTAACTCAGTACTTTGTTGAAGCACCTTTGACAGCGATTACAGCCTCAAGTCTTCTTGGGTATGACGCTACAAGCTTGGCACACCTGTATTTGGGTCATTTCTCCCATTCTTCTCTGCAGATCCTCTCAAACTCTGTCAGGCTGGATGGAGAGCGTCGATGCACAGCTATTTCCAGGTCCTTCCAGAGATGTTCGATCGGGTTCAAGTCCAGGCTCTGGCTGGGCCACTCAAGGACATTCACAGACTTGTCACGAAGCCACTCCTGCGTTGTCTTGGCTGTGTGCTTAGGGTCGTTGTCCTGTTGGAAGGTGAACCTCCGCCCCAGTCTGAGATCCAGAACGCTCTGGAGCAGGTTTTCATCAAGGATCTCTCTCTACTTTGCTCCGTTCATCTTCCCCTCGATCCTGACTAGTTTCCCAGTTCCTGCCGCTGAAAAACATCCCCACTGTATGATGTTGCCACCACCATGCTTCACCGTAGGTATGGTATTGGCCAGGTGATGAGCAGTGATGCTTGGCATTCAGGCCAAAGATTCAATCTTGGTTTCATCAGACCAGAGAATCTTGTTTCTCATGGTCTGAGAGTCCACTAGGTGCCTTTTGGCAAACTCCAAGCGGGCTGTCATGTGCCTTTTATTGAGGAGTGGCTTCCGTCTGGACACTCTACCATAAAGGCCTGATTGGTGAAGTGCTGCAGGTATAGTTGTCCTTCTGGAAGGTTCTCCCATCTTCACAGAGGAACTCTGGAGCTCTGTCAGAGTGACCATCGGGTTCTTGGTCACCTCCCTGACCAAGGCCCTTCTCCTCCGATTGCTCAGTTTGGCCGGGCGGCCAGCTCTATGAAGAGTCCTGGTGGTTCCAAAGTTCTTCCATTTAAGAGTGACCGAGGCCACTGTGCTCTTCGGGACCTGCAATGCTGCAGAAATTGTTTTATACCCTTCCCCAGATCTGTGTCTCGACACAATCCTGTCTCAGGTCTACGGACAATTCCTTCGTCTTCATGGCTTGGTTTTTGCTCTGACATGCACTGTCAACTGTGGGACCTTGTATAGACAGGTGTGTGTCTTTCCAAATCATGTCCAATCAATTTAATTTACCACTGGTGGACTCCAATCAAGTTGTAGAAACATCTCAAGGATAATCAATGGAAACAGGATGAACCCAAGCTCAATTTTGAGTGTCACAGCAAAGGGTCTGAATACTTATGTAAATGTGATATTTCAGTTCTTTCTTTTAATTACTTTGCAAAAACACCTGTTTTTTCTTTTTATTATGGGGTATTGTGTGTGGATTGATGATAAAAAAATGAATTTAATCCATTTTAAAATAAGGCTGTAACGTAGCAAAATGTGGAAAAAGTGATGGGGCCTGAATACTTTCTGAATGCACTGTATCTAAAATTATGAGTGGCACAGGTAGGGTAGACAGTCGGAATCTTTTTCCATCATGGGGGGGAAATATTAAATACTAGAGGGCATAGATTTATGGTGAAAGGGCAAAGTTTAAAGGAAATGTGCAGAGTACGTTTTTTTTACACAGAGGATGGTGGGGGCCTGGGACCAAGGAACGTGCTGCCAGGGGTGGTGGTGGAGACAAATATGATAGAGGCGTTCAAGAGACTTTTGGCAAGGCACATGGATATGCAGGGAATGGAAGGGCATGGAGTACAGGCAGGTAAGAGTTGGTCTTGGCATCATCGATAGACACAAAATGCTGGAGTAACTCAAGTGGGTCAGGCAGCATCCCTGGAGAAAAGGGATAGGTGATGTTTCACGTCGAGCCCCTTCTTCAGAACTGGGCTTCATGTTCGGCACTGACCTGGGCCGAAGGGTCAGTTCCTGTGCTATGTTCTAATTATTCTGCTACCCACCTGCACTCTGGGTAATTCAGTCACCAGCAAACCTGTGCAACCTTTGGGATTTGGCCAGAAGCTGGGGAATCTGGGAAATAGACAATAGACAATAGGTGCAGGAGGAGGCCATTCGGCCCTTCGAACCAGCACCGCCATTCAATGTGATCATGGCTGATCATTCTCAATCAGTACCCCGTTCCTGCCTTCTCCCCATACCCCCTGACTCCGCTATCCTTAAGAGCTCTATCTAGCTCTCTCTTGAATGCATTCAGAGAATTGGCCTCCACTGCCGTCTGAGGCAGAGAATTCCACAGATTCACAACTCTCTGACTGAAAAAGTTTTTCCTCATCTCAGTTCTAAATGGCCTACCCCTTATTCTTAAACTGTGGCCCCTTGTTCTGGACTCCCCCAACATTGGGAACATGTTTCCTGCCTCTAACGTGTCCAACCCCTTAATAATCTTATACGTTTCGATAAGATCTCTCATCCTTCTAAATCCCACACCCTGCAAACTCCGCACAAACAGCAACTCCGCACTATCTTTGACAGGCCTTCACTGGACTTTGTCTGGCACTGGACATCATTCACGTTATTCCCTTATCATGTATCTGTACAGTGTGGGTAGCTCGATTGTAATCATGTTTTGTCTTTCCGCTGACTGGTTAGCACGCAACGGAAGCTTTTCTCTGTACCTCGATACACGTGACAATAAACTGAACTCAGTAAACTCAAACCGCCCAGGGGTCAGGAACAAACGTGGGTGCTGGGGCTGGGAGCAATGCACAACACCATACAATCAGATCATGCTAAAAGTTACAGTGAAAAAAAAACTTTCAAAACTATCCAATTGAATAAACCAATTCCTGAGAAGATTGAATGCACTTCATTAAGAATTTAAAAGTATAATGAACTCCCGGGCATTTAAGTTTAAACCAGGTAATGGAAAGTATACCTACATGCATGCTTCATTGCTGATCCAAGGATCAAAAAGGAAACAGTAATGCTGACAGTGATGAAAATCTCCGTAAACCAGGCCACCCAGGCAAATCTTCTGTACTGTCCCATTATAATCTATCAAGAAAAATAAAAGGTCGATTTTAAGACACAAGAAACAGCAGGTGCTGGTTTATAAAAATGCTGGTTTATTTAAAAAAAATACACAAAGTGCTGGAGTAACTCAGCGGGTCAGGCAGCATCTGTGGAGAACATGGATAGGTGACGTTTCAGAGTGCTGGAGTAACTCAGCGGGTCAGGCAGCATCTGTGGAGAACATGGATAGGTGACGTTTCACAGAGTGCTGGAGTAACTCAGCGGGTCAGGCAGCACCTGTGGAGAACATGGATAGGTGACGTTTCACAGAGTGCTGGAGTAACTCAGCGGGTCAGGCAGCATCTGTGGAGAACATGGATAGGTGACGTTTCGGGTCGGGAGTCTTCTTAAGACTCATTCTAAAGGGTCTTGACCGGAATCGTCACCTATAGCTGTTCTCCAGAGATCCTGCCTGACCTGCTGAGTTACTCCAGCATTTTCTGTCCACTTTATACGTTGTTGGACATTCTCGTGTCACGGGTTTGTTGAAACAGCTCGCTGAAAAAGAGCCACACGCCATTTTGCGCAGTTTCTTTAATATGAAATCTGGGATATGCCTGGGCTTAGCTTTTGCACCCAGTTTATCAGTTCTTAGATGACTTTGTACAAACCCAACAAAATGGAGACACATTTTCAGTGGTGGGCCTTCAGCATGTATTCCTAAATCTGGACAAGGATTGAGTCAGTAGAAGGGTCTCAACCGGATCATCACCCGAGTCTGAAGAAGGGCAGTACAGTGTTGCTGCCTTTCTTCAGTGAAGAAAGCCAATGGAATGTTGGCCTTCATAACAAGAGGAGTTGAGTATAGGAGCAAAGAGGTCCTTCTGCAGTTGTACCGGGCCCTTGTGAGACCACACCTGGAGTACTGTGTGCAGTTTTGGTCTCCAAATTTGAGGAAGGATATTCTTGCTATTGAGGGCGTGCAGCGTAGGTTTACTAGATTAATTCCCGGAATGGCGGGACTGTCATATGTTGAAAGACTGGAGCGGCTAGGCTTGTATACACTGGAATTTAGAAGGATGAGAGGAGATCTTATCAAAACGTATAAGATTATTAAGGGGTTGGACACGTTTGAGGCAGGAAACATGTTCCCAATGTTGGGGGAGTCCAGAACAAGGGGCCACAGTTTAAGAATAAGGGGTAGGCCATTTAGAACTGAGATGAGGAAAAAAAATTTCAGTCAGAGAGTTGTAAATCTGTGGAATTCTCTGCCTCAGAAGGCAGTGGAGGCCAATTCTCTGAATGCATTCAGGAGAGAGCTAGATAGAGCTCTTAAGGATAGCGGAGTCAGGGGGTATGGGGAGAAAGCAGGAACGTGGTACTGATTGAGAATGACCAGCCATGATCACATTGAATGGCGGTGCTGGCTCGAAGGGCCGAATGGCCTCCTCCTGTGTCTATTGTCTATTGTCTATTACAGCCCGTGATCGATCCTGACTATGGGTGCTGTCTGTACAGAGTCCGTATGTTCTCCCTGTATTTGCCTGCCTTCCCTCCGGGTGCTCCGGTTTTCTCCCACATTCCAAAGACGTGGGTTTACAGGTTAATTGGCTTCTGCAAACTGTCCCTGAGGTGTTGGATAGTGTCTGCGCGTAGTGTCTGCGCGTAGTGTCTGTTCGTAGTGTCTGCGCGTGGTGTCTGTGCGTAGTGTCTGTGCGTAGTGTCTGTGTAGTGTCTGTGCGTAGTGTCTGTGCGTAGTGTCTGTGCGTAGTGTCTGTGCGTAGTGTCTGTGCGTAGTGTCTGTGCGTAGTGTCTGTGCGTAGTGTCTGTGCGTGGTGTCTGTGCGTGGTGTCTGTGCGTAGTGTCTGTGCGTGGTGTCTGTGCGTGGTGTCTGTGCGTGGTGTCTGTGCGTGGTGTCTGTGCGTGGTGTCTGTGCGTGGTGTCTGTGCGTGGTGTCTGTGCGTGGTGTCTGTGCGTGGTGTCTGTGCGTGGTGTCTGTGCATAGTGTCTGTGCGGGTGGTCGTAGGTTGGTGGGACTCGAGTGGGCCAAACGGCTGTTTCCACACGGTATCTCTCAACTAAACTCAACTAAGGGGTCTCAACCTGAAATGTCACCTATCCATGTTGTGAGGAGATGCTGCCTGAGCTGCTGAGTTATTCCAGCGCTCTGTGAAACCTCAAAGATTGTTAAGGATTGTGCTGTGCTATGTTCTGTAATCACAGATCACATTTATAAACCATAACTAATTATGCCTTGATGGTGTTGACAGAGTACAAAACATTCTGAACCTTCTCTTGTATCCCAAAAGCATGGCTGTCAGTACATTTGTGGTCCACTACTGTTGGCTCCATGTAAAGTAGCAAAGCTGCCTCACAATGATTAAAACAACTATAATCTAACACTTTTCTACGTACAGATCTGCAATAAAAAAAGTTATTAGTGACAAGGTGTACACGATATCCCATAAAAATAATTCTCAGACGACTGCCAGGGAAGAAACAACGTATATTTTTCTATTATGGAATACATGGACATTAATTTTGGTTTTAGACCGAGAGCATGGAAACAGGCCCTTCGGCCCACAGCGTCCATGCCGACCAACGATCAACCATTCATACTGCTTTACGCTACACACTAGGGGCAATTTATAGAAGCCAATTAACCCACAACCCTGCTCGTCTTTGGGATGTGGGTGGAAAACAAAGCACCCGGTGGAAGCCCACACAGTCACGGGGAGAACGTACAAACTCCACACAGACAGCACCCGTAGTCAGGATGGAACCCGGGTCAATGGCGTTGCGAGGCAGCAACTCTACCGCTGCGCCACCATCACTAAGTAACCAAATATATTTGGGCCATATCGTGAAAGATTCATACCAGGAATGAAAACATCTTTATCCACCGATAAAGCTGCCACATAGGAAATGGCAATAAAGCAGATCATTTAAATCAGGTTTTTAAAAAGTCAGATTTTTCTCCTGACAGATTCAAAACAGTGTGAAAGAAAATGACTAGAAGTCAAAGTAATCTTGTATGCCAAGCTAATGACACATCACTGAATGAACTATTAACTTTATGCCTAAAAACACAAATGTTGGCGGAATTCAGTGGGTCAGGCAGCAACTGTGGAGGGAATGGAGGGACGATGTTTCAGGTCGGGACCTTCAGATTGATGGTTTATAGTAGATGTCTGTACATAGCCCGTCTCCTGTGATGGAGACAGAGAGATGGAGAAAGGGGAGAGAGGTGACAGAGACAGTCCAGGTTTATTTGTGGGCCGTGTGGAAATTAGTGGTGAAGTCAAAGATTTCTACATGGTGTCTTGTTGTAGTTGATCAGTCTGAAGAAGGGTCTGACCCAAAACGTCATCTGTCCATTTCCTTCCACAGATGCTGTCTGAGCTGCACTTTGTTCTTTTACTCAAGATCCCAGCTCATGTCGCCTCTTGTGTCATTAATTTTATGCCAGCTGAGGGTTAAATATGGTTGTAAGATTCAATATCGCATTCCACAGATTAACTGAATGCCGGGTAACATTAGTATAACGTGGCAATATCGCACTCGTCTAAAATGCAATTCTATAAAAGACCACATGAGAGCATTTAAAAGCCTCTTGGCCAGGTACATGGATAGAACAAATTTAGAAGGATACGGGCCAAATGTGGGCAAATGAGACTTGTGCTTATGGGATTTTTGTCAGCATGGATGAGTTGTGCTGGAGTAACTCAGCGGGTCAGGCAGTATCTCTGGAGAACATGGATAGGTGACGTTTCACAGAGTGCTGGAGTAACTCAGCGGGTCAGGCAGTATCTCTGGAGAACATGGATAGGTGACGTTTCACAGAGTGCTGGAGTAACTCAGCGGGTCAGGCAGCATCTCTGGAGAACATGGATAGGTGACGTTTCGGATCGAGATCATTCTTCAGTTTATCCATGTTTTCCAGAGATGCCTGACCCACTGAGTTATAAGGTCATAAGATCATAATTGATAGGAGTAGAATTAGACCATTCGGCCCAATAAATCTACTCCGCCATTCAATTATGGCTGATCTATCTCTCCATTCTCATCCCATTCTCCTGCCTTCTCCCCATAATCTCTGACACCCGAACTAATCAAGAAAGAGACAATAAACAATAGGTGCAGGAGGAGGCCATTCGGTCCTTCGAGCCAGCACTGCCATTCAATGTGATCATGGCTGATCATTCTCAATCAGTACCCCGTTCCTGCCTTCTCCCAAAAATGCTGTCTGACCTGCTGAGTTACTCCAACACTATCTCTTTTTTTTGGTAAACCACCATCTGCAGATCCTTGAGTCCACATTACACAATGCACGAGTATAATCAAGCCATGCAGAAGTCCAGCAGGTGGTGCAAAGAGCAAAATACCAGAGAAACAATGAACGCTAGTTTACAAAAAAAGGACTCAAAGTGCTGGAGTAACTTTTCTGGACAACATTTCTGGAGAACATGGATAGGTGACCTTTCAGGTTGGGACCCTGCTTCAGACCAACCGGAAATTGTCCTCACCATTCTCTGGTGACCTCCTCTCATTTTAAACTCCATGTTTCCCTGAAGTATTCCTGTATTAGTTTCAGCTCAAGCACCTTCGGAGCAGTACTGCAGCTCAGCAGTAGGGGGCAGCCACAGACTGTACAGCTTCATGCACTGGGTTTCAGACCAGGTGGTCAGGTTGATCCATAAGATCAGATGCCAGATTTACGTTAATAACTAGACAAAGTGGACCCGTTGGGCCCAAACCTCTCCTGTATTGGTGCAGCACCCTGTCCTACCCCTCCCCTCTCCCTCACTCCCCCTTCCTTCCTCCCCTCCCCCTCCTTTTAAACTTAAAAATGTGAATAACTTAAAAAATATAACACCGATTTCAATAAAACTACTTGCATTATCACTAAAGTGACAATGGTGAGTAAGGTGGGCCTAAAGTTGTTGCGCTATCGTGTACTGCTTTGGCTGCAGTTCAGTCACAAACAAGATTAAAAAAACGAGAGTTTTAGTATATAGATCTTACACGCAAAGAAAACAAATCACTGTAATTAACACCTCAGCAGATAGATCCTCACAATTGGATTAATATAGATTGATATATAAATCATTTGGAGAGAGAGGTAAAGTTGAAGTAAGAGGAGCAAAGTTTAAAGGAGATGTGCGTGGCAGGTTTTATTTTTACACGGGTGGGTGCCTGGAACGTGCTGCCAAAGGAGGGGGGTGGTGGTGGCAGAAACGGCAGTGGCATTTAAAGGGTGGCACAGCGGTAGAGTTGCTGCATCACTGCGTCAACAACCCGGGTTCGATCCCCACCACGGGCACCGTCTGTACGGAGTTTGTACCTTCTCCCCGTGACCCCGTGGGTTTTCTCCGAGATCTTCGGTTTCTTCCCACACTCCGAAGACGAACAAGTTTGTAGGTTAATTGCTTGGTATAAATGTAAATTGTCCCTAGTGGGTGTAGGGGAGTGTTAATGTGTTAGTGTTAATGTGCGGGGATCGCTGGTCGGCGCAGACTCGATGGGCCGAAGGGCCTGTTTCCGCGATGTATCTCTAAATTGAACAGGCTTTTAGATGGGCACATGGATACGCAGGGAACGGAGGGATATGGGCCCAGTTTAACTTGGCATTATGTTTGGCATGGACATTGTGGGCCGAAGGGCCTGTTCCTGTGTGGAGCAGTACCATGCTCACTTGTTTCTTATTAACAATAAAGTACAAGAATATTAAAGCAAAAAAGCTTCTGTTGCTGAAAATCTAAAATATAAACAGAATATTGGAAATACTCTGGACGTGTAGCATCTGATGAGAGAGAAATGGTGGGGAGGGGAAAGAGAGGTGAGTGGGGAGGGGTGTCATGTGAAACTGGAGAATTCAATGTTCCATCCGTGGGGTGATGAGTGGAATATGAGGTGGTGTTCATTCAGTTCCTCGTATGTCAAGGTACATCGAAATAAAGGGGAGGCCATTTAAAACTGAGGTGAGAAGAAACCTTTTCACCCAGAGAGTTGTGAATGTGTGGGATTCTCTGCCACAGAGGGCAGTGGAGGCCGATTCACTGGATGAATTTAAAAGAGAGTTAGATAGAGCTCTAGGGGCTAGTGGAATCAAGGGATATGGGGAGAAGGCAGGCACGGGTTACTGATTGTGGATAATCAGCCATGATCACAATGAATGGCGGTGCTGGCTCGAAGGGCCAAATGGCCTCCTGCACCTATATTCTATGTTTCTATGGATAGACACAGATTGGTGGAGTAACTCAGCAGGTCAGGCAGCATCTGTGGAGAACATGGATAGGTGACGTTTCACAGAGTGCTGGAGTAACTCAGCGGGTCAGGCAGCATCTGTGGAGAGAAGGAATGGGTAACGTTCAGGTCGAGACCCTTCTTCAGACTGGAGAAAAGCCGAGTACAAAAAGGTTTGTGGCTTTTCTTCCACAAGCTGTTTCAATAACCCTGTTACTTTAGAACATCCAACAATCTATAAAATGAACACAAAGTGCTGGAGTAATTCATTTCTCTTGAACTTTCCGGTAAAATAATTGTAATTTTCCTTCTTTTTTTCCAAATATTAATTTTACAAATGTATGATTACTCATGAGCTGTATTTTTTTATTAAAATGACTAAATTAGTTATTAATGGATTTAATTTCTCGAGTCAGATGGTGGTGAATCTGTGGAACTCATTGCCACAGACGGCTGTGGAGGCCAAGTCAGTGGATATTAATAAGGCGGAGATTGACATATTCTTGATTAGAACGGGTGTCAGGGGAGAAGGCAGGAGAATGGGGTTAGGAAGGAGAGATAGATCAGCCATGATTGAATGGTGAAGTGGACTTGATGGGCCAAATGGCCTCATTCTGCTTCTAGAACTTATGAGGTATCATGTTATGAGTTAATTTTAAGCGTTGAAAGTCCAATATTAAGATTGTAAGAGAATTATGTTTTACATTTATGATGTCGAAATTTATTTTCCAAATCCACTGGTTTACAGAAGTGTGCTAAAATTACAGCTGTTAATAGAATATCGTAAATACCACAAATACCTGAGGTGGCTGAATATACTGACATTTATTTGGATGAATTAGCAGGTGGACGGTGAGCGGAATATTTTGAACAGTACAAGACACGATGTGTGAGGGGCAAGATTTCTTTCGTTCACAGAAAAAAGGTGGTGGTGGGGCAGATACGATAGTGGTGTTTCAGAGGCTTTTTAGAAAGGCACATGAATATACAGGGAATGGAGGGGTATGGATCAGGTGCAGGCACAGGTGATTAAAGAACATAGAACATAGAAAAGTACAGCACAAGAACAGTCCCTTCAGCATACACTACAGGTATGTGTACTGAACATAATGGCAAGACAAACTCGTCGACTCTGCCCATGCAAGATCCATATCCTGGCACAATGTTCGGCATTGTGGGCCGAAGGGCCTGTTCCTATGCTGTACGCTACAGTTTAGTTTAAAGATACAGTTCAGAAACAGGCCCTTCAGCCCACCGAGGCTGCAAGCCCTGCACATTAACACTATCCTACACACACTAGTGACAATTTACATATAAACCAAGCCAATTAACCTACAAACCTGTAAGGGAGAAAATCGAAGATCCAGGAGAAAAACCCGCGCAGGTCACGGGGAGAACGTACAGAGAGCACCCGTAGTCGGGATGGAACCCGGGTCTCTGGTTTTGCTTTTTTATTTTGGGATATTGTGTGTAGATTGATGATTAAAAAAAAGAATTTAATCCATTTTAAAATAAGGCTGTAACGTAGCAAAATGTGGAAAAAGTGAAGGGGTGTGAATACTTTCTGAATGCTCTGTACGTCTGGCAGTGACAATATATGTCATTATTAGACACAAAATGCTGGAGTAACTCAGTGGGACAGGCAGCATCTCTGGAGATGTTTGAGTGACACACACACACACATATATATATATATATATATATATATATATATATACACACACATATGTATATTATATACACATTCACACGTATATACAACATACATATACACACACACATATATACACACACACAAACACTAATAGTGCAAATAATAGTGCATATTTCCTTGGTGCCTCACTCTTGCAGTTCACATTGGTGCCCCTGCCCTGCCCTGCCCTGCCCTGGGGTGTTGCAGCATTAGTGAGAGCAGGTGGAGACACAGAGTCCGAGACACGAGCCACAAGCTCACACAGCCAGTGCTGCACTCAGGCCCAGATACGCCACTCAAGTGTCTCATTAAGGAATGGCTGTAATCAAACTCTGCAAGTTATAAGCTCCGAGTTTGACTTCAATAAGAAGTAAATATTAGAATGCAATTTACTGAATGTCACATATAATCACGTGAGAGGGCTGCCGTTATTAAGAATGACGGACTTTAAACTTTGTCCCAACGACCCAATTGATTTAATTGAGGAAATAACAGGAATGTGATGATCAAAAACTGCTTGAAAAACCAGCTCGAAAAATATGAGATCGCTGGGATTTGCAGGATAATTAATGCCCATGCATAAACAAGGCTGATAACAAGGTGGTGATTGCGCTAATCAGTTCTCGTGATTAACAGAGTTATCATAAGGTCGTAAGTGATAGGAGTAGAATTAGGCCATTCGGCCCATCAAGTCTCCTCCGCCATTCAATCAAAGTTCTAAATTGTGTTGTCTTAAACTTACAACAGTACAGCAAAGGAACAGGCCCTTCGGCCCACAATGCCTGTGCTGAACACAGTGCCAAAATAAACTAATGTCCTCTGCCTATACATAATCCATATCCGTTCATTCCCTGCACACCCATGTGCCTTAAATGCCACGATCGTATCTGCCTCCTCCACCACCACCACTGACATCGCGTTCCCGACACCCACCACCCTCTGTGAAAACAAAACTCGTAGGTTTACTAGGTTAATTCCAGGAATGGCGGGACTGTCATATGTTGAAAGACTGGAGCGACTAGGCTTGTACACACTGGAATTTAGAAGGATGAGAGGAGATCTTATCGAAACGTATAAGATTATTAAGGGGTTGGACACGTTAGAGGCAGGAAACATGTTCCCAATGTTGGGGGAGTCCAGAACAAGGGGCCACAGTTTAAGAATAAGGGGTAGGCCATTTAGAACTGAGATGAGGAAAAACTTTTTCAGTCAGAGAGTTGTGAATCTGTGGAATTCTCTGCCTCAGAAGGCAGTGGAGGCCAATTCTCTGAATGCATTCAAGAGAGAGCTAGATAGAGCTCTTAAGGATAGCGGAGTCAGGGGGTATGGGGAGAAGGCAGGAACGAGGTACTGATTGAGAATGATCAGCCATGATCACATTGAATGGCGGTGCTGGCTCGAAGGGCCGAATGGCCTCCTCCTGCACCTATTGTCTATTGTCTATTGACCCGCACATCTCCTTTCACTTCTGTCCTTCTCACCTGATGCCTTCTGGTCTTTGATATTTCATCCTTGGGTAAAAGGTTCTGACTGTCTACCCTGTCAATGCCTCTCAGAATAATTACTCATCATACTTCTATCTGGGCTCCCCTCAAACTCCAATACTCCAGAGAAACAAACCAAAGTGTTTGAGATCACTTCTGTAGGTCATTCCTACAAATGGTCAATAGAATGGATCAATAAGCAGCAGCTGGTAACTCAGCACAGGGCCGGCAGACCAAACAAAGCTTGGCAGCGCCGTTCCTTCCCAACAGTTATCAGGCAACTGAACCATCCTACCACAACCAGAGAGCAGTGCTGAACTACTATCTACCTCATTGGTGACCCTTGGACTATCCTTGATCGGACTTTGCTGGCTTTACCTTGCACTAAACGCTATTACCTTATCATGTATCTACACGCTGTAAATTGCTCGATTGCGATCATGTGTTGTCTTTCCACTGACTGGTTAGCTCGCAACAAAAGCTTTTCACTATACATAAACATAGAAACATGGAAAATAGGTGCAGGAGTAGGCCATTCGGCCCTTCGAGCCTGTACCGCCATTCAATATGATCATGGCTGATCATCCAACTCAGTATCCCGTACCTGCCTTCTCTCCATACACCCTGATCCCTTTAGCCACAAGAGCCACATCTAACTCCCTCTTAAATATAGCCAATGAACTGGCCTCAACTACCTTCTGTGGCAGAGAATTCCACAGATTCACCACTATCTGTGTGAAAAAAAACTTTCTCATCTCGGTCCTAAAAGACTTCCCCCTTATCCTTAAACTGTGACCCCTTGTTCTGGACTTCCCCAACATCGGGAACAATCTTCCTGCATCTAGCCTGTCCAACCCCTTAAGAATTTTGTAAGTTTCTATAAGATCCCCTCTCAATCTTCTAAATTCCAGCGAGTACAAGTGCCAATAATCTGAACAGTAACTGTAACTATAGGTCTCTGGAGACATGCCATGTTTCAGACCGCATGTTTCATGCGATGTTTCAGACCGCATGTTTCATGCGATGTTTCAGACCGCATGTTTCATGCGATGTTTCAGACCGCATGTTTCATGCGATGTTTCGGACCAGAACTCTTCTTCAGTCGCGGCCAAAAGTCATCTATGTCCAGAGAAGTCGCCTGACCTGACCCTGAACAAGGGTTCAGAAAAGATTTACGAGGATGTTGCCAGGACTAGAGGGTGTGAGCTACAGGGAGAGGTTGAGTAGGCTGGGTCTCTATTCCATGGAGCGCAGGAGGATGAGGGGAGATCTTTTAGAGGTGTACAAAATCATGAGAGGAATAGATCGGGTAGACGCACAGAGTCTCTTGCCCAGAGTAGGGGAATCGAGGACCAGAGGACATAGGTTCAAGGTGAAGGGGAAATGATTTGATAGGAATCCGAGGGGTAGCTTTTTCACACAGAGGGTGGTGGGTGTATGGAACGAGCTGCCAGAGGAGGTAGTTGAGGCTGGGACTATCCCATTGTTTAAGAAACAGTTAGACCGGTACATGGATAGGCCAGCACAAGAACAGTCCCTTCAGCATACACTACAGGTATGTGTACTGAACATAATGGCAAGACAAACTCGTCTACTCTGCCCATGCAAGATCCATATCCTGGCACAATGTTCGGCATTGTGGGCCGAAGGGCCTGTTCCTATGCTGTACGCTACAGTTTAGTTTAAAGATACACTTCAGAAATAGGCCCTTCAGCCCACCGAGGCTGCAAGCCCTGCACATTAACACTATCCTACACACACTAGTGACAATTTACATATAAACCAAGCCAATTAACCTACAAACCTGTAAGGGAGAAAACCGAAGATCTCGGAGAAAACCCGCGCAGGTCACGGGGAGAATGTACAAATTCCGTACAGACAGCGCCCGCAGTCGGGATCGAACCCGGGTCTCTGTTTTTGCTTTTTTATTTTGGGATATTGCGTGTAGATTGATGATTAAAAAAAATAATTTAATCCATTTTTAAATAAGGCTGTAACGTAGCAAAATGTGGAAAAAGTGAAGGGGTCTGAATACTTTCTGAATGCTCTGTACGTCTGGCAGTGACAATATATGTCATTATTAGACACAAAATGCTGGAGTAACTCAGTGGGACAGGCAGCATCTCTGGAGATGTTTGAGTGACTTTACGGGTCTCGGCTGAAGAAGGGTCTTGACCCGAAACGTCACCCATTCCTTCTCTCCAGAGATGCTGCCTGTCCCGCTAAGTTACTCCAGTATTTTATGTCTATCTTCTGTATATAATTAGAGGTAAGTTCAGCCTATCTGGAATGGATGCAAACACAAGCCTAATCCCATAATTCAGGACTGGAAAATTATTATTAGTTTGGTTTAGTTTAGAGATACAGCGTAGAAACAGGCCCTTCGGCCCACCGAGACCACGCTGATCATCGATCACCCATTCACACTAGTTCTATGTTATCCCACTTCCTCATCCACTCCCTACACATTAGGAGGCAATTTACAGTGGGCCGATTAACCTACAGACCCGCACGTCTTTGGAGTGTGGGAGGAAACCGGAGCACCCGGAGAAAACCCACGCAGGTCACGGGGAGAACGTGCAAACTCCGTACAGACAGCGCCCGTAGTCTGGATGGAACCCGGGACTCTGGCGCTGTGAGGCGGCAACTCTACCGCTGCACCACTGGTCAAGAGGCAAGTGTTTTATTGTCGTGTGTCCCAGATAGAACAATGACGTTCCCACTTGCAGCAGCACAACACAACATGGAAACGTAGTGCACGTAAACAATATCATAAACAAGAAGAAAACGTTCAGTGTGTCTGTGTGTATATATATATATATAATTATTTGCACTATTATCGTTTGTTGGTTTTTGAGTATGTGCGTATGTGTATATATATATATATAATGTGCACACACACATACAGACACACATACTGTATATATATATATATATATATATACACACACATATATATATATATATGTGTGTGTGTGTAAGTAAATAACTGCAGATGCTAGTGCAAATCGAAGGTATTTATTCACAAAATGCTGGAGTAACTCAGCGGGTCAGGCAGCATCTCAGGAGAGAAGGAATGGGTGACGTTTCGGGTTGAGACCCTTCTTCAGACTGTAAACAATATCATAAACAAGAAAAAAAAGTTCAGTGTGTCTGTGTGTGTATATATATATATATAATTATTTGCACTATTATTGTTTGTTTGTTTTTGTGTACGTGTGTATGCGTATATATATATATATAATGTGCACACACACACATGCGGACGCACATACTGTGTGTATGTATATATATATATATATATACACATGGACACACAGTATGTGTGTGTGTGCGTTATATATAATATAAACACACACATACACAAATATATACACACGCACACACACGTATATATACACACACGCACACACTTATATATATACACACTCGCACACACACACATATATATACACACACACGTATATATATATACACACACTTATACTTATACACACACACAGACACATGTGCATATATACATACACGTATGTGTTTGTGTGTGTGTATTATATACACATTCATACGTATATACAATATACATATACACACACACGCTATATACATATATACACACATACACACATATATATACACACACACACACGCTATATACATATATACACACATACACACACACACAAACACTAATAGTGCAAATAATAGTGCATAGTTCCTTGGTGCCTCACTCTAGCAGTTCACATTGGTGCCCCTGCCCTGCCCTGCCCTGCCCTGGGGTGTTGCAGCATTAGTGAGAGCAGGTGGAGACACAGAAGCCGAGACACGAGCCACTGCTCACACAGCCAGTGCTGCACTCAGGCCCAGATACGCCACTCAAGTGTCTCATTAAGGAGTGGCTGTAATCAAACTCTGCAAGTTATAAGCTCCGAGTTTGACTTCAATAAGAAGTAAATATTAGAATGCAATTTACTGAATGTCACATATAATCAGCATTTTTCTCATTTCCAGTGAATACAAACCCATTCTTTCATCATATGTCAGTCCCGCCATCCCGGGAATTAACCTGGTGAACCTACGCTGCGGTCCCTCAATAGCAATAATGTCCTTCCTCAAATTAGGAGACCAAAATTGCCCACAATACTCCAGGGCCCTGTACAATTGCAGTAGGACCTCCTTGCTCCTAAACTCAAATCCTCTCACAATGAAGGCCAACATGCCATTAGCTTTCTTCACTGCCTGTTGTACCTGCATACTTACTTTCAGTGACTGATGTACAAGGACACCCAGGTTTCGTTGCATCTCCCCTTTTCCTAATCTGACACCATTCAGATAATAATCTGCCTTCCTGTTCTTGCCACCAAAGTGGATAACCTCACACTTATCCACATTATACTGCATCTGCCATGCATCCGCCCACTCACACAACCTGTCCAAGTCACCCTGCAGCCTCATAGCATCTTCTTCACAGCTCACACTGCCACCCAGCTTTGTGTCATCCGCAAACTTGGAGATGTTACATTTAATTCCCTCGTCTAAATTGTTAATATATATTGTAAATAACTGGGGTCCCAGCACCGAGCCTTGCGGCACCCCACTAGTCACTGATCTATCTATCTCTCCCTCCTAACCCCATTCTCCTGCCTTCTCCCCACAGCCTCTGACATCCGTACTAATCTGCACTGATCAGAGCGCAGAAGTTTAAAAACAGACCCCGGATGGGAGAGCTTTCATTCTTTGATCACCTGGCTTCTGGGTTGTGGGTAGACACTGCGAGCACGAACTGTAACATTGGAAGACAAGCTTGGAGCTCGGCTTGATTTGGGGCAACGAAAGTAGGCATGCAGGTGCAGCAGGCAGTGAAGAAAGCGAATGGTATGTTGGCATTCATAGCGAGGGGATTTGAGTATAGGAGCAGGGAGGTTCTGCTGCAGTTGTACAGGGCATTAGTGAGACCACACCTGGAGTATTGTGTACAGTTTTGGTCTCCTAATCTGAGGAAAGACATTCTTGCCATAGAGGGAGTACAGAGAAGGTTCACCAGATTGATCCCTGGGATGGCAGGACTTTCATATGAAGAAAGACTGGATAGACTCGGCTTGTACTCGCTGGAATTTAGAAGGTTGAGGGGGGATCTTATAGAAACTTACAAAATTCTTAAGGGGTTGGACAGGCTAGATGCAGGAAGATTGTTCCCAATGTTGGGGAAGTCCAGAACAAGGGGTCACAGTTTAAGGATAAGGGGGAAGTCTTTTAGGACCGAGATGAGAACGTTTTTTTTCACACAGAGAGTGGTGAATCTGTGGAATTCTTTGCCACAGAAGGTAGTTGAGGCCAGTTCATTGGCTATATTTAAGAGGGAGTTAGATGTGGCCCTTGTGGCTAAAGGGATCAGGGGGTATGGAGAGAAGGCAGGTACGGGATACTGAGTTGGATGATCAGCCATGATCATATTGAATGGCGGTGCAGGCTCGAAGGGTCGAATGGCCTACTCCTGCACCTATTTTCTATGTTTCTATGTTTCTATGAAAGGTGATGTTGCTCAGAATAGAAAACAGCGCATTTGCACCCAAAAGGAGCAAAACGAACCAAATTCAGAAGTTGTCAAAGTGTTGAGTGGATTCTCGGCGTGCAGGCACCTGGATCAGTGCTGGCAGCTCTCTGGAGCAATCACTGCCTCCACATTACACTGCATGTTTACTGCCCCATGGGCATGTAGAGGCTGGAGCCAAAGGCCCGGGCAAATTGCATTTTACAAATCTTACCTTCATCTTGACTTGATTGAAGGAGATGTCCGAGCCCAGAGTTGGACTCCATTGCTGAATCTGCCCATTCAGTGTTACAACACAGAGACAGTCAGCATGTCAGACAGCAAGTGTTACAGTCCACACAACAGCGAGACCATTGCTCATGATAATATATTTGGGTGGCACGGTGGCATAGCGGTAGAGTTGCTGCCCCCCAGCACCAGAGACTACGGGTGCTGTCTGTACGGAGTTTGTACGTTCTACTTGTGACCGCGTGGGTTTTCTCCGGGTGCTCTGGTTTCCTCCCACACTCCAAAGACGTGCAGGTTTGTATGTTAATTGGCTTCGGTAAAATTGTCCCCAGTATGTGTAGGATATTGTTTGGTGGGGACTCGGTGGGTCGAAGGGCCTGTTTCCGAGCTGTATCTCCAAACTAAACTCAACTAAATTTACCCAGCTGTTCCACACCGCAATAGTGACACATTCTCCCACAGACCTTTCAAAGAACGTTCCTTGCCTTGAATGTTGTGCACCTAAGCAAGCTGACAGACATATTCAGTCATTTTCAGTCATCTTTGCACTGTGCAGTCCCTGCACAGCTTTGCTGCGTGAATGTTAATGTCGGCTGACTGGTACAGAGTTAAAATAGCAACGCAAAGATCACAAGATGTTGGTGGGGCTACATTTAGAGCATTGTGTTCAGTTCTGGGCACCGTGTTACAGGAAAGATGCTTTTCTTTTTAGAGATACAGCACAGAAACAGGCCCTTCGGCCCACCGGGTCCACGCCGCCCAGCGATCCCCACACACTAACACTA
This sequence comes from Rhinoraja longicauda, assembly GCF_053455715.1. Taxonomy (NCBI): domain Eukaryota; kingdom Metazoa; phylum Chordata; class Chondrichthyes; order Rajiformes; family Arhynchobatidae; genus Rhinoraja; species Rhinoraja longicauda. The sequence goes on from NC_135965.1 coordinate 50,326,327, forward strand.
TCCTACACCCACTGGGAACAATTTTTTACATTTGCCCAGCCAATCAACCTACAAACCTGCACGTCTTTGGAGTATGGGAGGAAACCGAAGATCTCGGAGAAAACCCACGCAGGTCACGGGGAGAACGTACAAACTCCGTACAGACGGGATCGAACCTGAGTCTCCGGGGCTGCATTCGCTGTAAGGCGGCAACTCTACCGCTGCGCCACTGTGATGTCAAGTTGGAAAGGATACAGAGAAGATTTACGAGGATGTTGCCGGGACTAGAGGGTGTGAGCTATAGGGAGAGGTTGAGTAGGCTGGGTCTCTATTCCCTGGAGCGCAGGAGGATGAGAGGAGATCTTATAGAGGTGTACAAAATCATCAGAGGAATAGATCGGGTAGACGCACAGAGTCTCTTGCCCATAGAAGGGGAATCGAGGACCAGAGGACCTAAGTTTACAGTGAAGGGGGAAAGATTTCGTAGGAATCTGAGGGGTAACATTTTCACACAAAGGATGGTGGGTGCATGGAACGAGCTGCCAAAGGAGGTAGTTGAGGCTGGGACTATCCCGACGTTTAAGAAACATTTAGGCAGGTACATGGATAGGAGGGATATGGGTCCAAGGCAGGCAGGTGAGACTAGTGTAGCTGGGACATGCTGGCCGGTGTGGGCCGGTGTGGGCCGGTGTGGGCCGGTGTGGGCCGAAGGGACTGTTTCCACACTATCACTCTATGAAGGGCCTGTTTCCACACTGTGTCACTCTATGAAGGGCCTGTTTCCACACTGTATCACTCTATGAAGGGCCTGTTTCCACACTGTGTCACTCTATGAAGGGCCTGTTTCCACACTGTGTCACTCTATGAAGGGCCTGTTTCCACACTGTGTCACTCTCGCCACTCGCTTGCTTTCACTTTCACTCTCCTCTTCTACATTTAACCGCGTCTCTCAAACAGACAGACAGCTGCCACAGATAGACACAGAGTGTTGGAGTAACTCAGCGGGTCAGGCAGCATCTGTGGAGAACGTGGACAGGTGACGTTTCATAAGGTCATAAGTGATAGGAGAAGAAATAGGCCATTCGGCCCATCAAGTCTACTCCGCCATTCAATCACGGCTGATTTATCTCTCCCTCCTAACCCTATTCTCCTGCCTTCTCCCCTCTGGCACCCGCACTAATCAAGAGTCTATCTACCTCTGCCATACAAATATCCACTGACTTGGCCTCCACAGCCTTCTGTGGCAAATAATTCCACAGATTCACCACCCTCTGACTAAAGCAATTCCTCATCTCCTTCCTGAAGGGACGTCCTTTAATTCTGAGGCTGTGCCCTCTGGTCCTAGACTCTCCCACTGGTGGAAACATCCTCTCCACATCCACTCTATCCAGCCCGCTCACTATTCTGTACGTTTCAATGAGGTCCCCCCTCATCCTTCTAAACTCCAGCGAGTACAGGCCCAGTGCCTACAAACGCTCATCATAGGTTAACCCGCTCATTCCTGGGATCGTTCTTGTAAACCTGCTCTGGACCCTCTCCAGAGCCAGCACATCCTTCCTCAGATATGTTTCGGGCCGGGATTCTTCTTCAGACAGCGGCCTCACATGAATCCGTTCAGCTGTGCCCCACGATGCTCATTCACTTGTATTGCAAAACTCACAGCCAACTACTGCTGATATTTTACACTCAGAGGTCACTGTAAGGAAGTAGGTGCCATCGTGGAAGGGGGAGTGAGGCTGTTGTACAATTGGCCATCTCTGTCTCGTTGTAATTTAGGTAATGAAAATCGCTACAGTTAATTAAATGGGCAGCAGTGGAGGAAATGACATTTATTTCCTTATCATGGTACAGCTCCTGTGACTCTGCTGATAAATGTTGATGGCCGTCTTCATTTACATTCGACATTTCACGGTGAAACTCACTGCACAGTTTGGAAGCAAGTTATAGCAGGTTGGTGCTAAAACATCGTGCATTTACAGTCTCTGCTATTGAGAAGCCGAGATCAAGAGACAAGAGTGTTTCATTGTCGTGTGTCCCAGATAGAACAATGACGTTCCTACCTGCAGCAGCACAACACAATATGTGACATAGTGCACTGTAAACAATATAATAAACCAGAAAAAAACGTTCAGTGTGTGTGTGTATACATATATAATGTGTGTATACATATGTTTGTGTGTGTATATATATATATATATATATATAGTGTAAGAAATATAAGAAAATAACTGCAGATGCTGGTACAAATCGAAGGTATTTATTCACAAAATGCTGGAGTAACTCAGCAGGTCAGGCAGCATCTCGGGAGAAAAGGAATGGGTGACGTTTCGGGTCGAGACCCTTCTTCAGACTGATCATATATATATATATATATACACACACACACATATATACATATGTGTGTGTGTGTGTGAGTGTGTGTATATATATATATATATATATACACACATATATACACATGCACACACATACACACATACACACACATATATACACACACACACACATATACATACACACACACATATGTCTATATATATGCTTTCAGAAGCTTCCAACAGGCCAAAGTAAGGGAGTTGGCTGTACAAAGCCAAGCAACTATTCCATTGTTCGGCGGGCTGCAAGCTGACAGCACAGAGCTACTGGTGACAACAGGTACTGCCCTTTATCTCAGGTGAGCCACTCTCTGTGATGCTGGCCTTGCCTCACCTTTATCTCAGGCGAGCCACTCTCTGTGATGCTGGCCTTGCCTCACCTTTATCTCAGGCGAGCCACTCTCTGTGATGCTGGCCTTGCCTCACCTTTATCTCAGGCGAGCCACTCTCTGTGATGCTGGCCATGTCGTGTGCCGACACTCACTCACACTGTTGTAATGAGCTCCCAGCAGGATGAGCACATCTACTGCCGATGACCCTACAGCCCAGCGGCACAAGCCAGCAGTGTGGACAAGGTGACCCGCTCTCAATATGAAGCCCGACCACCACAAAAATCATCCAAGACCCAGAATCGATGGAAATACGCAGCAAATTCAGGGCAAGCTGTCAGTCGGAGAGAGTGGATAGTCTGAATGAGAAAAGACACAAAGTGCTGGAGTAACTGTGAGCACAGAGAACAACTCCCCTGCAGTTGTCCCAAGACGGGTGGCACGGTGGCGCAGCGGTAGAGTTGCTGCCTCACAGCGCTAGAGACCCGGGTTCAATCCTGACTACGGGCGCTGTCTGTACGGAGTTTGTACGTTCTCCCCGTGACCTGCGTGGGTTTTCTCCGGGTGCTCCGGTTTCCTCCCACACTCCAAAGACGTACAGGTTTGTAGGTTAATAGGCTTCGATAGAGAATGTAAGTGTGATAGACAGTGTCAGTGTGCGGGGATCGCTGGTCGGCGCGGACTCGGTGGGCAAAGGGCCTGTTTCTGCGCTGTATCTCAAAACTAAGCTAAACAGTGTCAGTAAAAGGACGCACATTTGAGGCATTCCTCTAAAAAATCCAAGGCATTCGAATGAACCAAATCTGTTCTGCTGAGATTCTAAACAACCAGCTTCAGTCCGGAGATTCATCGCCAATGATGTTTGGTGGGAGAATAAATAAAGAACAACACCACTTTGCAGTGACAAGCTGCTGTGTTGTGATGCATGTGTGAGTAATGCAGACACACACACCAAACATAACACTTCCATTCCATTGCTCAAATCTGACATCGCCAACACTCTTCTGCACAGAGACCTGCTACACTTAAATAATGTGCAGATGCTGGTTTTAACCGAAGATAGACGCAAAATGCTGGAGTAACTCAGCGGGACAGGCAGCATCTGTGGAGCGAAGGAATGGGTGACATTTCGGGTCGAGACCCTTCTTCAGCCTAGACCCGAAACGTCACCCGTTCCTTCTCTCCAGAGATGCTGTCTGTCCCGCTGAGTTACTCCAGCATTTTGTGTGTATTTACACTTAAATAATGACATATATTGTCACTGCCAATAGATGTGGTGTTGTTTCTAATCCTGTATGCCTTCGGACATAATGCATGGGTTTCATGGAACTCTGCAAGAATCTTGATAATTACTGTCATATAAATCTGAAATGAACTAAGTCATATATACCTCAATGTTGAAGGAACTCAGCGGGTCGGGCAGCATCTGTGGAGGGAATGGACAGGTGGCGTTTCAGGCCGGAACCCTTCTTCAGATACTTCTTCTTAAGTCTGAAGAAGGGTCTGAAACTCCTGAAACTCCACCTGTCCATTCCTTCCACAGATGCTGCCTGACCTGCTGAGTTCCTCCAGCAATTTGTGTTCTACTCAATAGACAATAGGTGCAGGAGGAGGCCATTCGAGCCAGCACCACCATTCAATGTGATCATGGCTGATCATTCTCAATCAGTACCCCGTTCCTGCCTTCTCCCCATACCCCCTGACTCCACTGTCCTTAAGAGCTCAATCTAGCTCTCTCTTGAATGCATTCAGAGAATTGGCCTCCACTGCCTTCTGAGGCAGAGGATTCCACAGATTCACAACTCTCTGACTGAAAACGTTGTTCCTCATCTCCGTTCTAAATGGCCTACCCCTTACTCTTAAACTGTGGCCCCTTGTTCTGGACTCCCCCAACATTGGGAACATGTTTCCTGCCTCTAAAGTGTCCAACCCCTTAATAATCTTATACGTTTTGATAAGATCCCCTCTCATCCTTCTAAATTCCAGTGTATACAAGCCTAGTCGATCCAGTAGAGTAAACTAGCATCTGCAGTTCTTTGTGTTTCAAATATACCCTACTCTAATCAATTATATATATGTAGAGATTTACAGCACGCAAACAGGCCCTTTGGCCCATATCGTCCAAGATGCCCCATCTAGGCCTGAAGCCGTTGTTCCTTCACATCGAGGCATAAATTCCGCTACCCCTCCTTCTCTGCAATGTGCCATCAGATTGCAGCTCTGCAGGACTTTGGTCTGGCTGTAACTGTAGCATTGTGTGCTGTTCTGGTCGGCCCATTGCAGGAAGGATGTGGAGGCTTTGCAGAGAGAGTGCAGAGGAGGTTCACCAGACGCTGCCTGGATCAGAGGGCATGAGCTATCAGGGGAGGTTGGACAGTCTTGCATTGTTTTCTCTGGGGCATCGGAGGCTGGCGGGAGTCCTGCACGTGATCCATATAAACTTGTCAGGAATTTTCAATCTGAAAAGGGTCCCAATCTGAAACGTCACCTATCCATGTTCTCCACAGATGCTGCCTGACCCGCTGAGTTACTCCAGCACTCTGTGAAACGTCACCTATCCATGTTCTCCAGAGATGCTGCCTGACCCGCTGAGTTACTCCAGCACTCTGTGTCTTTTTGTGTAAACCAGCATCTGCAGTTCTTTGTGTCTAAACTTCTATCTGATCGCCTTCAATTACACTCTCTCGTTTGTACAGCACGGTGGCGCAGCGGTAGAGTTGCCGCCTTACAGCAAATGCAGCTTCGGAGACCCGGGTTCGATCCCGACTACGGGCGCCGTCTGCACGGCGTTTGTACGTTCTCCCCGTGACCTGCATGGGTTTTCTCTGAGATCTTCAGTTTTACTCCCACACTCCAAAGGCGTGCAGGTTTGTAGGTTAATTGACTGGGTAAATGTAAAAATTGTCCCTAGTGTGTGTAGGATAGTGTTAGTGTGCGGGGATCGCTGGGCGGCACGGACCTGGTGGGCCGAAGGGCCTGCTTCCGCGCTGTATCTCTAAACTAAACTGAACTGAACAGTGTGGATGATATTTGACTCCAAACCACCGCCGTGGCAACTTTCACACGGCCTCTGAAATAGCCGACCACATCACTCAGTTTAAGGGCCTCAGGGATGTGATAAACACCGGTACTGGCAGGGACTCTGGTTAGTTTAGTTTAGAGATACAGCAGGGAAACAGGCCCTTCAGCCCACTGAGGCCATGCCGGCCAGCAATCGCTCGCACTCTCCCACACACACTACAGACAACTTACAATTATACAAACCAATTAGCCTGCACGTCCTTGGAGTGTGGAAGGAAACCGGAGCGCCCGGAGAAAACGCACGCAGGTCACGGGGAGAACGTACAATCTCCGTACAGACAGCGCCCGTGGTCAGGATGGAACCCGGGTCTCCGGCGCTGTGAGGCAGCAGCACTACCCGCTGCGTCATCGTGCCTGCCTGGGATTCCCCAAATGGTGACATTTAAAAAATAAAATCAATGTTCTTCTGCACCTTGAGTTATGCAAACCAGATTGCACTGAATTATTCTGTAACAATAGTCGTCTCGTGTATGAATAACTGATTACATTGTTGTTCAGACAGCATGCTTCATTTTTATGCATCTGGGAAATGTTGTCCCTGTGCCTCTGACGATTTCACTGCACTCCCTGTGTTACAGGGAGAGCAGTGAAATCGTCAGAGGCACAGGGACAACATTTCCCAGATGCATAAAAATGAAGCATGCTGTCTGAACAACAATGTAATCAGTTATTCATACACACCACTGTGTGATTAATGCACACCACTAACCACTCCCTGTGTTACAGGGAGAGGTTAGTGGTGTGCATTAATCATTCACTCGCTATTATCTTGTAACTGTTCCCCGTTGAATTCTGTGCTCTCCCCGACATCTTTTCCACTGCGTCTGACTGCACATACGATGGAGAATGTACATTTTTGCTGCTGAAATCTTCACTTTCATTCAAGACATAATTGGGGGGGACTGAGGAGGGGGGGTCTCGGATTCTTCTTCCCCGATACGCGGAAATAACTCTTTCCACTTCCATCACTTTTGAAACGTCGGAGTTAGGAAGTGCGGGCCCGACAGGGAACGTTGTTGAACGTTATGACATTTTTCTTCCCCCCCCCTTCCCCCCACGGTTTAAGCCAGTGATGCAGAATCTACCAATGAGAAAGATAATTGGTGGAAGTGCCACACTGCAGTCAATCACAACAGCCTCAGTAATAACGTCTATGATCAAGGTTTAAACTGTGGTTGCCATAGCATTGCAAATCATTCCTTTGTTCTTCACCAACAAGAACAACGACTGCAGCTCAAATCACTTGGGTTTGTCTCTGGACAGCTTTAATGCCCCATTAACCTCTCCCACCAAGATGCCCGTAGTGGACCACTTTCACCAAAGGCTCGACCTTGCCTTATATCTTCACTTTTCACCTCAAATGTACTTCAAAAGTCTCATCGACATTAACATGGAAGATTGACACAACGTGCTGGAGTAACTCAGCGGGCCAGGCAGCATCTCTGGAGAGAAGGAACGGGTGACACTTCGGTCTGGGGAAGGGTCTCGACCCTAAACTTCTCTCCAGAGATGCTGCCTGCCCCCGCTGAGTTACTCCAGCATTTTGTGTTTATCTTCGGTGTAAACCAGCATCTGCAGTTCCTTCCTAAACATTAACGTGGACACTTGTCCAATGTAAACGCAATCTCAGCGTTCCCATCCCCCTTGCATTCAGGGTGATCAATGGTTGGCACGCACTCAGTGGGCTGAATGGCCTGTTCCTGCACTGTATCTCTAAAGTGAAGAAATGTCTCCTCATCTCAGAGCTAAATGGGTGCCCCCTTGCCCTGAGCATTGGCCAATCGCACACAAATCTCATCATAGATTAACCCTCGTCCTGTGCAATCAATCAGTCTACATCACATTCATTCCAAGGCATGGAAATCGTGGTTTAATCACAGAGAATAAAAACAGGGCACAGAAAAACTGCAACGAAGGGGAAATTATTGAAATGAACTTTCGAAAGACATTTGATGAAGTGGAGATAAAAGGAAGGTTAAGGAAACGGACGCTCGGGGAATAGGGAGGCAAGTGGCAATGTCGAGTGAAAAATACTGCCTGCAGGACAGGAAGCATCGTGTTAGAATGAGCAGGCACTTTCACAGCAGAGGATAGACCATAATTTCAGGCACAATGTTGGTCTGGCCACCGAAATCCACAATATCAAAAGTTTTAAAAAACTTTATAAACAGATCACTAGGGCAGCACGGTGGCGCAGCGGTAGAGTTGCCGCCTCACAGCGCCACAGACACGGGTTCGATCCCGACTACGGGCGCCATCTGTACGGAGTTTGTTTGTTCTCCCCGAGACCTGCGTGGGTTTTCTGCGAGATCTTCGGTTTCCTCCAAAGACGTACGGGTTGTACGTTAATTGGCTCGGTATAAATGTAAATTGGCCCTAGTGTGTGTAGGATAGTGTTAAGTGTGGGGATCGCCGGTCGGCACGGACACGGTGGGCCGAAGGGCCTGTTTCCTCGCTGTACCTCTAAACTAAACTAAGAACTGAAGCCACCCAAATGGTCTTCCTCCTCAAATAACATGGAATGCCTCTTCCAATACCAAGCGTTCATCTTCCACAGGAGTTTAGGTTAGGGTTTAGATATACAGGCTGGAAACAGGCCCTTCAGCCCATCAAGCACGGGGATCTTATTGAAACATATAAAATTCTTAAGGTGTTAGAGATGCTAGATGCGGGAAGATTGTTCCCGATGTTGGGGGAGTCCAGAACCAGGGGTCACAGCTTAAGGAGGAAATCTTTTAGGACCGAGATGAGAAAACATTTCTTCACACAAAGAGTGGTGAATCTGTGGAATTCTCTGCCACAGAAGGTAGTTGAGGCCAGTTCATTGGCTATATTTAAGAGGGAGTTAGATGTGGCCCTTGTGGCTAAAGGGATCAGGGGGTATGGAGAGAAGGCAGGTACGGGATACTGAGCTGGATGATTAGCCATGATCATATTGAATGGCGGTGCAGGCTCGAAGGGCCGAATGGCCTACTCCTGTACCTATTTTCTATGTTTCTATGTAATTCCATACCGACCATCACTCACCCATTCACACTGGTCATCCCACTTTCCCATCCATTCCCTGCACACTGGGGCGATTTACAAGGCAGGGCTCAATCGACCTACAATCTTGGGATGTGGGTGGAAACTGGAGCACCCGTAGGAAAGCCCCACAGTCACAGGGGGAACATGCAAACTCCACACGGAGAGCACTCGAGGTCAGGATGGAACTGGGTCCCTGGGGCAGTGAGGCTTCACCATTGTGCCGCCCTGAAGCTATTTCTTCACAAGCCAATGTTCGTGTGGGTGGGGTAATACTGCAGTGGGGTATTGTGGAGACCAGGAAGCCTGAATGATGACGACCCTCCCTCAATCCTCCAACACTCTTGGGTAGGGAGCTGCAGGATTCAGGAGACATTTGACTCACTAACCTAGCTCCTGGTGCTCTCCCAAGACCCCTTTGGTTTGGTTTAGTTTAGTTAAGAGATACAGCGCAAAAACAGGCCCTTTCGCCCCACGCCGACCATTAACACTATCCGGCACCCACGAGGGACAATTTTTACATTTGCCCAGCCAATTAACCTACAAACCCGCACGTCTTTGGAGTGTGGGAGGGAACCGAAGGTCTCGGAGAAAACCCCCGCAGGTCACGGGGAGAACGTACAAACTCCGCACAGATGGCGCCCGTAGTCGGGATGGAACCCGGGTCTCCGGCGCTGCATTCGCTGCAAGGCGGCAACTCTACCGCTGCGCCACCGTGACCCCCCTTGTCTAATATCTCCAGTAATGACCATCTGACCATGAGCTACGTAGGACCTGTCACCTCTCTGGGTTAAGATGTCATTATACTGGTACTAGACAGGCAACACACCACTCACTGTGTACAAACAACTTGCCCCATACACCGCCTTTCAAGTTTGTCTGTCTTACCTTCAAGCTGTGTCCCCTAGTCTTTGAGACAAAGTCAAGTCAAGTCAAGTCAAGTCAATTTTTCTTTGTACAGCACATTTAAAAACAACCCACGTTGACCAAAGTGCTGTACATCAGCTCAGGTACTAAGAAACGAACATACAATGGCACACAAACATAACAGCACATACATAAACAGTTCACAGCGCCCCCTCAGAGGGCCTCAAACGCTAGGGAGTAGAAATAGGTTTTGAGCCTGGACTTAAAGGAGTGGATGGAGGGGGCAGTTCTGATGGGGAGAGAGATGCTGTTCCACAGTCTCGGAGCTGCAACCGCAAAAGCGCGGTCACCCCTGAGCTTAAGCCTAGACCGCAGGATAGTCTTATGCCTGTCATCATTTTTTCACTCCCATCAGTTCTCACCTCACCCTCTGACGCTCCAGAGAAAACAACCTCTCCTTACAGTTAATACCTTCTAATTCATTCTGCATTCTGATCATAGACACAAAAAGCTCAGCGGGTCAGGCAGCATCTCTGGAGAAAAGGAATAGGTGACGTTTTGGGTCGAGAACCTTCTTCAGGTAAACCTTTTCTGCAATTGTTTAAAATAATGTCCAAAAGGTTTAAGGTGTGGTAATTACCTTAATCACTAACCAGTCTCTCTCCTCAAATACAAAAACATTACCCTTAAGCACACCTCTAAACTCGAAGCATTCCACATCACTGTTTTCTGCTGAAGTCAAGAGTCAAGAGTGTTTTATTGTCTTATGTCCTGAGACGGAACAATGAAAACCCTACTTGCAGCAGCACAACAGATAGATAGAGCTCTTAAGGATAGCGGAGTCAGGGGGTATGGGGAGAAGGCAGGAACGGGGTACTGATTGAGAATGATCAGCCATGATCACATTGAATGTCAGAGCTGGCTCGAAGGGCCGAATGGCCTCCTCCTGCACCTATTGTCTATTGATATGTAAATATCGTACTCTGTAAACCCCATAATAACCAACAACAAAAGTCAATATCTGTATAAAAACACAGGCAGACAAATAAATATTCAGCAACAATAGACAGCAATAAGGTGAGGGGGGGGGGGGGGAGATTTAATAGGAATCTGAAGGATAACTTTTCCACACAGAGGGCGGTGGGTGTATGGAACGAACTGCCGGAGGAGGTAGTTGAGGCAGGGACTATCGCAACGTTTAAGAAACAGTTAGACTGATACATGGATAGCTCAGGTTTGGAGGGATATGGACCGAGCGCAGGCAGGTGGGACTAGCTTAGATGGGACAAGTTGGCCGGTGTGGGCAAGTTGGGCTGAAGGGCCTGTTTACACACTGTATGAATCTACGACTCTGGTGCAGAGACCGGTAGAATTCTACAACTCTACCCATTGCAGAACTATAATACCCAAGTCTATGTAATTTGGAGTCTATTTGGAGGTTGTGGTGTTTAATAGTTTGTACGTGCATGTGTGGAGCTGCTAATACGTTACAATGGTATACAATACTGAATCCCTGCTATCACCAATAAACCAGCACCCAAAGTGGCATCCAAAACAAAAAATCCATTAGCCAATGGCTTAGTGACAACTTGCTCCTAGCCAGTTGACAAGAACATTAAAATCCACTTCCCATTGTCACCACTCTTTAGTGTTGTTGCATTTCCCATTACCGAGTGATAATGCACAGAATAATAATCAGGGACATTAAGGTAATTTATCAACTGCAACATAATAGTTTATGGAATTACAGTGCATCAATATATTGCAGAGAATTAGTATAATTTGCACAAAATTACTCAAAAAACATTCTATTTTTGCCTGAAAGGTCATTGAAAGCACCCAACAATTACGATCTGCGTAACTGGATGAGAGATTGAATTGGCCGATGGTTTCAAATGCTATCATGTGTTTCAATAGCAAAGCGATAGATAAAAGATGTTCACAACTTGACCTGATGACATTTGTCGTCGAGCTTTTTGTCAGTGACATTTATCATCAGACCACCTTTGTGGCATTTAAATATGCCAGTAATGTATCACTAATTCTCATTTCTATATATGAATGGTGAGATCACACTGTTCGCTGTAACTGACACGATTCTTGGGAGCAGGGAGACTAATTGAGCTGGCCACTTTTATATACTGCCCAGGACAGGATGGCCCTGCAGAGAGTAGTGCGTTCGGCAGAACGCACCATGGGAACTACACTCGTCCCCCTGCAGGACCTATACATCAGGAGGTGCAGATCCAGAGCAAGCAAGATCATGAGGGACCCCTGCCACCCCAGTAACGGACTGTTCCAGATGCTACGGTCAGGCAAACGCCTCCGCTGTCACGCTGTGAAAACGGAGAGGATGAGACGGAGCTTCTTCCCACAGGCCATCAGGACTGTCAACTTTGATAACCCCAGAGACTAAATTTTTGTCGACACTTTTTGTGCTATGTTTAGTAACTTATTAACTTTATTTATATGCTGTAACTGTAATTATTTTTGTGCACAACCCGCAGGCATTGCCACTTTCATTTCACTGCACATCGAGTATGTGTATGTGACAAATAAATTTGACTTGACTTGACTTGAGCCAGGCTAATCTACTAACAAAGGTAGACGCAAAATGCTGGAGTATCTCAGCGGGTCAGGCAGCATCTCGGGAGAGAAAGAATGGGTGACGTTTCGGGTCGAGACCCTTCTTCAGACTGATGTCAGGGGATTACTCCACTAATCTCCCATGACCTTCGAGTTCTGAACTTTTGCTCCCTCAAATCGTCCTTCCAGAATACAAAGCAGATATAACCCTCTAGATGGCAAAGCTTTATTCCAGCTGACTAAGGTATGAATAAACACCTCGAGCCCAGCGCCAGAGACCTGGGTTCAATGCCGACTACAGGTGCTGTCAGTATAGAGTTCATACGTTCTCTCTGTGACTGCGTGGGTTTTCTCCGGGTGCTCTGGTTTCCTCCCACACTCAAAAAAACACAGATTTGTAGGTTGATTGGCTTTGGTAAAAAATTATAAATTGTCCCTCGTGTTTAGGATGGTGCTGATGTAATCAATGGCTGGTCGGCACAGACACGGTGGGCCGAAGGGCCTGTTTCCTCACTGTCTCTAAAGTCTAATGTCTAAAGACATTAAACTGGGAGCCAGCTAGATTTCACAGGGACAGGTTGATCAGTAAAAAGGATCAAAGTAACAGCTCCATCTCTTTGCTCCTTCTGGGCATGACGACTGAAATCAACATTTGTATTTTACTTCCTATCTCATACTCTCATTTTAGTACATTTACTTATGTTTAATTTTATAACCAATTAACATTAAAGACTATGTACAAATCTGCCTGGCAAGCTGATGGTAATAGAATATGGAGAGATGACAAGAAAAAAAAAAACTGCAGATGCTGGTTTAAATCGAAGGTAGACACAAAATGCAGTAACTCAGCGGGTCAGGCAGCATCTCGGGAGAGAAGGAATGGGTGACGTTTCGGATCGAGACCCTTCGTCAGACTGATGTCAGGGGAGCGGACGTGACAAAGATAGAATGTAGTCGGAGACAGTAAGACTGGTCGGAGAACTGGGAAGGGGGAGGGGATAGAGAGGGAAAGCAGGGACTATCTGAAGTTAGAGAAGTCAATGTTCACACCGCTGGGGTTTAAACTACCCAAGCCAAATATAAGGTGTTGTTCCTCCAATTTGCACTGGGCCTCACTCTGACAATGGAGGAGGTCCAGGACAGAAAGGTCAGACTGGGAGGGGGAGTTGAAATGCTGAGCCACCGGGAGATCAGGTTGGTTAAGGCAGACTGAGCGGAGGTGTTCAGCGAAACGATCGCCGAGCCTGCGCTTGGTGTCGCCTTGTTCTCCCCGTGTCCTGCGTGGGTTTTCCCCGAGATCTTCTGTTTCCTCCCGCACTCCGGGGGGGGGGGGGGGGGGGGGGGGGGGTGGTGTGTGTGTGTGTGTGTGTGTGTGTGTGTGTATGTGTGTGTGTGTGTGTGTGTGTGTGTGTGTGTGTGTGTGTGTGTGTGTGTGTGTGTGTGTGTGTCTGGTTGGAGTGGACTCAGTGGGCCTGTTTCCGCGCTGTATCTCTGAACTAAAAATTAATGCCTCATGCGAATCTAAAATGCCTTTACACAGTTAAAGTATGGGACAACACAGACTGGGCGTGTAGATGCAAGTTTATCACCGGGGTTGTCATGTGGGCATCTCCCTTCACTGATGTTTCGTAGAGTTAGGCCCAAGACTCATCGGGAAGGCTGAAGAGTTAGTCCAGGCGTCCCAGGTGTGTGGGTTAATTGACTGGGTAAATGTAAAAATTGTCCCTAGTGTGTGTAGGATAGTGTTAGTGTGCGGGGATCGCTGGGCAGCGCGGACTCGGTGGGCCGAAGGGCCTGTTTCCGCACTGTATCTCTAAATCAGAACAACTCCCCTCAATACCTGCTCTCACCACCTCTGCGACTTGCATGCACGACGAAGCAGCAAGATTAGTCAGCCCTGCTTTACTCTGTAAAAACAAAGGCATTTGGAAGCTCAACTCCACTAACTGAATGAAGCAGATCTGTCTGAAGAAGGGTCTCGACCCGAAACGTCACCCATTCCTTCTCTCCAGAGATGCTGCCTGACCCGCTGAGTTACTCCAGTGTTCTGTGTCTGCCTTCCACTAATTGAAAGTCCATTTTAAAAGCAGCACTAATATATTCCTTACCATCAGATCATGATAATGAAATGAAGCTTTTAAGAAAGACTTTTGAATATTTTATGTCGCGGTTACTTAAAGAATGAATTATTTGTAAACAAAGCATAACTCGCTAATCTTTATCTATTAAATCACAGCGGTGCGTTCTGGCAGCTGAATGTTTACACTGATGTCGGGATAGTAACAAATGGAAAACCATGTTCGGCAGTCAATATAGATTGCCACTGCTATTGTGATTTAGCGGTGCATGGGGGAGAATTAATGCTTAAAAACCAATACTAAAGGCAGTGAATCATAGTTCCATGTTCTCCTGAGATGCTGCCTGACCCACTGAGATGCAGCAGCATGTTGTGTCTTTCTCTGGTCTACACCAGCCACTGCAGCCCCTTGTTGTTATAAATGAATCAATCCATTATTTGTTGAACGGTTTGCTAAAAATATTGTGAATTAAATCTAAGGGGTAACTGTTTCACACAGAGGGTGGTGGGTGTACGGAACGAGCTGCCAGAGGAGGTCGCTGAGGCTGGGACTATCGCAATGTTTAAGAAACGTTTAGACAGGTACATGGATGGGGCAGGTTTGGAGGGATGTGGGCCAAACGCAGGCAGGTGGGACGAGTGCAGCTGGGACACGTGGGTCGGTGTGGGCAGGTTGGGCCGAAGGGCCTGTTTCCACACTGTATCACTGTGACTCTATCCATGCGGCCCCTGGTTTTGGAATGTGCAGAGAATGTGCGTACGTACGGGAGTGCTGTTGCAAAAACATTGATCTACACAGATATGTCAACAGCCTCGGAAACACGGAAATTGTTCCAGCAGATTGCTACATGTCCGTAACATTCAGTGATGGTTTTAGGAGGCACAGGAACCGCAGATGCTGGCACCCTGAGCAAAGCACAAAGTGCTGGAGGGACTCAGTGGGTCAGGCAGCATCTGAGGGGGAGGTGGCCTGTCCTCTGTGATGGAGGCAAAGGGATTGGGAAAGGGGAGAAAGGTTTCAGAGGGAGTCCGAGTGTATTTGACAGCAGGGTGAACATGATGAAATCAATGAGTTCTGCACGCAGATGCTGCCTGACCAGCTGAACTCCTCCAGCACGTCGTGCTCTGCTCAAGAGTCCAGCACCTGCTCGCATTTATTTTGAGATGGCTTGTGTACAAAGACAGGGATGTAATGTTGAGGCTCCATCAGGCACTATCAGGCCGCATTTGGAATACTGTGACCAACTTTGGACACTGTATTTTCAGTCAGAGAGCTGTAAATCTGTGGAATTCTCTACCTCAGAAGGCAGCGGTGGCCAATACTCTGGATGCTTTCAAAAGCGAGTTAGATAGAGCTCGTAATGATAGCGGAGTCAGGGGGTATGGGGAGAAGGCAGGAACGGGGTACTGATTGAGAATGATCAGCCATGATCACATTGAATGGCGGTGCAGGCTCAAAGGGACGAATGGCCTACTCCTGCACCTATTATCTATTGTTTATTGTCTATATCTGAGGAAGGATGTGCTGGCTCTGGAGAGGGTCCAGAGGAGGTTTACAAGAATGATCCCAGGAGCGAGTGGGTTAACCTATGATGAGTGTGTGTCGGCACTGGGCCTGTACTCTCTGGAGTTTAGTAGAATGAGGAGGGACCTCATTGTAACGTACAGAATAGTGAAAGGCCTGGATAGAGTGGATGTGGAGAGGATGTTTCCATGAGTGGGAGAGTCTAGGACTAGAGGCCACAGCCTCAGAATTAAAGGACATTCTTTTAGGAAGGAGATGAGGAGGAATTTCTTTAGTCAGAGGGTGGTGAATCTGTGGAATTCTTTGCCACAGAAGGCCGTGGAGGGCAAGTCAGTGGATATATTTAAGGCAGAGATATATAGATTCTTGATTAGTGCGGGTGTCAGGGGTTATGGGGAGAAGGCAGGAGAATGGGGTTAGGAGGGAGAGATAGATCAGCCATGATTGAATGGCGGAGTAGACTCGATGGCCTAATTCTGCTGCTATCACTTATAACCTTATGAAACTGATCCTGTCAGCACCATCACCCATTCAATGTCTGAATCTTAACTGATACATCTTGGCTTGCATGTGAACCTAAAACAATAGACAATAGACAATAGGTGCAGGAGTAGGCCATTCGGCCCTTCGAGCCAGCACCGCCATTCAATGTGATCATGGCTGATCATTCTCAATCAGTACCCCGTTCCTGCCTTCTCCCCATACCCCCTGACTCCGCTATCCTTAAGAGCTCTATCCAGCTCTCTCTTGAATGCATTCAGAGAATTGGCCTCCACTGCCTTCTGAGGCAGAGAATTGCACAGATTCACAACTCTCTGACTGAAAAAGTTTTTCCTCATCTCAGTTCTAAATGGCCGACCCCTTATTCTTAAACGAAACAGGAAAGACACAAAAGGTTTCTTACCTTTGTGAGAGGAACGGTGGCTATTTCTCCTGCCTGTTCTGATCTGAACGAAAAAAGAGGAAGCATTTTTCATGGATGTGAAATGCACAGATTGTACATGAAGATCCGACAATGCACTAATGCTTGGCAATGCAAGACCTACTGCAGATTAGATTTCCAACTCAGATTAAACAGCATCACTGTGGTGGAGGTCAGTAACATGGGAAGGGTTGGGGGGGGGGGGGGGGGGTGGGAACCACTCTTTAGAGAATACACCTGACATTTAAGGTGAGGGGGGGAAAGATTTAACAGGAACCCGAGGGGCCACCTCTTTCCACTCATGATAAGTGATAGGAGCAGAATTAGGCCATTCGGCCCATCAAGACTACTCTGCCACTCAATCATGGCTGATCTATCAGTCACATCAATCTGCAATCAACGTTAAATATATTCAATTCTGCTAAATTTCCTCACTAATCCGAACGGCCCATTTGTAAAATTTGCTCAATGTTACAGAGATAATGAAATAACTCTTTAACAATCACAGCTTTTTCATCAATTTCAAAATAACAACTATTCTGAAATTATTTATAAACGAGCTTTTTTTAAAATGTTCTCATCCATTTCAGTGATCACTGAACTACTGGTTCCAAACAGCACAGGACATTCACACTGGAATGAGCACGCCTGGCCAAAGTATTCCTCCTCCTTCTCCCCGCTCCCATCCTGCAGAAGGTGCAGAAGCTTGAAAGTGCCACCACCAGGAAGATTGGGCAGAGGAGCGGCAGATGGAATATAGTGTCGCAAAGTGTGGAGTCATGCATTTTGGTAGTAGGAATAAAGGCATAGACAATTTTCTAAATGGGGTGAGAATCCAGGAATCGGAGATGCAAAGAGACCTGGGAGTACTGGTGCAGGATTCCCATAAAGTTCATCTGCAAGTCGAATCGGGAGTAAAGAAAGAAAACTCTATGCTAGCATTTATTTCAAGAGGCTTGTATGGAGGCTGACATGGATAGAAAGTTGGTTGACAGACAGAAAGCAAAGAGTGGGGATAAATGGGTCCCTTTCAGAATGGCAGGCAGTAACTAGTGGGGTACCGCAAGGCTCGGTGCTGGGACCGCAGCCATTTACAATATACATTAATGACTTGGATGAAGGGATTAAAAGTACCATTAGCAGATTTGCAGATGATACAAAGCTGGGTGGTAGTGTGAACTGTGAGGAAGATGCTATGAGGTTGCAGGGTGACTTGGACAGGTTGTGTGAGTGGGCGGATGCATGGCAGATGCAGTTTAATGTGGATAAGTGTGAGGTTATCCACTTTGGTGGTAAGAATAGGAAGGCAGAGTATTATCTGAATGGTGTCAAGTTAGGAAAAGGGGATGTACAACGAGATCTGGGTGTCCTAGTGCATCAGTCACTAAAAGGTAGCATGCAGGTACAGCAGGCAGTGAAGAAAGCCAATGGAATATTGGCCTTCATAACAAGGGGAGTTGAGTATAGGAGCAAAGAGGGCCCTCTGCAGTTGTACAGGGCCCTAGTGAGACCGCACCAGGAGGGACTATTGAGGGCGTGCAGCGTAGGTTTACTAGGTTGATTCCCGGAATGGCGGGACTGTCATATGTTGAAAGACTAGAGCGACTAGGCTTGTATACACTGGAATTTAGAAGGATGAGAGGGGATCTTATCGAAACGTATAAGATTATTAAGGGGTTGGGCACGTTAGAGGCAGGAAACATGTTCCCAATGTTGGGGGAGTCCAGAACAAGGGGCCACAGTTTAAGAATAAGGGGTAGGCCATTTAGAACTGAGATGAGGAAAAACTTTTTCAGTCAGAGAGTTGTGAATCTGTGGAATTCTCTGCCTCAGAAGGCAGTGGAGGCCAGTTCTCTGAATGCATTCAAGAGAGAGCTAGATAGAGCTCTTAAGGATAGTGGAGTCAGGGGGTATGGGGAGAAGGCAGTAACGGGGTACTGATTGAGAATGATCAGCCATGATCACATTGAATGGTGGTGCTGGCTCGAAGGGCCAAATGGCCTCCTCCTGCACCTATTGTCTATTGTCTATAAAAGCATGGATATGATGTCGAGGCTCTACAAGGCGCTGGTCAGGCCGCATTTGGAATATTGTGAGCAATTTGGGGCATCATATCTGGGGAAGGACGTGTTTGCTCTGGAGAGGGTCCAGAGGAGGTTTACAAGAACAATCCCAGGAATGAGTGGGTTAACCTATGATGAGCGTGTGTCGGCACTGGGCCTGTACTCGCTGGAGTTTAGAAGAACGAGGGGGGACTTCATCGAAACAGATAGAATAGTGAGCGGCCTGGATAGAGTGGATGTGGAGAGGATGTTTCCACTAGTGGGAGAGTCTGGGACTGGAGGTCACAGCCTCAGAATTAAAGGACGTTCTTTTAAGAAGGAGATGAAGAAAAATCTCTTTAGTCAGAGGGTGGTGAATCTGTGGGATTCTTTGCCACAGGTTGTTGAAATAAATGCTAGCATTGAGTTTGCATTTTTTACTACCGATTCAATAGACAATAGACAATAGGTGCAGGAGGAGGCCATTCGGCCCTTCGAACCAGCACCGCCATTCAATGTGATCATGGCTGATCATTCTCAATCAGTACCCCGTTCCTGCCTTCTCCCCATACCCCCTGACTCCGCTACCCTTAAGAGCTCTATCTAGCTCTCTCTTGAATGCATCCAGCGAATTGGCCTCCACTGCCTTCTGAGGCAGAGAATTCCGCAGATTCACAACTCTCTGACTGGAAAAGTTTTTCCTCATCTCCGTTCTAAATGGCCTACCCCTTACTCTTAAACTGTGGCCCTTTGTTCTGGACTCCCCCAACATTGGGAACATGTTTCCTGCCTCTAACGTGTCCAACCCCTTAATAATCTTATACGTTTCGATAAGATCTCCTCTCATCCTTCTAAATTCGACTCGTAGATGAACGTTTTGGGAATCCTGCACTCCACATTTTGCCACACTATATTCCATCTGCCACTTCTCTGCCCACTCTCCCAACCTGTCCAAGTCCTTCTGCAGAGTCCCTGCTTTCTCTACACTACCTGTCCCTCCCCTCCAACACAAACGTTGCCACAGAGCCTTCAATCCCCTCGTCCAAATCATTAATATACAACGTGAAGCATGGTGGCCCCAGCACCGAGCCCTGCGGAACTCCGCTAGCCACTGGCGGCCAAGCAGAATAAGCCCCCTTCATCGCCACTCTTTGTCTTCTGCCATCCAGCCAACCTGCCATCCATGCCAGCGTCTGCTAAACAGGGAGCAGGTGTTGGTGGGAAATTACATCATTGCAAAGAAATCGGTCAAAAGTTAGAGGAAGTGATGAATGACAGCAGTGGGCAAAATCTAGAGAGGGGAGAGTGTTGCAGCAAGTAACCATGAGTGCCAATTAGGTTGCTGTGACTTTCTCTCTGTGAAGAAGCACAGCTCCCCATCACCAGAGCGTTTCTGAAATAAATGACAGCCTTGCTGTGATGTCCCAAAAAAACAAGGACATTGGCAAACTGCAATGAGAAACAAATAGAACGCTGTCAATGACTGCAAAATAAAATGTTCTTCTGAACAGAAGTGACAAAAATGAATGTCAACGTGTCAGTACAGTGTAGTCCATGAAATAATCAATGAACAGCAGGAACAAAACAGATCACTGAGAGGACACAGAGTGCTGGAGTAACTCAGCGGGTCAGGCAGCATCTGTGGAGAACATGTCGGGACTATTCTTCACACAGTCTGAAGGGTCTCGATGTGAAACGTCACCTATCCATGTTCTCCACAGATGCTGCCTGACCCGCTGAGTTACTCCAGCACTCTGTGAAACGTCACCTATAGATGTTCTCCACAGATGCTGCCTGACCTGCTGCATTCAAGAGAGTGCTAGATAGAGCTCTTAAGGATAGAGGAGTCAGGGGGTATGGGGAGAAGGCAGGAATGGGGTACTGATTGAGATTGATCAGCCATGATCACATTGAATGGCTGTGCTGGCTCGAAGGGCCGAATGACCTACTCCTGCACCTATTGTCTATTACTCCTGCACTTTATAACTTTTTAAATGTAAACCAGGATCTGCAGTTCCTTGTATAAATATTTAGCTCATGTATTCAAAAACCTGGCGAGAGACAGTTGAAATGTGCAACATGGCAAATGTGGCTTTTTAAATCATTTTTTAAAAAATAGCTTAAAAATTTATTTTAAAAATACAAAATTTGAATATATTGTGTAGGAAAGAACTGCAGGTGTTGGTTTGAATATATTGATTTGAATATATTGTTTCTATTTCCCATTGGTCTTGTTCAGCATGAATGGGGGGTTGTGATTATTTTAAGAAATTGCAGACGTTTTTAATGATATATTTTTGCAAACATCCTGCACAAATTGATGCATTAAATTTCCAGAAATGCGGGTGGTTAATATTTTAATAAATACATCAACTTAGTTGAAAAATGTTCCCGACAACATTAGGTAGCTTATTCTTGAAATTGCAAAATAATTATCATTTTATTGCCCACCTAATGAGGTTTTAACACTCAGCTGCCTTCGTTTTTGCTTGTCATTTTTTATCGTCTGGAAAACCACAATCTATTCAATCATTCCCCTCCCCCCAGTTATGTGCACTGGCCTTTGTATTGTGACCTGGATTTCCCATTGTCTGTCAATACAAGCCAGCGGTTTACCGAAGGTGTCCCTGGCGAGGCAGTGCCTTCCTGTCAGTCGTTTCAATTTGCCTACGCATCCACAGGGCTGACACACGCACACGCACTTCGTAGGAAGAGCCAATATGGAGCTCCAGCAGGTGGGTTAGAGCCAGGAACAGTCACATTGCTTTGGGAAGGATGCCGTGCTGGTTTACTAGAACAATGCCTAGATTGGGCAGCGGTAGAGTTGCTGCCTTACAGCGAACGCAGCGCCGGAGACCCGGGTTCCATCCCGACTTCGGGCGCCGTCTGTACGGAGTTTGCACGTTCTCCCCGTGACCTGCGTGGGTTTTCTCCGAGATCTTCGGTTTCCTCCCACACTTCAAAGACGTGCAGGTTTGTAGGTTAATTGGCTTGGTAAATGTAAACATTGTCCCTAGTGGGTGTAGGATAGTGTTAATGTGCGGGGATCGCTGGTCGGCGCGGACCCGGTGGGCCGAAGGGCCTGTTTCCGCGCTGTATCTCTAAACTACACTGAAAAATTAGGGGTGCAGGAAAATAACTGCAGATGCTGGTACAAATCGAAGCTATCACAAAAAGCTGGAGTAACTCAGCGGGTCAGGCAGCATCTCAGGAGAGAAGGAATGGGTGACAGGTCGAGACCTCCCCTGACATCAGTCCGAAGAAGGGTCTTAACCCGAAACGTCACCCATCCTTTCTCTCCCGAGATGCTGCTTGACCCGCTGAGTTACTCCACCATTTTGTGTCTACTTTCAATTAAAAGCCAGCACAGGAACATTGGTATTTCTGAATAATCAGATGATAGATTATCAGTGTTAATGGTTTGATGGGTCGATTTTTGACGAGTCAGCAACTGATACAGCACTGAAATGGCATGCTTTAGTTAGAGTCACAGCATGGAAACAGGCCCTTCGGCCCAACTTGCCCACACCGACCAACATGTCCCAGCTACACTAGTCCCACCTGCCTGCATTTGGTCCATATCCCTCCAAACCTGTCCTATCCATGTACCTGTCTAAATGTTTCTTAACCATTGCGATAGTCCCAGCCTCAACTACCTCCTCTGGCAGCTCGTTCCATACACCCACCATCGTTTGTGTAAAAAGGTTACCCTTCAGGTTCCTGTTAAGTCTTTCCCCCCTCACCTTAAACCTATGTTCTCTGGTCCTCGATTCCCCTACTCTGGGCAAGAGGTTCTGTGGGTTTATCTGATCTATTCCTCTCATGATTTTATACACCTTTATAAGATCACTCCTCATCCTCCTGCGTTCCAAGGAATTGATCCTAGCCTGCCCCAACCTCCCCCTGTAACTCAGGCCCTCGAGTCACGGCAACATCCTCGTAAATCTTCTCTGTACCCTTTCCAGCTCGACAACAACAACAAAGGGTTAGGCCACAGAGTGCTTGTCTCACTCCAGTAATACGGACTCTCCCAGGAGGTATCCAGTCTCATCGCCAGTGTGGTGGTTTGGATGGTTTTTATATCGTAGAGTATCACATAACAAAATGGCAGGGAAAATGTTCCCAATGTTGGGGGAGTCCAGAACCAGGGCCACACAGTCTAAGAATAAAGGGGAGGCCATTTAAAACTGAGATGAGAAAAAACTTTTCCACCCAGAGAGTTGTGAATTTGTGGAATTCACTGCCACAGAGGGCAGTGGAGGCCAATTCACTGGATAAATTTAAAAGAGAGTTAGATAGAGCTCTAGGGGCTAGTGGAATCAAGGGATATGGGGAGAAGGCAGGCACGGGTTACTGATTGTGGATGATCAGCCATGATCACAATGAATGGCGGTGCTGGCTCGAACGGCCGAATGGCTTCCTCCTGCACCTATTTTCTATGTTTCTATAACACAGGCTAGGAGTGCCAGGGTAGGATATTTATTGCATCTGTCCACCCTCCACTGCATAACGCATAGCACAGTAGTTCACCAAGTGACACGATGCTTTAATGCAAAAACAACCCTAGCAGGCGTAACACAAACCTCCATCTCACACTGATATACACTGACCACAATACATAACTCAACGATGTGTGTCTTTCCAGGTGAGTCCATCCAAGGACCCAAACAGTCTTTCCAGGTGAGACAGAGGTTCACCTGCACCTCCTCCTACCTCATCTATTGCATCCGCTGCTCCAGATGTCAACTTATTTACATCGGCGAAACCAAGCGCAGGCTCGGCGATCGCTTCGCCCAACACCTGCGCTCGGTCCGCGTTGGCCAAACTGATCTCCCGGTGGCCGAGCACTTCAACTCCCCCTCCCACTCCCAGTCTGATCTTTCTGTCATGGGCCTCCTCCAGTGCCATACTGAGGCCCACCGGAAATTGGAGGAACAGCACCTCATATTTCGCTTGGGCAGCTTGCAGCCCAGTGGTATGAACATTGACTTCTCCAACTTTAGATAGTTCCTCTGTCCCTCTCTTCCCCTCCTTCTTCCCAGATCTCCCTCTATCTTCCTGTCTCCACCTATATCCTTCCGTTGTCCCGCCCCCCTGACATCAGTCTGAAGAAGGGTCTCGACCCGAAACGTCACCCATTCCTTCTCTCCCGAGATGCTGCCCGACCTGCTGAGTTACTCCAACATTTTGTGAATACTTTCGATTTGTACCAGCATCTGCAGTTATTTTCTTATACTACGTATTGTACATACGAGTGATTGGCTTATCTGCAGCATGTTTCTGAAACGTTCTGCAGGTGGCAGTGTGCCACCACATTCAGTAGCGTTAGATTCATAGCGTTCGATTCAACACAATTCCAGTCACACCTTCATTAACAGATCCAAATTTACAAAGGAACCTTTTACACTAAAGAAAACAGACTGTAATCATGGGGGAGTAAGCATTAAATAATCTGCACCAATGGTTACTCCGGAATGCCACACTTTTGCAAATGTTGAGAAACAGAAATTAATTTTTATCGCATATGTCCTTTTGTAACCAAACATTGAGGTCATGAGGAAAAAGAAGTAGAATTAGGCCATTCGGCCCATCAAGTCTCCTCTGCCATTCAATCATGGCTGATCTATCTCTCCCTCCTAACCCCATTCTCCTGCCTTCTCCCCATAACCTCTGATACCTGTACTAATCAAGAACCTATCTCTGCCTTAAAAATATCCACTGATGGCCTCCACAGCCTTCTGAGGCAAAGAATTCCACAGATTCACCACCCTCTGATTAAAGACATTGATCCCCATCACCTTCCGAAAACAATGTCCTTTAATTCTGAGGCTGTGACCTTTAGTCCTAGACTCTCCCACTAGTGGAAACATCCTCTCCACATCCACTCTATCCAAGCCTTTCACTGTTCTGTACGTTTCAATGAGGTCCCCCCTCATTCTTCTAAACTCCAGTGAGTACAGGCCCAGTGCCGACACACGCTCATCATATGTTAACCCACTCATTCCTGGGATCGTTCTTGTAAACCTCACCTGGACCCTCTCCAGAGCCAGCACATCCTTCCTCAGATATGGGGCCCAAAATTGCTCACAATATTCCAAATGTGGTCTTACCAGCGCCTTAGAGCCTCAACATTACATCCCTGTTTTTGTACACAAGACCTCTTGAAATAAATACTAGCGTTGAGTTCTCTTTCTTTACTACTGATTCGACTTGCAGATTAACATTTTGGGAATCCCGCACCAGCATTCCCAAGGCCCTTTGCACCTCCGATTTCTGGATTCTCTCCCCATTTAGAAAATAGTCTACGCCTTTATTCTTACTACCAAAATAGATGACTCCACACTTTGCCTCTCTGTATTCCATCCGCCACTCCTCTGCCCACTCTCCCAACCTATCCAAGTCCCTGCTTTCTCTACACTACCTGCCCCTCCACCTATTTGCGTCCAAATCGCTAATATTCATCGTGAAGAGCAGTGGGCCCAGCACCGACCCCTGCGGAACTCCAAGTGCTCCAAACTCCAACTCCAAATGTTATTAGGAAACTCGGTGGTGTTGGAGTTTAAGGGTTTCAGATAGGCATGTAGATGTGCAGGTGATGGAATGACCTGGATCATGCGTAGGCACATGTTCAGTACACACATTATGGACTGAAGGGCCTGTTCCTACGCTGTACTGTTCTATGTTCTATGTAGGGTTGCCAACTTCCTCACTCCCAAATAAGGGACAAATGGTGACATCACCGCCCCGCGCCCCACGTGACCTCACCCAGCCAGCGGCCACGTGCTGCCGCTCCATCAATGGCGGCCACCCGGGCCAGGAGGCAGGTTGCTACGCAACCTCCGGTAGGCGGCGCCTGGGCCTACACTATCCAGGACTACAACGGCCCCCGGGCTACACTGTCCGGGCCTATAGTGGTGTCCGGGCCTATAGTGGTGTCCGGGCCTATAGTGGTGTCCGGGCCTATAGTGGTGTCCGGGCCTATAGTGGTGTCCGGGCCTATAGTGGTGTCCGGGCCTATAGTGGTGTCCGGGCCTATGGTGGTGTCCGGGCCTATGGTGGTGTCCGGGCCTATGGTGGTGTCCGGGCCTATGGTGGTGTCCGGGCCTATGGTGGTGTCCGGGCCTATGGTGGTGTCCGGGCCTATGGTGGTGTCCGGGCCTATGGTGGTGTCCGGGCCTATGGTGGTGTCCGGGCCTATGGTGGTGTCCGGGCCTATGGTGGTGTCCGGGCCTATGGTGGTGTCCGGGCCTATGGTGGTGTCCGGGCCTATGGTGGTGTCCGGGCCTATGGTGGTGTCCGGGCCTATGGTGGTGTCCGGGCCTATGGTGCTGTCCGGGCCTATGGTGCTGTCCGGGCCTATGGTGCTGTCCGGGCCTATGGTGGTGTCCGGGCCTATGGTGGTGTCCGGGCCTATGGTGGTGTCCGGGCCTATGGTGGTGTCCGGGCCTATGGTGGTGTCCGGGCCTATGGTGGTGTCCGGGCCTATGGTGGTGTCCGGGCCTATGGTGGTGTCCGGGCCTATGGTGGTGTCCGGGCCTATGGTGGTGTCCGGGCCTATGGTGCTGTCCGGGCCTATGGTGGTGTCCGGGCCTATGGTGGTGTCCGGGCCTATGGTGCTGTCCGGGCCTATGGTGCTGTCCGGGCCTATGGTGCTGTCCGGGCCTATGGTGCTGTCCGGGCCTATGGTGCTGTCCGGGCCTATGGTGCTGTCCGGGCCTATGGTGCTGTCCGGGCCTATGGTGCTGTCCGGGCCTATGGTGCCGTCCGGGCCTATGGTGCCGTCCGGGCCTATGGTGCGGTCCGGGCCTATGGTGCCGTCCGGGCCTATGGTGCCGTCCGGGCCTATGGTGCCGTCCGGGCCTATGGTGCCGTCCGGGCCTATGGTGCCGTCCGGGCCTATGGTGCCGTCCGGGCCTATGGTGCCGTCCGGGCCTATGGTGCCGTCCGGGCCTATGGTGCCGTCCGGGCCTATGGTGCCGTCCGGGCCTATGGTGCCGTCCGGGCCTACAGCGTCCGGGCCTACAGCGTCCGGGCCTACAGCGTCCGGGCCTACAGCGTCCGGGCCTACAGCGTCCGGGCCTACAGCGTCCGGGCCTACAGCGTCCGGGCCTACAGCGTCCGGGCCTACAGCGTCCGGGCCTACAGCGTCCGGGCCTACAGCGTCCGGGCCTACAGCGTCCGGGCCTACAGCGTCCGGGCCTACAGCGTCCGGGCCTACAGCGTCCGGGCCTACAGCGTCCGGGCCTACAGCGTCCGGGCCTACAGCGTCCGGGCCTACAGCGTCCGGGCCTACAGCGTCCGGGCCTACAGCGTCCGGGCCTACAGCGTCCGGGCCTACAGCGTCCGGGCCTACAGCGTCCGGGCCTACAGCGTCCGGGCCTACAGCGTCCGGGCCTACAGCGTCCGGGCCTACAGCGTCCGGGCCTACAGTGCCGTCTCGGCCAAATATGGGACAAGGGCTGTCCCGTACGGGATAAACCAATTTAGACAATAGACAATAGGTGCAGGAGGAGGCCATTCGGCCTTTCGAACCAGCACCACCATTCAATGTGATCATGGCAGATCATTCTTAATCAGTACCCCGTTCCTGCCTTCTCCCCATACCCCCTGACTCCGCTATCCTTAAGAGCTCTATCCAGCTCTCTCTTGAATGCATTCAGAGAATTAGCCTCCACTGCCTTCTGAGGCAGAGAATTCCACAGATTTACAACTCTCGGACTGAAAATGTTTTTCCTCGTCTCCGTTCTAAATTTAGCCGAAAATAAGGGATGTCCCGGCTAATACGGGACAGTTGGCAACCCTAGTTCCATGTCACTGTCTGTCACAAAAACCATTTGGTTCACAAATGTCCATCATGGATCTGCCATCCTTCCCCATCTAAACTCCACACAACTCCACCCCAACCAATGCTCTCCACTATAAACTACCCCCTGAGCTCAGGGACAAATAAGGAAGGACACTAAATGCCTGACACAAGGAACTGCAGATGCTGTAAACTTCAGTAAAACACAATGTGCTGGAGGAACCCAGGCAGCGTATTTGAAATATCGCCTACGATGCCCTACAGAGATGCTGCCCGACCTGCTGAGTTACTGCAGCACTCTGTATCCTGACACTAAATGTCAACATTCCAAGATCCACAATATTTTTCATAAAGACCTTTCTTAAAACTAAGAGAAAATGCTCCATTGAACCTTGTCAGAAAAATAGGCACACAACAATCTTCAATATTTAATATAAATGTCCAACCCATGGTATCTTAGTAGAAACAAAGAACTGCAGATGCTGGTTAACAAAAAGAAAGTCACAGAGTGCTGGAGTAACTCAGCGGGTCAGGCAGCATCTGTGGAGGTCATGATAGGTGACATCTCAGAGATAGATAGACACAGTGGGCGGCACGGTGGCGCAGCGGTAGAGTTGCTGGCCTCAGAGTAGCAGAGACCCAGGTTCGATCCTGACTACGGGGTACTGTCTGTGCGGAGTTTGTACGTGCTCCACGTGAATGTGTGGGTTTTGTCCGGGTGCTCCTGTTTCCTCCCACACTCTAAAGCCGTACAGGGTTGTAGGTTAATGGGTTCGGTAAGATTGCAAGTTGTCCCTGGTGTGTAGAATAGTGCTAGTGTAGGAGGTAATCACTGGCCGGTGCGGACTCGATGGGCCAAAGGACCGGTTTCCACGCTGTGTCACTAAAGTCAAAAGGCAACACAGACGTTCCCTGGAGATGCTGCCTGACCCGCTGACTTACTCCAGCACTTTGTGCCTTTCTTTGAAGATGTCTTAGGTTTACTTTCTTGCTGTAATCATGTAAAATCACATTTAATACATATTTCCCAGAAACTCTCTGATGACGAATATACTCTGATGGGTGTTGTGGTGACCGTATAATAACAGAAGCCTTACACCTGGATAACGATCCAAAGACTTTATTAACTACATAGCAAGCACGACCTCATGGAATCTCACAAGCAGTGGTCATTCACAAGCTAATGGGGTGTCACTACAAAAGCATGTCGCGTAACATGAGTGGCACCATTACACTAATCTACAACGAGTGGCGATTATTCACACAAGATAACGACTGTAGGTTACTCACGCTTCCAAAGAGATGTTGCAGTAGGCGATGGCGTAGCCCGCGGCCGTCTCATGTGCAGCAAGGAAACTCCGGTTGTAATGCTCGTCGTGTGGAATTTTGCACACAGATGTCTGGGGAACAATATTCAATACAGCCCAACACCTACAAGAGAAAGTTTAACACGTTGGATCTGCCAGAACTACCTCAAATATCAAATGCATCAACTTCATGTCCCAAGGCATTCTCTGCCTCAGAAGGCAGTGGAGGCCAATTCTCTGAATGCATTCAAGAGAGAGCTAGATAGAGCTCTTAAGGATAGCGGAGTCAGGGAGTATGGGGAGAAGGCAGGAACGGGGTACTGATTGAGAATGATCAGCCTTGATCACATTGAATTGCAGTGCTGGCTCGAAGGGCCAAATGGCCTCCTCCTGCACTTATTGTCTAATGCGGCACGGTGGCGCAGTGGCAGAGTTGCTGCCTTACAGAGCCAGAGTTCCAGCGCAGTAAGGCGAGTTTGTACGTTCTCCCCTTGTCCTGTGTGGGTTTTCTCCGGGGGCTCCGGTTTCCTCCCACGCTCCAAACAAGTGCAGGTTAGTAGGTTAATTGGCTTCGGTAGCACAGTGCTAGTGTATGGGGTTGGTTGGCGTGGACTCAGTGGGCTGAAATGCCTGTTTACATGCAATATCTCCAAAGTAAAGTATAAAGTGGAATCACAAGGAACTGCAGATTTACAGAAAAATATACAAAGTGCTGGACTAATTCAGTCTGAAGAAGGTTGGCGAGCTGCAAAATTCACCTATCCATGTGCTCCACAGATGCTGCCTGACCCGCTGAGTTTTAGATTTTTTTTAGATTTAGAGATACAGCGCGGAAACAGGCCCTTCGGCCCACCGAGTCCGCGCCGCCCAGCGATCCCCGCACATTAACACTATCCTACACACACTAGGGACAATTTTTTACATTTTACCCAGTCAATTAACCTACAAACCTGCACGTCTTTGGAGTGTGGGAGGAAACCGAAGATCTCGGAGAAAACCCACGCAGGTCACGGGGAGAACGTGCAAACTCCGTACAGACGGTGACCGTAGTCAGGATCGAACCCGAGTCTCCGGCGCTGCATTCGCTGTAAGGCAGCAACTCTACCGCTGCGCCACCGTGCCGCCCTCCAGCACTCTGTGAAACGTCACCTAGCCATGTTCTCCACAGATGCTGCCTGATCTGCTGAGTTACTCCAGCGCTTTGTGTCTACTCAAGGCTAAAGGTTTGTCCAATGGAAAATCTGGATGATCAAAGACTAATTATTTTTCTCCTTTATTATTTGGTTTTCAGTTCTCCAAATTCTGGATCGTTTGACAAATTAACATGAATAATCACAGTCCAGGAAATGTAACGTGATCGGACTTATGCTGATGGCAGGAACATGTTGTACACAGTAATAGTTGTAGGTGGCAATTGTCCGACACAAGCTAAGCTCCCACTGAGTAGCTCGAACTGTATATTTTTAAACTCCGAGACCAAGAACTTTACAATCATCTTGAGCAGTGCTGGAGGAACCCAGCGGGTCATCCAGCATCTGTGGAGGTAAATGGGCAGACGATATTTCAGCTCAGGAACCTTAGTTTAGTTTAGTTTAGAGATACAGCGCGGAAACAGGCCCTTTCGGCCCACCGGGTCCGCACTGACCGACGATCCCTGCACATTAACAATATCCTACACCCACTAGGGTCACTTTTTACATTAATACCAAGCCAATTAACCTACAAACCTGTACGTCTTTGGAGTGTGGGAGGAAACCGAAGATCCTGGAGAAAACCCATGCAGGTCATGGGGAGAACGTACAAACTCCGTACAGACAGCGCCAGCATTCACTGTAAGGCAGCAACTCTACCGCTGCGCCACCGTGCCGCTAACGGCCAAATTAGTCTGAACCTTCTTCAGACTAAGTTGAATGGTTACATGATACTGAGGTATATAACCCAATAGCTATTAAACACACACCAGGAACTGCAAGTCAGGAATCTTGAGCAAATTACAAAGTGCTGGAGGAATGCTGCACATTCTCCTGGTGACCTTTCGGGAGAAGACAATTATTTATTTTTTGAAGGGTTTGCAACTCTCTTCCTCGGAGGGTGTTGGGAGCAGAGACTGAATATTACTTTAACTCCCCCTCCCACTCCCACACTGACCTCTCTGTCCTGGGCGTCCTCCATTGCCAGAGTGAGGCCCAGCGCAAATTGGAGGAACAGCACCTCATATTTTGTTGGGGCAGCTCACACCCCAGCGGTATGAACATTGACTTCTCTAATTTCAAGTAACCCTTGCGTTCCCTCTCTCTCCACCCCTCCCCCTTTCCTAATTCTCCGACCAGTCTGACTGTTCCTCCGATTAAATTGTATCTCTGCCTGCTCCATTGTCACCTTCACCGAGCTAACGATGATCTATTCTCCATTTTCCTTGAGCCACATCTCTTTTGATGTCTCATTTTCACACATTACCCTTCCTTATCTCTGTGTCTCCCTCTCCCCTGACTCTCAGTCTGAAGAAGGGCCTCGACCTGAAACGTCACCCATTTCTTTTGTCCAGAGATGCTGCCAACATTTAGTGTCCATCATCGGGGGCGGCACGGTAGCGCAGCGGTAGAGTTGCTGCTTTACAGCGAATGCAGCGCCGGAGACTCAGGTTCGATCCTGACTACGGGTGCTGCACTGTAAGGAGTTTGTACGTTCTCCCCGTGACCTGCGTGGGTTTTCTCCGAGATCTTCGGTTTCCTCCCACACTCCAAAGACGTACAGGTATGTAGGTTAATTGGCTGGGTAAATGTAAATGTAAAAATTGTCCCTAGTGGGTGTAGGATAGTGTTAATATATGGGGATCACTGGGCGGCGTGGACTTGGAGGGCCGAAAAGGCCTGTTTCCGGCTGATTATATATATGATGATGATGATGATCTGAATATTATTACAGCAGCATTGGGCGGTCGGATAAAAGTGTGAGCGTTATTATGGGTGGACAGGAACGCAGGTCGATGTGCAGGATTTAAATACTCAGCAGCCTATTTATAAGTTGGTAATATTTATCATATCATATCATATATATACAGCCGGAAACAGGCCTTTTCGGCCCACCAAGTCCGTGCCGCCCAGCGATCCCCGTACATTAACACTATGCTACACCCACTAGGGACAATTTTTACATTTACCCCGCCAATTAACCTACATATCTGTACGTCTTTGGAGTGTGGGAGGAAACCGAAGATCTCGGAGAAAACCCACGCAGGTCACGGGGAGAACGTACAAACTCCTTACAGTACAGCAGCCGTAGTCAGGATCGAACCTGAGTCTCCGGCGCTGCATTCGCTGTAAAGCAGCAACTCTACCGCTGCGCTACCGTGTAAAACGTGGTAAAAGCTGCAAATTCCTCTTGTTAAATCAATAAACTGCAATTTTACAAGACTTTATTCATTGCCATCAAATGGTAATTAACTGGATTGAATTATAATAAAATTCTTAAAATCCATGAGCACGTCTGAGGCGACAGGAAAGGTGAGCAGAAGAACTTCCCTCAAGAAGATGAAACAATTTTATCCCCTTGCTCACTGAAATTATTTCTGAAGATAACAATTTTTTTTTAGTTTAGTTCAGAATCGAGATACGGAAACAGGCCCTTCGGCCCACTGAGTCCGTGCCGACCAGCGATCCCTGTACACGAACACTATCCTACACACACTAGGGACAATTTACAATGATACCAAGCCAGTTAACCTACAAACCTGCACGTCTTTGGAGTGCGGGAGGAAACCGGAGATCCTGGAGAAAACCCACGCAGGTCACGGGGAGAACGTGCAAACTCCGTACAGACGGCACCCTTAGTCGGGATCGAACTCTGCGCTGTGAGGCAGCAACTCTACCGCTGCGCCACCGTGCCGCAATTTGTTTACCAAGTTTGTTGATCAATGATGATTAAACAAAGGAACCAATCTGGGTCCGCTGGGTACGAATGTTTTCTTCACGACATTCATAATTAGGGTCAGTCTGCTATCGTTGTGGAGCTGCAGATTAGTTAAAGCCACATAATGCACCGAGCTTTAGTTTTGAAAAATGAAATGCACTTAATCTCGTTTTAATCTTGTCACTTGAATTACATAATGACATTTAATTGGTGGGTAAATAGATAATTAGCATGTATAATTTTGAAGGAAATTAGAGAACTTGAGAAAAGAAGGCAGCAACGGTAGAAGGGAACTGTAAAAGATTACGGAGAATGTCAAAAATGGATCCCAACCTGAAATGTCACCTACACTGGTTTTCATCAGTCAGGATATTGAGTATGGATATTCACTAAGTGCCGGAGTAACTCATGAGATCATAAGTGATAGGAGCAGAATTAGGCCATTCGGCCCATCAACTCCACTCTGCCATTCAATCATGGGTGATCTACCTCTCCCTCCTAACCCCATTTTCCTGCCTACTCCACACAACCTCTGACACACCGACTGTAACGGACCGCAGGTAGACCCAAATGCAGCACACGGAACCAAGGAAGTAGTTTTAGAATGAGCTTTATTTCTACCTGCTCGTGGACAGAAGACTGAGGCATTCACCAGGGCTACGACGAGGCATGAAGGTCGGGAGCAGGCAGGATCGGCAACGGGAAATCAATCCAAGAGACAATGCTGGAGAGTCTTGCATCAGGGCTCAGAACAATCTGGCAAAGAGTGTGTGTGTGCAGGAAGGGTTTATATGCTGGCTTGATTGGTGATCTGGAGCAGGTGAGTGAACAGGTGAGGGGAGTTGGCTTAACGTGGTGGGCGTGGCTGGCAGGTGAGTGAACAGGACAGACTGTGACACCTACTAGTCAAGAATCTATCCATCTCTGTCTTAAAAATATCCACTGACCTGGCCTCCACGGCCTTCTGTGGCAAAGAATCCCACTCTGTGGCAAAGAATCCCACTCTGTGGCAAAGAGTCCCACTCTGTGGCAAAGAATCCCACTCTGTGGCAAAGAATCCCACTCTGTGGCAAAGAGTCCCACTCTGTGGCAAAGAGTCCCACTCTGTGGCAAAGAGTCCCACTCTGTGGCAAAGAGTCCCACTCTGTGGCAAAGAGTCCCACTCTGTGGCAAAGAATCCCACTCTGTGGCAAAGAGTCCCACTCTACGGCAAAGAGTCCCACTCTGTGGCAAAGAGTCCCACTCTGCGGCAAAGAGTCCCACTCTACGGCAAAGAGTCCCACTCTGTGGCAAAGAGTCCCACTCTGTGGCAAAGAGTCCCACTCAGCAGGTCAGGCAGCATCTCTGGAGAAAAAGGATTAGGTTCCTGACCCGAAACGTCACCCACTCATTTTCTCCAGAGATGCTGCCTGACCTGCTGAGTTACTCCAGCACTTTGTGTCTATATCTTCGGTATAAACCAGCATCTGCAGTTCCTTCCTGCAACATTGCCCTTATTAACATGTGAAGAGGGGTGGGTGAGGGAATGAGGAGGACATTTACTCAGGGAGCCAAAGGTCCAAAGGAATGCTAAATGATTCTTGGTTCCTTTCAGAGTCTTCACCAAGGACGATTCTGTTGAATCTCAGCAAAGGGAGACGAGGCTATGACACAAGGAACTGCAGATGCTGGGATCATGAGCAAAGCACAAAGTGCTGGAAGAACTCAGCGGGTCGGCAGCATCTGTGGAGGGAGGGGACAGATCACATTTCCGGTCTGTACCCTTTTTTTAAAATCCAACTACCGCCATGTTCTTGTGCTTTGGACTTTCATGCTTGATAATTAAGTTTCACTCACCTCAATCTCTCATTCTGACGTGGAATGGAAGGAGGCCATTTGGCCATTGAGTGCATACTAGGTAAAAGGTAAAGGTACACAGAACATAGAAATGTACAGCACAAGAAGAGGCCCTTCGGCCCGCGTCTGTGCTGAACACAATGCCTAGAGAAACTGATGGGTTGTCAGGCACCCCGGCAATTAGGCCAGGCCATCTGACAAGCAGCCAACAATGGCCTGTTTCCTTTATCATCGTTATATTTTTGCATATCTTTCATTCATTGTTCTTCATCTCTCTCTATCACCGTCCATATCTCTCGTTTCCCTTATCCCCAACCAGTCTGAAGAAGGGTCTCGACGCAAAACGTCACCCATTCCTTCTCTCCAGAGATGCTGCCCGACCCGCTGAGTTACTCCAGCATTTTGTGTCTATCTTCGGTGTAAACCAGCGCCTGCAGTTCCTTCCCTGCACATCTGAGCTGGTGTTGGGTCTAGGCTGGTGATGGAGTCAGAGTCATACAGCACAGAAACAGGCCCTTCGGCCCAACTTGCCCATGCCCACCAAGATGCCTCATCTACACTAGTCCAACCTGCCCGGGTTTGGCCCATGTCCCTCTAAACCTGTCCCATCCGTGTACCTGTCCAAATGTCTTTTAAATGTTGTTGTAGTCCCTGCCTCCCCCACCTCCTCTGGCAGCTCATTCCATACACCCACCACCCTCTGGTCACTACCACCCTCCCCTAGCTCACTGAGATCAGTGTGTCTATCCTCCCAGCTGATTCAGAGAAACTTCCAGAACTTCCTCTGGTGATAAGATTCGGGGACTTTGAGGAATCTGCTGGTATTTATTTACGAGACATGTATCCAACGTTGGATCATTGAAACTGCAATACAAGTTGGAATCCTACATTTTCTTTCGGGTAATTTAAATCAATTATACGATTCTCAGCTAAGAATGCACTCCCAGTATCAATGACCTTGATACCAATAAATTGTCAAATTTGTGCACAAGAACTACCCAAAATGGGAACTCCAGCAGCCTTGCCTTGCCTTGCCTAGCTCTCTTGATTCATGGCCGCTCTCTGTAATGGCCAAGCAAGCCATTTAAGTCAGGGAACCAATTAAGGGCGAACAATAAATCTTTGCCTTGCCTGCAAAAAGCCCTTAGACTTTTTGCGACATTACAATATCTGTGTAATTGGCGGTTGTTTTTGTTATTTATTAAGCAAATATGTTAATAGCAGCACTATTAAAGCCCCACTTTGCAGATCACAGTGGGCAGATGCTGGGCAGATTTACCGCATCAGTAGGAGCACAGGTTCAGATTCTGCAACTGTGCACAGGCCTGAGTCATGAGTGACAATAGACAATAGGTGCAGGAGGAGGCCATTCGGCCCTTCGAGCCAGCACCGCCATTCAATGCGATCATGGCTGATCATTCTCAATCAGTACCCCGTTCCTGCCTTCTCCCCATACCCCCTGATTCCGCTATCCTTAAGAGCTCTATCTAGCTCTCTCTTGAATGCATTCAGAGAATTGGCCTCCACTGCCTTCTGAGGCAGAGAATTCCACAGATTCACAAATCTCTGACTGAAACAGTTTTTCCTTATCTCAGTTCTAAATGGCCTACCCCTTATTCTTAAACTGTGGCCCCTTGTTCTGGACTCCCCCAACATTGGGAACATGTTTCCTGCCTCTAACGTGTCCAACCCCTTAATAATCTTATACGTTTCGATAAGATCTCCTCTCATCCTTCTAAATTCCAGTGTATACAAGCCTAGTCGCTCCAGTCTTTCAACATATGATAGTCCCGCCATTCCGGGAATTAACCTAGTAAACCTACGCTGCACGCCCTCAATAGCAAGAGTGGATGTTATTTGAGCTCCTGGAGGCATCGTCTTCAGTTTGGTTTAAAGACACAGCATGGAGTCAGGCTCTTCGGCCCACCGAGTCCACGCCGACCATCGGACACCCGCTCAGACTAAGTCTATGTGTCGGAAAGAACTGCAGGCGCTGGTTTAAATCGAAGATAGACACAAAATGCTGGAGCAACTCAGCGGGACAGGCTGCATCTCTGGACAGAAGGAATGGGTGACGTTTCGGGTCGAGGCCCTTAGTTAGACGTCTGGAGAAGGGTCTCGACCCAAAGCATCGCCCAAGGCCAATGAACCTACAAACACGCACGCCTTTGGGATGTGGGAGGAAACCGGAGCACCCGGTGGAAACCAAACACAGTCACGGGGAGAACGTGCAAACTCCACATAGACTGCACCCGAGGCCAGGATCGAACCCGGGTCTCTGTCGTGTGAGGTAGCAGCTCTACCCGCTGTGCTGAATAGTTGATGCTAGATTGGCAAATGGGTTTGACAGAGTTTCTGTAGATGTCTTTGGATAGAGAGGGAAGAGCTATATTTGATTCAAGGACCTGCATCACAATTGGAACGTGTTACATTTTCTTGCGTGTTCATTATATAACCTAACAGAACTGTCAACGATGAATCGTGCAGACAGTGAAGGGCAAATCCTACCCACATCGTCTTCAGTTGTTTGGTTAAGTCACTGATATATCCGCTGGGTCCCTCCAGATGCCTCTGACCTATACTTGAGGTATATTTTGATCCCATCAAATTGTAAGCAGTGACAGAGTCTTCACCATTTGACAAGTTGGGAAAGAGGTAAACAAGCTTCGATGCAGAACTGTGTTTCAGTTCAGTCTGTCCTGTAACCCTGAGCTGTATATTTAATCTTCTTTTCTCTGACTAACACGAAAGCAGAATGGGAAATGAGTGTGTGCGTAAAAGGAACAGTTCTGTGAAAATAATGTGATGCACAAAATGAGAGGGTCAGAGGAATAAGGGCTCAGAGGAGAATTGATCCCGACTGCAGACGATTCTACATAGCGGGAAATCAGAAGACATGGAAAGACTTAAACAGAAACAACCGATCCTTAAAATCAGAGGTAATGAAGGTTAATGTACCTGGAACACTTGTCCTGGGATATTGACAGCAGGGATTTAAATGAATGTATTACAGATGGCGGAGAATGGGGCCATAGTCATGTATGGGGAAATGGATAAAGGCAGAGGTCTTAGAGTCACAGTGATACAGCTTGGAAACAGTTCCTTCGGCCCAAATTGCCCACA
This sequence comes from Rhinoraja longicauda, assembly GCF_053455715.1. Lineage (NCBI taxonomy): Eukaryota > Metazoa > Chordata > Chondrichthyes > Rajiformes > Arhynchobatidae > Rhinoraja > Rhinoraja longicauda. The sequence continues at coordinate 50,364,112 of NC_135965.1, forward strand.
CTGGCCAACATGTCCCAGCTACACTAGTCCCACCTGCCTGCGTTTGGCCCATATCCCTCCAAACCTGAAACCTGTCCTATCCAGGTACCTGTCTAACTGTTTCTTAAAAGTCGGGATAGTCCCAGCCTCAACTACCTCCACTGGCAGCTCGTTCCACACACCCACCACCCTTTGTGCGAAGATGTTACCCCTCAGATTCCCTCAAAGGTGAAGGTTTCTATGGCAGGTGCCCTCAGCAAAGAAAGGGGCAAACAAGGCTTGGAATTAAATGGTTTTGTGATACGAGTGTTTCTCAGGTGAAAGACACAAGGAACTGCAGACATTGGACACAAAAAACTGGAGAAAATTCAGCATCTCTGGACGTCAGCATCTCTGGAGAAAAGGAATAGGTGATGTTTCGGGTCGAGACCCTTCTTCAGACTGAGAGTCAGGAGATTAATGATTCTCAGTCTGAAGAAGGGTCTCGACCCAAAACGCCACCTAATGCTTTCCTACTCGGTTTAAACCAGCATCTGCAGTTCCTTCATACACATTTCACCTGCGGATGTTGAAACCTTGAATAAAACACAAAGTGCTGGAGGAACTCAACGGGTCAGGCCGCATGTGTGGAGGGAATTGGACAGGTGACATTTCAGGTCGAGACCCTTCTTCAAACTGAGTTCCAAGGTCAGTTTTGGGGTGTAAAAGGATCTGTGCAGGTGGATGGAAATGTCAACCAGATCAGGTCTACAGTTTGGCATTCAGATCAAGCGCACAGCGTACCTATTTCATTGTTTTTTTAACTGGCAAGGGCTCTCAAACAAGGTGCAGTAATATAAGCAGCAGAAATAGTCTGAAGACACAACAAACTGCGGGTGCTGGAACCATGATCAAAATACAAAGTGCTGGAGGAACACAATGGGTCGGGCAGCATCTATAGGGAGTGAATGGAATGACACCATTTTGGGTTCGGGCCCTTCTTTAGACTAGCAGAAACAATGCCACTGTGGAAGGTGTCAAGCTTAGTTTGGGAAAGCAGATCAAATTGTTCACATGAAATATATTCTTCTTATTCAATGTGGAATCAAAGAACTGCAGATGCTGGTTTATACCATAGATAGGCACCAAAGTGCTGGAGTAACTCAGCGGGTCAGGCAGCGTCTCTGGAGGAAAAGGGTGAAGTTTCAGGTCGGGACCCTTCTTCAGACAGATGCTGCCCGACCCGCTGAGTTACTCCAGCACTTTGTGCCTATCTATGGTATAAACCAGCATCTGCAGTTCTTTGATTCCACATTGAATAAGAAGAATATATTTCATGTCTTTTGCATTATTCGAGGCAGAAATTGTAACTCCGATTCCCCGAATCACTGGTGCACAACAGCATCAGAAATGCAAGAGAATGATCGCGGAGGATGTTTTATTGCCTGTCCTCACTGAACATGGGCTATCGGTCAGGAAATCCAGTGGCCGAGAGGGTGCTGCCCCCTAGCTCTGGGAGTTTAACCACGAGTTTGGATAGGATCAGTATTGAAGGCAGACGACAAAAGTTGTTGAAACTGCTGACGAAATATTCTGAATGTTTTTGTTTTGGAATGAATTTAATTAGAATTTAATTTAGAATGATGCATAACATCACTTTTCTCCAGATAATGGCCATAGTGTCACACAGCATGGAAACAAGCCTTTCATCCCAACCTGTCCATGCCGACCATCTACACCAGTCCCACCTGCCCACGTTGGCTCATATCCCTCGAAACCTTTCCTATCCTTGAACCTGTCCAAATGTCTTTTAAATGTTGTTATGGTACCAATTCACTAATTGAGGTTTAAGTCCTACGCCCGTAGTTATCATCCAGCCATCTGCTCTGATTCTGTTGCATGTTGAAGGTGTGTAACAACACAGACTAATGGAAGCCAATAGCCACTTCACTTTGTTGTAATTCAAAACCATGAATAATTGAGAAAGATTGCATGTAAAAGCCTTTTTAGTCAAAGTAAATCATTAATCTAGATATATTTCAAGCAGCCAACCCTTGAGAAAGGCTAGGTCCATGCTTACTGAGGGCGGCACAGTGGCGCAGCGGTAGAGTTGCTGCCTCACAGCGCCAGAGACCCGGGTTCCATCCTGACCACGGGTGCTGTCTGTGTGGAGTTTGCACGTTCTCCCTGTGACCTGCGTGGGTTTTATACCATAGACAATAGGTGCAGGAGGAGGCCATTCGGTCCTTCGAGCCAGCACCGCCATTCAATGTGGTCATGGCTGATCATTCTCAATCAGTACCCCGTTCCTGCCTTCTCCCCATACCCCCTGACTCTGCTATCCTTAAGAGCTCTATCTAGCTCTCTCTTGAATGCATTCAGAGAATTGGCCTCCACTGCCTTCTGAGGCAGAGAATTCCACAGATTCACAACTCTCTGACCCGAATTTTTTTTTCCTCATCTCCATTCTAAATGGCCTACCCGTTATTCTTAATCTGTGGCCCCTTGTTCTGGACTCCCCCATCATTGGGAACATGTTTCCTGCCTCTAACGTGTCCAACCCCTTAATAATCTTATACGTTTCGATAAGATCCCCTCTCATCCTTCTAAATTCCAGTGTATTCAAGCCTAGTCGCTCCAGTCTTTCAACATATGACAGTCCCGCCATTCCGGGAATCAACCTACGCTGCACGCCCTCAGTTTTCTCCGAGATCTTCAGTTTCCTCGCACACTCCAAAGACGTGCAGGTTTGTAAGTTAATTGGCTTGGTATAAATGGATCAATGTAAAATTGTCCCTGGGGTGTGTAGGGTGGCGTTAATGTGCAGGGATCGCTGGTCGGCGTGGACCCAGTGGGGTTAAAGGCCTGATTCCACTCTGTATCTCTAAACTAAACTCAACTGAACTAAGGATCATTACAAAAATAACAATGTCAGAGGTAATTTGAATCTACATTTTAACATCTGGAAACACTTGCAGAGATGATCCTGGTCTCTCTCTAGCTGAGGACACACATCTGTTGCTGGCCAATTTGCTGATCAGTACAGATGCGATGAAACGGGTCTGTCGGTCATTGAAAGCTACGGCGCTAAATCTGACATTCAGCAAGAACAACCTTCTGGCCCATCTCAGTACAAACAGGAACTTTGATTACCTTTAAAGGTAGAGAAGCAGCATTGAATCAATAGACAATAGGTGCAGGAGGAGGCCATTCGGCCCTTCGAGCCAGCACCACCATTCAATGTGATCATGGCTGATTATTCTCAATCAGTACCCCGTTCCTGCCTTCTCCCCATACCCCCTGACTCCGCTATCCTTAAGAGCTCTATCTAGCTCTCTCTTGAATGCATTCAGTGAATTGGCCTCCACTGCCTTCTGAGGCAGAGAATTCCACAGATTCACAACTCTCTGACTAAAAAAGTTTTTCCTCATCTCAGTTCTAAATGGCCTACCGCTTATTCTTAAACTGTGGCCCCTGGTTCTGGACTCCCCCAACATTGGAATTTAGAAGGATGAGGGGGGATCTTATTGAAACATATAAGATAATTAGGGGATTGGACACATTAGAGGCAGGAAACATGTTCCCAATGTTGGGGGAGTCCAGAACAAGGGGCCAAAGTTTAAGAATAAGGGGTAGGCCATTTAGAATGGAGATGAGGAAGAACTTTTTCAGTCAGTGAGTTGTGAAGGTGTGGAATTCACTGCCTCAGAAGGCAGTGGAGGCCAGTTCGTTGGATGCTTTCAAGAGAGAGCTGGATAGAGCTCTTAGGGATAGCGGAGTGAGGAGGTATGGGGAGAAGGCAGGAACGGGGTACTGATTGAGAGTGATCAGCCATGATCGCATTGAATGGCGGTGCTGGCTCGAAGGGCTGAATGGCCTACTCCTGCACCTATTGTTTATTGTCTATTGTCTATTGGAAACATGTTTCCTGCCTCTAACGTGTCCAACCCCTTACTAATCTTATACATTTCGATAAGATCCCCTCTTATCCTTCTAAAGGATTCTGAATCAAGAACAGTACCTTCAACATTTTTGTAGATTAGCTGAGGAACAACACCTCATATTTTGCTTGGGCAGCTTACACCCCAGCGGTATGAATATTGACTTCTCTATCTTCAAGTAACCCTTGCTTTCCCTCTCTCTCCATCCCTCCCCTTCCCAGTTCTCCAACCAGCCTGACTGTCTTTCTGCTTACATTGTGTCTGTCTGCTTTGTTGTCACCTACTCCGAGCTAACAATGGTCTCGTCTACATTTTCCTTGATCTGCATCTCTTTTGATCTCTTACACTTCCTTATCTGTGTCTCCCTCTCCCCTGACGCTCAGTCTGAAGAAGGGTGTCGACCCTGAAACGTCACCCATTCCTTTTCTCCGGAGATGCTGGCTGTCCCGCTGAGTTACTCCAGCGTCTTGTGTCTCTCCTAGGTGTAAACCAGCATCTGCAGTCCCTTCCTACACATGAGGATGTGTTTGCGTTTGTGTTTGTCTAAAAAGGGAACCCGTTAAAATAAAATCAATGTCTGATAACTCACGGAGACCACGTCATTGTCGGAGCCAGTGTACGTCAGAAGTCGGATGATGGAAGCTATGTGTGTCGAGAATGGACAACAAGAGGGTGGCAGGGTGGGGCAATCCAGTGTCAACGACCGCAGGGAGCTAAAAGGATCTACTTCAATAGTCAATAGTCAATTTATTTGTCACATACACGTAAATGTGCAGTGAAATGAAAAATTACCCGCAGTTCAACAATAAGACCAATAAGAATAATCAATAAAAATGCAGTAACACATACAATCATAAACCAACACCAAACAAAAGAAACATCCATCACAGCGAGTCTCCTCCAATCCCCTCCTCACTGTGATGGAAGGCCACAATGTCTTTTCTCTTCCCCTCTAGACTCCTAGCTTGATATACTAAACAAAAACATTTATAAATACATAGAACACATAACAGTACAGCACAAGAACAGGCCCTTCAGCCCACAATGTCTGTGCTGAGTATGTTACCAAGATAAACTCCTCTCCTCTGCCTGCCTGTGATCCATATCCCCCCCATCTCCATGTGCCTGCCTAAAAGCCTCTGAAACACCTCTCTATCGGCCTTTTAAAGCCTCTCGTATCTGCCTCCACCACCACCCCTGGCAGCACGTTCTAGGCACCCAAACTTTCCCAGCACATGACAATAGATAATGGACAATAAGTGCAGGAGTAGGCCATTCGGCCCTTCCGCCCATCTCCTATAATTGTTGCCCCTTTCACCTTCAAGCTCTGCCCTCTAGCCTTTAACATTTGCATTCTAGGAAGAAGGTTCTGACTGTCGACCCTATCTATGCCTCTCATCATTTTATAAAACTTCTATCAGGTCTCCTCTCAACCTTCGGCATTCCAGAGAAAGCCATACAGGTTTGTCCAAACTCTTGTTCAGGCTGAAACCCAGTGAGGATCCAGGTCAAATGTGTGGGAAAAAAACTGCAGATGCTGGTTTAAATCGAAGGTAGACACAAAATGCTGGAGTAACTCAGCGGGACAGGCAGCATCTCGACCCGAAACGTCACCCATTCCTTCTCTCCCGAGATGCTGCCTGACCCGCTGAGTTACTCCAGCATTATGTGTCTGCCAGGGTCCAGGTAAACCTCTCCAAACCTCCACACCCCTCCTGTAATGGACCAACTGATGAAGGCCAACCTACCAAAACCCTCCTTTCCCACCCTTGCAGTTAAGTCATCGCGCTGCATTTATTTTTTATTATAATCATCGACGCTGTATCAAGTTCAATATTTATGGCTGTTGCCATTATCTGGCATTTCAGGGGTTAATAATGCAGTGCTGTCGTTCTGGAAACAAGCTCGCTTTCAATGAAACCATCATGGGTGTAGCACCTACCAGAAAATATTCAGCACAGCACATGTAGCAAGGCCTCCAGTGACTGCCCTCCGAAACCACAGGACCTTCCACAAGCAAGAACATGAAACAATTCAACATTAACACGAGCACACATCGCAAACTGAATAAGCGAAATAGGCCCTAAAATAATCGATCAATAATTAATATCACACATTCCATGATTACGGTAGGTTTGGCCAATGGGCGATGATTGGGCTCAACCGAGAAAATCTGTATCCTAAAGCAGCACTCATAGAACATAGAACCGTACAGCACGGGAACAGGCCCTTCGGCCCACAATGTCTGTGCTGAACATGATGCCAAGATCATCTCTTATCTACGCGCACATGATCCATATCCCTCCATTCCCTGCATATCTATACATACATATAAATCTACACACATATACATACCAACATACATATATATGTGCACACATACAAACATATACATACAAACATACACATACATGCACACACATGTATATATATATGTGTGTGTACACACGCACACATATATATATATGTATACACATATATATACACTTATATACACACACACACATATATATGTATACAGACACTCATATATATGTATACACACATATATACATGTATACACACAATATATATATGTATACACACACATGTACACACACACACACACACACATATATATATATGTATACACACACACACGCACACACACACACACACACACATGTATACACATATATATGTATGTATACACACACACACACATCTATACACACACACACATGTATACACACACACACACACACACACACATGTATATATATATATATATATTGCATAAATGCCACTTTCAGATTAAATGTGGCATTAAATCATTAATTTACTGATTTAAATGATTAAATGTCACAATCGTATCGGCCTCCACCACCACCCCATGCATCCACCGCCCTCTGTGTAGAAAACCTCACCCTGCACATCTTTGATTCACATCCCCACGATGATAAGGTTGACCGGATTAAATAACTGCACAAGATGCAATTTTAATATGAATACAGAAATAAATATTATGTATCGAGTCGGTTTATTTCCTTCATCCAGCAAGGAGGGAAATGTGGTTTATATAGAATGTTAATGTTGCTTACGATTAGACTTGCCATTTCATATTGACAAGTGATTTTGTTGCAGATTTTTATGTTCTGTGTTTCGAATGTTACTCACACTATTATGGAGAAGGGAAATCTTATTAAGTTACGAGAAAACCAAAGGGATTCGTTCGAGATGAAGCGTAAAATCAGTTTATCCCAATTACAGGCAAGTAAACGTTTCTTAAACCAAAGATAGACACAAAGTGCTGGAGTAACTCAGCGGGTCAGGCAGCATCTCTGGAGAGAAGGAATGGGTGACGTTTCGGGTCGAAACACTTCTTCAGACTGAGAGTCAGGTGTGAGGGAGTCGAGAGATATGGAAGGGTACGGTGTGAAAACGACTGATTAAAGCAGACGATGATAAAGAGATGTTGGCCAAACTGGTCAACGTTGGCCAAACTGATCTCCCGGTGGCTGAGCACTTCAACTCCCCCTCCCATTCCCAGTCTGACCTTTCTGTCATGGGCCTCCTCCAGTGCCATAGTGAGGCCCACCGCAAATTGGAGGAACAGCACCTCATATTTCGCCTGGGCAGCTTGCAGCCCAGTGGTATGAACATCGACTTCTCCCACTTTAGATAGTTCCTCTGTCCCTCTCTTCCCCTCCCCCTTCCCAAATCTCCCTCTATCTTCCTGTCTCCACCTATATCCTTCCTTTGTCCCGCCCCCCTGACATCAGTCTGAAGAAGGGTCTCGACCCGAAACGTCACCCATTCCTTCTCTCCTGAGATGCTGCCTGACCTACTGAGTTACTCCAGCATTTTGTGAATAAATACCTTCGATTTGTACCAGCATCTGCAGTTACTGTCTTATACTAAGAGATGTAGAATGGTTCATTGTGTAAGAAAGAACTGCAGATGCTGGTTTAAATCGAAGGGAGGCACAAAATGCTGGAGTATCTCAGCGGGTCAGGCAGCATCTCTGATTCCTTCCTTCTCTCCAGAGATGCTGCCTGTCCCGCTGAGTTACTCCAGCATTTTGTGCCTCCCTTAGTAGGTTCATCGTCATCTGAGGGGAAGGCGACAAGGAAGCATAAAATCAGTTTACTGTCCGATCACAAATAATTGAAAAGAATGGCAACATTCTGCCCTGAGAAAGTTTACACACCTACCTGAGATCTGTTTGGTGAAATATCTGAAAATAGTATTGGCATCACATTCACAACGCCCCCTACAACAAAGCAGGCAAAGCTATTAGTTTAATTCATATTTGATAGGATAATCCAATTATGAGCCAGAACTAAAGATATCCATCAAGTCTAGAGATCAACAGTGAGCATTGCTGTGACACTCTCACCTGCTGTGGAAGATTATTTCATTCTTATTACATTTTAATGTCTCCATCTTGTCCATGAGTTGCAGCCACAGCCTCAAAATAGTTGCTGACCATTGTAACTCCACTTCCCATTCCCATTCTGACCCTCCTGTCCTGGACCTCGCCCATTGCCAGTGGAAGCTAGGGTTGCCAACTGTCCCGTATTAGCCGGGATATCCCATATTTTGGGCTAAATTGGTTTGTCCCGTACGGGACCGCCCTTGTCCCATATTAGGCCTGGATGCTGTAGGCCTGGACACTGTAGGTCTGGACAGTGTAGGTCTGGACAGTGTAGGTCTGGACAGTGTAGGTCCGGACAGTGTAGGTCCGGACAGTGTAGGTCCGGACAGTGTAGGCCCGGACAGTGTAGGCCCGGACACTGTAGGTTCGGACAGTGTAGGCCCGGACGTGTAGGCCCGGACAGTGTAGGTCCGGACACTGTAGGTTCGGACAGTGTAGGCCCGGGCAATGTAGGCCCGGGGGCCGCTGTAGGTCCGGACAGTGTAGGCCCGGGGGCCGCTGTAGATCCGGAGGCCCGGGCGCTGCTAACGGAGGTTGCATAGCAACCCTCCTCCCGGCCCGGGCGGCCGCCATTGGTGGAGTGGGAGCACGTGGCCGCTGGCTGGGTGAGGTCACGTGGGGCGTGGGGCGGTGACGTCACCTTGTCCCTTATTTGGGAGTGAGATAGTTGGCAACCCCTAGAGGAAGACCGCATGCAAACTGGAGGAACAGCACCTCATATTCTGCTTGGGTAGCTTACAACCCAACGGTATTATGGCGAGTCCGGAAACTTGTTCTTTGTTGAAGAAGTTTATTGCGACAGCAATATTCGATTACAAAGTTTCTTTAACAAGATAACGGACAACCATTAAAACTCACTGTCTTCTTCGAAGACGTCTCCTAACTAACTCTTTTCGGGCGCCAAAAGCGCACATGACAACCTTGTCCAATCAGCGATGTCGCTCTCTGGACCAATCCCTACGGTCGCGCCCACACGTGACCTTGCTGGCCAATCTGAGGGTTCGACGACTAGGACCACTCTCTATGGTCGCTACATGACCCCCCCCAGAACCCGAGGTACGGAACCTAGCAGGGAGCCGGATTTCGCGACCAGCACGAGTAAGGAGAGGGGCAGCCTGAACCACAGGAGCAGGGGATTCTGGACTTGGTGGAACTGCCGGAGCGGGGGGTCCTGGACTGATCGGAACTGCCGGAGGCCGGCCTCTCCTAGGTGGTTGGCCGACCAGGACTGGTTGGTCCGGATCCAAGTGCGCAGGTTTAAGCCTGGACACCGAGACGAGCTCACTCCTGCCGCCCACGTCTAAGGTGAAGGTAACCGTCCCCTTACGCAAAACCCGGAATGGCCCTTCATAGACCCTCTGCAACGGGGCACGATGGGCATCCTTGCGCAAAAATACAAACTCACAGTCCTTCAGGGAAGGCGGTTCGTGGACCATGGAACACCCATGACGTAAAGTCGGAACTGGGGCCAGGGAACCCACCCGTGCCCGGAGCGATGCTAAGACTGATGGGACTGGAGGCAGCTGGCCGGAGGGGTCCGGAAGCAAATCCCCGGGTACTCTAAGTGGCGAGCCATATACTAGCTCCGCGGACGAAGCATCGAGATCCTGCTTAGGAGCAGTCCGAATGCCGAGAAGGACCCAGGGGAGTTGGTCCACCCAGTCCGGGCCTTCAAGCCTCGCACTGAGGGCCGCCTTGAGTTGACGGTGGAACCTCTCCACAAGTCCATTAGCTTGGGGGTGGTATGCTGTAGTGTGTTGTAACCGGGAACCGTACAGCTCTGCTAACGTGGCCCAGAGGGACGAAGTGAACTGCGGCCCCCTGTCGGTGGTAATAACCGCCGGAACCCCGAAACGTGCTACCCAATGGAGGACCAAAGTCCTGGCACAAGAGGCAGCAGAGGTATCGGACAATGGGAAAGCCTCTGGCCACCGGGTGAACCGATCCACCACCGTGAGGAGATGGGTGTAGCCCCGGGAGGAAGGCAAGGTCCCGACTAAATCCACGTGAATGTGGAAAAAAACGGACCGCTGGGACCTCGAACTCCTGTACGGGGGGCTGGACATGGCGCTGGACTTTAGCGGTCTGGCAGGGGATGCAGGAACGGGCCCAAACAGCTACCTGTTTACGCAGGCCATGCCAGACAAACCGAGCGGCTACTAAAGCAGAGGTGGAGCGGATGGACGGGTGCGCCAGCCCGTGAATAGCATCGAAAACCCGGCGCTGAAGGGTGGGCGGCACTACCGACCTGGGATGGGGAAGGGAAACATCACACCAGACTTTTATGCCTTCCGACCCGCAGGCTACCTGAGCCAACTTCAACCCCGAAGTGGTGGACTGGTATGCCGAGGCGGTATCCGCCAGAAGCTGTGCCTCCGCAAGCTCCTGGGGATCCACCTCGCAGTCCACCGCCGAAATGGGGGAACAAGCAGGTCTAGACAGGGCGTCAGCAACGGCATTAAGCTTACCCGCGACATGACGGACATCGGTGGTAAATTCGGAGATAGCAGTCAGGTGCCGCTGCTGGCGGGCCGACCATGGGTCAGACAATTTGAAAAATGCAAATGTTAATGGTTTATGGTCCGTAAAGGCCACAAATGGGCGGCCTTCAAGGAAATACCTGAAATGACGAATAGTTAAATAGAGAGCCAGAAGCTCTCGGTCAAATGCGCTATACTTCAGCTCAGCCGAATTTAGTTGCCGGCTGAAAAACGCCAAAGGCTGCCAAAGGCCACCGACCTGCTGCTCCAAAACCCCACCCACCGCCACGTCAGACGCATCAACCGTCAGGGCCGTGGGGGCGGAGGGGCTCGGGTGGACCAACATGGTGGCGTCTGCCAAAGCTGCCTTAGCTGCTGCAAAAGCCAACTCCGCGGCCGGGGACCATATCAACTCTACAGGTTTACCCGCAAGGCACTGGAAGAGCGGGCGCATGACCCGCGCAGCCGCCGGGACGAACCTATGGTAGAAGTTAACCATACCTACGAACTCCTGCAGCCCTTTCACTGTGGTGGGCCTGGGAAATGCCCGGATAGCCTCCACCTTCTCGGGCAAAGGGGAGGCGCCGGCAGGGGTAATTCTGTGCCCTAAAAAATCAAGAGAAGGGAGGCCGAATTGACACTTGGAGGGTTGGATAATGAGCCCGTGGTCTTGGAGCCGCTGGAATACAGTCCGCAAGTGGACCTGGTGTTCCTGCACTGAGGGGCTGGCGACCAGGATGTTGTCTAAATAAATAAACACAAAGGGTAAACCCCGACCCACACGGTCCATCAGTCGCTGGAAGGCCTGTGCCGCGTTCTTTAAACCGAAAGGCATGCGCAACCATTCGAACAACCCGAACGGAGTGATCGTGGCAGTTTTTGGTATGTCCTTCGGCCGCACAGGAATCTGGTGGTATCCTCGTACCAAGTCGATCTTGGAAAACACCACCGCACCTTCCAGCCCAGACGAGAAGTCCTGCAGATGCGGTATGGGGTAGCGATCAGCCGTAGTGACAGCATTGAGATGCCGATAATCGCCACATGGTCTCCACCCCCCAGATGCCTTGGAGACCATATGCAACGGCGAGGCCCACGGGCTGTCAGACTGACGGACAATTCCCATTTCCTCCATCTTCCTAAATTCCGCCCGCGCCACCACCAGTTAGCCTCCGGGCCCGAGCGAAAACGGGAGGGCCCTCGGTGCGGATGTGGTGGACCACGCCGTGCTTGGTCGAAGGGGCATCAAAACGCTGGATAAGCAGCTCTGGAAACTCCGCCAGGACCTCAGCATACGAGTCAGGGGCCGCGACGACGGCCTGGACAGTAGGGCTGGGTGGAGAGGCGATTGTCGGAGCGACGGGCTCCTCGCTGGCGGAGGGTCGGAGGTCGTTACCGCGGACATCGGGGACCAATGAAAAGGCCCAGAGAAAATCTGCGCCTAGGATCGCTTGTCTGACGTCTGCTATAATGAATGGCCATTCGTACGTGCGGAGGCCTAAAACAAGTGACATCTTCCGCGTACCGAACGTGCGGATGGGGCTGCCATTAACCGCGATGAGGGTGGGACCTGTCTTACCCGATCTGGTCTCAAGGTCGGTCGGCGGCACTATACTGACAATGGCTCCCGTGTCCACCAAAAATTCTGTGTCCGTGAATCGATCTCGGACGTAGAGGCGTCGGTTCTGGCCAATCGCAACTGCCCCTATGTACGATCGGCCGAGGCATTTCCCGCGAAAGTACAAGGTGAGCGGCAGTTGCGGGATTCTCCACCCCATCGTAGATGGTAATAGCACCAGCCGCGCTTGTGCGGATCCTTTTGGCGGGCTTTTGGAGGACTGGCGGGAGACGCGGCGCCATCTTGATGTCGCTGTGGCGTGGTCACTGGTGTCGAGACCTTGTTGATCGAACCGCTTCCTTTTGATTTGGACGCCATGAGCGCATCAGCTTTTTCTGCATATGCTTCGGGGTCCTTAAAAGAACAATCCGTGAGCATAAGTCTGACATCTTCGGGAAGCTTCTCTCGGAATGCCTGCTCGAACATGAGGCAATCCGTATGTTCACCGGCTAGCATTAACATCTCGGCCATGAGAACGGACGGCAGCCGATCTCCGAGATCCGGTAGGTGCAGAAGTTTTTTAGCTCGGTCATGCCTATGGAACCCGAAGGTTCGTAGTAACAGTGCTTTCATGGCCTCGTACTTGTCTTCCGCAGGAGGGTTGACGATGAACCGCATCACGCGTGTGGTCGTCTCCGGCAACAGAGCACTGACGAGGTAGTAGTATTTCGTGGCATCTGTCGATATGTTTCTTAAATGAAACTGGGCTTCGGCGTGGACAAACCAAGATTGTGGTTGATGTGTCCAAAACGACGGAAGGTGAACGCTTACTGCGCTTAGCTCCGGTGTGCCGGGCGCAGCAACCAACAACGGAGCGTCGTGTTCGCTCATGGTCGGTGATCGCCCAGATCACGTCGGGGTCACCAATATGGCGAGTCCGGAAACTTGTTCTTTGTTGAAGAAGTTTATTGCGACAGCAATATTCGATTACAAAGTTTCTTTAACAAGATAACGGACAACCATTAAACCTCACTGTCTTCTTCGAAGACGTCTCCTAACTAACTCTTTTCGGGCGCCAAAAGCGCACATGACAACCTTGTCCAATCAGCGATGTCGCTCTCTGGACCAATCCCTACGGTCGCGCCCACACGTGACCTTGCTGGCCAATCTGAGGGTTCGACGACTAGGACCACTCTCTATGGTCGCTACAGTATGAACATTGAATTCTCCAAGTTCAGGTAACTAACTAACATAGAAACTCCCCCCTCCCTTCCTCTCTCCCTTCCCTTTGCCCCACCTGGATGGCACCCATTTCTCTGTTCCCTTTCCCCCTTCCCTTTCCACCTAAATTCCATCCATATTTCACGTCTCTTCTCTCCATATCTTACAATCTTTTGTCTTTTCCTCTATGGCCTTTGTCCAAACATCTGCCAGTGATACCCCCCCTCTCCCCTCACCTGCATCCACCTATCACTCACGGCGATTTGTCCCATCCCCCCCACCTCTTCTCCAGATTTCTCCCCCTGCTATAACTGCCTGAAGAAAGGTCCCGACCTGAAACGTCGCTGATCCATGTTCTCCAGAGATACTGCCCGACCTGTTTTGTGTCTTTTTCTGTACACTAGCATCATCAGTGCCTTGTGTCCAGTCGTAAAAAAAGTACTGGGTTGCCCACTGTTCCCTGAAGATTGCTATTCTGCCATTGACCTTCGGAGAAGGGCGTCAAGTTCAGAGGTACCAGCACCAGCCCGCCCACACAAATGGTAGGAGGCATGTTTTGTCCATGGGCAGAGACAGGGCTGAAACATCACTGCATGAATGCACTGGCTACACCGGCCTATGCCAATGTGAACGACGGATTGTTTTGCCATTTTAATGATATAATTAGCAAATCAAATTGCTTGTGTGAAACTTTCTTTAGGCCTAATTGATGCAAACAAAAAGACCCAGCAAAATTAATAACACACAGATGTTCGAATAGGTAATTAACATTAAAAGATTTCAACATATTTAATTTTAAATCAAAACATGTTCACGCTTAATCATATGTTTTGCACAGAATATCCCCTTGCTTTTGAAATGGGAACATTTTAGTTCTCCATAGAAGTGTTTTTAGAACATCGCGGCACGGTGGCGCAGCGGTAGAGTTGCTGCCTTACAGCGAATGCAGCGCCGGAGACCCGGGTTCCATCCCGACTACGGGTGCTGTCTGAACGGAGTTTGTACGTTCTCCCCGTGATCTGCGTGGGTTTTCTCCGAGATCTTCGGTTTCCTCCCACACTCCAAAGACGTGCAGGTATGTAGGTTAATTGGCTCGGTAAATATAAAAATTGTCCCTGATGTGTGTAGAAGTGTTAATATGCGGGGATCGCTGGTCGGCGCGGACTCGGTTGGCCGAAGGGCCTGTTTCTGCGCTGTATCTCTAAACTAAACTAACCTTTTCTCAAATCCCCAGCCTCAGTTAAACAGACCAAGTTTCTTAAGTTGTGAAAGCTAACTTGAAAACCCGACTTTTCCGAAAACAAACACAGTTAAGACTGGTACAGCGCTAAAGAATGCCTGAAGAAGGGCTCTTTGTGTAAGGGGTATTGTGTTAGCTTAGCACAGGCCCTTGAGTATACAGTGGTCTTAATGTTTTAGTCGGGTTTCGAGATAGAGCATGGAGACTGGCCATGTTGCCATTAAGTCCACGCCGACCAGCGATCACCCGTTCACACCAGTTCCATGTTATTCCACTTTTCCATCGTCACTGCGGGCAACTTTCAGTGGGCCAATGAACCCACAAACCGGCACGACATTGGGATGTGGGAGGAAACCGGAGCATTCGGAGGAAACCCACACTGTTAAAAGGGAGAACGTGCAAACTCCACACAGACAGCGCAAACAGAACTGCCAAACATCTTCGGACATAAGTAACTCCTTAGAACTGCAACCCTAACCCTGACACAGCACGGAACAGGTACTTTAGCCCATCATGTCAGTGGTGAAATGATGCCAAGTTAAATGAATCTCCTCTGCCTCCATTTATCATATCATATCATCATCATATCATATACATACAGCCGGAAACAGGCCTTTTCGGCCCTCCAAGTCCGTGCCGCCCAGTGATCCCGCCCAGTGATCCCCGTACATTAACATTATCCTACACCCACTAGGGACAATTTTTACATTTACCCAGCCAATTAACCTACATACCTGTACGTCTTTGGAGTGTGGGAGGAAACCGAAGATCTCGGAGTAAACCCACGCAGGTCACGGGGAGAACGTACAAACTCCTTACAGTGCAGCACCCGTAGTCAGGATCGAACCTGAGTCTCCGGCGCTGCATTCGCTGTAAAGCAGCAACTCTACCGCTGCACCACCGTGCCGCCCTCAATATCCATATCCATATCCCTCCATTCCCTGCACATCCATATGCCGATCTAAAAGGCTCTTAAATACCACTGTCTGCCTTCACCACTACCCCTCTCAACTTAAAGCCCAGCCCTCTGGTATTGCACGTTTCCACCCTGGAGAAAGGTTCTGATTGTCTACTCTATCTATCCACCTATCCATGTTCTCCAGAGATGCTGCCTGACCCGCTGAGTTACTCCAGCACTCTGTGAAACGTCACCTATCCATGGGGAAGTCAGTCTACCCCACGACAGAAGGGGGAGAAGTTGCACAGTGTGATAGCCACAGGGAAGAAGGATCTCCTGTGGCGTTCTCTACTGCATCTTGGTGGGAACCAGTCTATTGCTGAAGATGTTCCTTTAGCTGGGACAGGTATGCAACTAAAATTAAATTATGTACTTCCAACATTTCATTAAACCAACCATATTTGCCCCTGTGTGACTAAGTTCTTTGAGTTTATTTTATTTTATCCTGTGAAAAATGGGAAATAATTTATTTAAAATGAAGCATTTGAATAAGAGCAATGGTATTTCCAGAGTTTCTCCAGCAGTGCAGAAAATTAGCAAATTATAAGACCTTCTGGAGAATTTGAGCAAAATTGTCTCAACTGTCAGGAGAATTCATTGCATCTAATCAAATTCACCATTCATCCAAAGAGTAGTAACATCTCCAAATCAAAAAGTGATTTAAGGACATTTAAAAAAAAAATAGGTTCAGAAAAAACAAAAGTTAAGAAATGTAATAGGAAGAAAGTTAACCTCAGAGCAGAGGGGCAACACAGAAACAAAGGACACTAAGTATTGGAATAACTCAATGGGTCAGGCACCGACTCTGGAGAACATGGATAGGTGACGTCTCAAGACGGGACCCTTCTTCAGATGGGTCCAGACCTGAAACATCACCTCCTCACATCCTGCTGAGTTATTCCAGCAATTTGTGTCTTTTTTTTTGTAAACCAGCACCTGCAGTTCCTGGCTTCTCCAGGGCCACACAGTTGGCATGTTGTCTGCTGTCAATGGAGTTCAACTAGTCCAGCCCGGCAACAAAAATAAATCAACCATCACTATGCTGTTTGCAAGATCTTGTTTTGCACAAAATAGATGCAATGCATTCCTGTATAAACTGGCACTGCACATGAAACAATAATTCTATATATAGCCCTCGAAACGTATAAGATTATTAAGGGTATAAGAAAATAACTGCAGATGCTGGTACAAATCGATTTATTCACAAAATGCTGGAGTAACTCAGCAGGTCAGGCAGCATCTCGGGAGAGAAGGAATGGGTGACGTTTCGGGTCGAGACCCTTCTTCAGACTGATGTCGGGGGTGGGACAAAGGAAGGATATAGGTGGAGACAGGAAGATAGAGGGAGATCTGGGAAGGAGGAGGGGAAGGGAGGGACAGAGGAGCTATCTGAAGTTGGAGATTATTAAGGGGTTGGACGCGTTAGAGGCAGGAAACATGTTCCCAATGTTGGGGGAGTCCAGAACAAGGGGCCACAGTTTAAGGATAAGGGGTAGGCCATTTAGAACTGAGATGAGGAAAAACGTTTTCAGTCAGAGAGTTGTGAATCTGTGGAATTCTCTGCCTCAGAAGGCAGTGGAGGCCAATTCTCTGAATGCATTCAAGAGAGAGCTAGATAGAGCTCCTAAGGATAGCGGAGACAGGGGGTATGGGGAGAAGGCAGGAACGGGGTACTGATTGAGAATGATCAGCCATGATCACGGTGGATGGCGGTGCTGGCTCGAAGGGCCGAATGGCCTCCTCCTGCACCTATTGTCTATTATCTATTGTCTCAGCACTGTTTCTCAGGTGGTTCGGCATAAAGGCAAGTCTTTATGACATGTAAATTATGTGATTATGATCTTTCTTCACGCTACGGGTCAACAAGTTAAATTTCCTGGTGCATTGTGAAGCACTTTGTTAATTTGTCGGGATGACTTTCAGTGTAATATGTTGCATCTGCCCCAGGGGTTAATGCTATTTGTATTCTTGATAATATTTAATGGCACCTGATGATGTGATTGTGAAAATCATATCCTTGTAAAAGCCGGACTGGCCCCGGGTGCTTTTACAGATAAAACCCATCCATTTATCATTATCCTCTGCTTCCTGTTGCCACGGCAATTTTCAATTCAGCAGGACAATTTTCCATTCATCTGCACATCCTTATCCAATTTGGTAGCCAAGGTGCAGCTATTTATGAAATCCAATCTCATCGCCTTCAGGGTTTAATTTGTTCTCTCTGCTATTTTCGGCACACTGCTTAGAGTGCTCACCTCACCAGCAACATATTGATTTATCTGTGTGTATTTAAAAGCTGTTCAATGCGAACAGGTTTACACTTAACAGATTTTAAACTGTGCACAGAGGAAATTCTAACTCATCTATGGGGGAGGGGGGGGGGGGGGGGGGGGGGGGAGGGGTGAAATAGCAGCATCATGACTTGGCCACTGGTAAGAATGTAGAATCATAGAGCATGGAAACAGGCCCTTAGGCCAAACTTGCCCATGCACACCAAGATGCCCCATCTACGCTAGTCCCACCTGCCTTCATAGAGTTAGACAGAGTGGAAACAGGCCCTTCGGCCCAACTTGCCCATGCACAACAAGGTGCCCCATCTACGCTAGTCCCACCTGCCTTCATAGAGTTACACAGAGTGGAAACAGGCCCTTCGGCCCAACTTGCCCATGCACAACAAGGTGCCCCATCTACGCTAGTCCCACCTGCCTTCATAGACAGGTGGGACTAGCGAACGCAGGCATGTAGGACTATGGTGTAGATGGGACATGTTGGTCAGTGTGGGCAAGTTGGGCAATAGGGCCTTCATAGAGTTAAGTAGCGTGGAAACAGGCCCTTCTGCCCAACTTGCCCACACTGACCAACATGTCCCATCTACACCATAGTCCTACATACCTGCGTTCGGCCCATATCCCTCTAAACCTTTCCTATCCAAATGTCTTTTAAATATTGTTATAGTACCTGCCTCAACCACCTCATCTGGCAGCTCGTACCATATACCCATCACCCTCTGTGTGGAGCAAGTTGTCCCCCAGGTTCCTATTAAAGTTCTCCCCTCTCTCCTTAATCCTCTGTTCTATGGTTCTTGATTTCCCCACTCTGGGTAAAAGACTGTGCATTCACCCTATCCTTTCCACTCATGGTCTTATACACTTCTGCAAGATCTCTCCTCATCCTCCTGCACTCCAAGGGACAAAGTCCTAGCCTGGCCAACCTCTGCCTTTAGCTCTGGCCCTCAGGCCATGGCCACATCTTGGTAAATCTTCTCTGCGTCCTTTTCAAATGCTTGTGTGCATCGAGCAGCAAGCGAGCTGGGGAATAAATGTATTCTCAACCAAGAAAGGACGGGAACATGTGTGTAACAGATGCTTCACTGTAAAATGGTCTAAGTGTTCTTTGTTCTCACAAAGGCAAAGTGGTGGCACGGTGGCGCAGTGGTGGAGTTGCTGCCTCACAAC
Organism: Rhinoraja longicauda; assembly: GCF_053455715.1. Classification (NCBI taxonomy): domain Eukaryota; kingdom Metazoa; phylum Chordata; class Chondrichthyes; order Rajiformes; family Arhynchobatidae; genus Rhinoraja; species Rhinoraja longicauda. The sequence goes on from NC_135965.1 coordinate 50,383,337, forward strand.
TCCAGGGACCCGGGTTCCATCCTGACTACGGGTGCTGTCTGCGCGCAGTTTGCACGTTCTCCCCGTGACCGCTTGGGGTTTCTCCGGGTGCTCCGGTTTCCTCCCACTTCCAAAGACGTGGTTAATTGGCTTCAGTAAGATTGTAAATTGTCCCTGGTGTGCAGGATAGTGCTCGTGTACGGGGTGATCGCTGGTCGAAGCAGACTCAGGCTGAAGGACCTGTTTCCACGCTGTATCTCTAAAGTCTAACTCTGCTGTTACAGCAAGGGTAATGTATTTGCCATTGATTGGGCAAGATCCTTCGAGGCTCAATTTCATTTTAGCCCATCCACCCGTTCGAGTCATGCAGCCCAACAGAGCTCTTGAAAGTTTGGAACTTGTCTTTCTCCATTGCCCTGGAAGATTGTTTCCCGTTCAAACATATTCAGTTCATTCGAAAGTTACTGTCAACTCTGATTTGACTAATGATCATATCCAACAACTATTCAATAGTCGTTCGGAATGAAGAAGGGTCTCGACCCGAAACGTTATCTGTCAATTCCCTCCCCTGATGCTACCCCGACCCTCTGAGTTCCTCAAGCACTTTGTGTTCTGCTCATGATTTTAGCACTTGTGTCACTCAGAGACTAAACTAATTGTAAGCAAATTGTTGTAGTGAACTAAATCTAAGAAACGTGGACTGGGCGATCGTTTTGGTGAACACAAACGTAGACTGGGCGATCAGTCCGCCTAGACTTACCTGATCTCCCAGTTGCCAAACACTTCAATTCCCCTTCCCATTCCCACACTGACCTTTCTGACCTTGGCCCCCTCCATTGTCAGAGTGAGGCTAATTGCAAATTGGAGGAACAGCATCTCATATTTCGCTTGGGCGGCTTACAACCCAGTGGTATGAATATTGATTTTTCTAACTTCAAGTAATCCCTGCACTCCCTCTCTCTCCATCCCTCCCCCACCATAATCACACCAGCTTCTCGTTCTCATCTAGCAAACAGCTAACAATGGCCTGTTTCCTTTATCATCGTCACTTTTTTGCATATCTTTCATTCATTGGTTCTATATCTCTCCACATCACCGTCTATATATCTCTCGTTTCCATCACCCCTGACTCTAGTCTGAGGAAGGGTCTCGACCTGAAACGTCACCCATTCCTTCTCTCCAGAGATGCTGCCTGTCCCGCTGAGTTACTTCAGCATTTTGTGTCTATCTAACATATCTTAAACCTTGAAACTCCTTATACTGTAGCTAATATATTTATCCAGTTACTTAACGACTTTAAGACAGATCATGACAATGATATTTCAACTGGCATTTTGATTATGCAAAATAAATTATATTCATAGAAACATAGATAGAAACATAGAAAATAGTTGCAGGAGAAGGCCATTCTGCCCTTCGAGCCAGCACCGCCATTCATTGTGATCATGGCTGATCATCCACAATCAGTAACCCGTGCCTGCCTTCTCCCCATATCCCTTGATTCCACTTGCCCCTAGAGCTCTATCTAACTCTCTCTTAAATCCATCCAGTGAATTGTTCAAGTAACTCCTTCAAGTAACTATGCAATCACATAATTTTCTAAGTACAAAAACGTTCAAATAAACATATTCCATTCTGAGCGTATAGGAAAATACAAGAATAGACATAAAAAGCTGGAGATTATAGATCAGCATGTGTGCATGAGCTAGTCGCCAATGTAGTGGAGATGGAGTTTGGGGATATGTAGATACAGAGACAATAGGTGCAGGAGGAGGCCATTCGGCCCTTTGAGCCAGCACCGCCATCCAATGTGATCATGGCTGATCATCCACAATCAGTACCCCGTTCCTGCCTTCTCCCCATATCCCATGATTCCGCTAGCCCTAAGAGCTCTGTCTAACTCTCTCTTGATTGCATCCAGTGAATTGGCCTCAACTGCCTTCTGAGGCAGAGAATGCCACAGATTCACAACTCTCTGGGTGAAAAGGTTTTTCCTCATCTCAGTTCTAAATGGCCTCCCCCTTATTCTTAAACTGTGGCCCCTGGTTCTGGACACCCCCAACATCGGGAACATGTTTCTTGCATCTAGCTTGTCCAATCCTTTAATAATTTTACATGTTTCTATAAGATCCCCTCTCATCCTTCTAAATTCCAGTGAATACAAGCCCAGTCGCTCCAGTCTTTCATCACATGACAGTCGCACCACCCCAGGAATTAACCTCGTGAACCTACATTGCACTCCCTCAATAGCAAAAATGTTCTTCCTCAAATTAGGAGACCGAAACTGCACACAATACTCCAGGTGTGGTCTCACCAGGGCCCTGTACAATTGCAGGACCTCTTTGCTCCTATACTCAACCCTTCTCATTATAAAGGCCAACACTGCCTGCTGTACCTGCATGCTTACTTTCAGTGACTGATGTACAAGGACACCCAGATCTCGTTGTACTTTCTCTTTTCCAAACCTGACACCATTCAGATAATAATCTGCCCTCCCGTTCTTGCCACCAAAGTGGATAACCTCACACTTATCCACATTAAACTGCATCTGCCATGCATCCGCCCACTCACCCAACCTGTCCAAGTCACCCTGGATCCTCATAGGATCTTCCTCACAGTTCTCACTGCCACTCAGCTTTGTATCATCTGCAAACTTGCTAATGTTACTTTTAATTCCTTCATCTAAATCATTAATGTTTATTGTAAATAGCTGGGGTCCCAGCACCGAGCCTTGCGGTACCCCACCAGTCACTGCCTGCCATTCTGAAAGGGACCCATTTATCCCTACCCTTTGTTTCCTGTCTGCCAACCGATTTTCTATCCATGTCAATACCCTACCCCCAATACCATGTGCTCTAATTTTGCCCATTAATCTTCTGTGTGGGACCTTATCAAAGGCTTTCTGAAAGTCCAGGCACACTACATCCACTGGCTCTCCCTTGTCCTTTTTACTAGTTGCATCCTCAGAAAATTCCAGAAGATTTGTCAAGCATGATTTCCCTACGTGAATCCATGCTGACTCGGACCGATCTTGTTACTGCTATCCAAATGCGCCAATATTACATCTTTAATAATCGACTCCAGCATCTTCCCCACCACCGATGTCAGGCTAACTGGTCTATAATTCCCTGCTTTCTCTCTCCCTCCTTTCTTGAAAAGTGGGACAACACTAGCTACCCTCCAATCCACAGGAACTGATCCAGAATCTATAGAACATTGGAAAATGATTAGGGCCACTGTACGCTTGGAACAAGGATTGTTCGAAGTACCTTACAAAGAGGCAGGCGTAGCTGGGCCCATGCGAGTGCCCAGAGCTACGCCTCGGGTTTGGAGGTAGTGGGAGGAGTCAAAGGAGAAGTTGTTGTGTTTTCTTTGTGAGTCTATCTTTTGGTTTAGCATCTGCAGTTCCTTCCAACACAAATACAAGAATAACGTACCAAGTGCAACAGTGCCCATCAGGAACGGCTTGCCGATGAAGGAGAAATCATTGCTTATTTCTTGGTGGACCTCAGAGCCCACAACGAACATCACCATCACCTGTGGAGGAGACAACACAGCTCAGGACACGGTGTTACAAGATCAGAATCCCCTTGGGAGCCACAGCTGGAGGTGGGTGGAACTAATGCATTTTTGGATCGGTTTAGAGATGAGACTTAGAGATGAATGAATGAATATTGTCCCATCTGACAAGTCACAGTGAAATTCTTTGCCTGTATACCCACGGTATGCAGATAGTCGCCACATAAAGGGCGCTGACAAAGTTACAAAGCATACACAGTATCCACGCCAGGTCCCCTCTTGTTATCCCCATCCCCCACGGTGGTCCCCCAACAACGGGTCCCCCCTTGTTATCCCCATCCCCCATGGTGGTCCCCCAAACACTGAGTCCCCCCTTGTTATCCCCATCCCCCATGGTGGTCCCCCAACACTGAGTCCCCCCCTTGTTATCCCCATCCCCCACGGTGGTCCCCCAACACTGAGTCCCCCCTTGTTATCCCCATACCTCATGGTGGTCCCCCAACACTGAGTCCCCCCCTTGTTATCCCCATCCCCCATGGTGGTCCCCCAACACTGAGTCCCCCCCTTGTTATCCCCATCCCCCATGGTGGTCCCCCAAACACTGAGTCCCCCCTTGTTATCCCCATCCCCCATGGTGGTCCCCCAACACTGAGTCCCCCCCTTGTTATCCCCATCCCCCATGGTGGTCCCCCAAACACTGAGTCCCCCCTTGTTATCCCCATCCCCCATGGTGGTCCCCCCAACACTGAGTCCCCCCTTGTTATCCCCACCTCTCACGGTGGTCCCCCAACAAAGAGTTCCCCCTTGTTATTACCACCTCTCACGGTGGTCCCCCAACAAAGAGTCCCCCCTTGTTATCCCCGTCCCTCACAGTGGTTCCCCCCCAACACCGCCCCCCTTGTTATCCCCATCCCTCACAGTGGTTCCCCCCAACACCGAGTCCCCCCGTGTTATCCCCACCACTCACAGTGGTCCCCCAACAAAGAGTCCCCCCGTGTTATCCCCATCCCTCACGGTGGTTCCCCTCCAACACCGCCCCCCTTGTTATCGTCATCCCTCACGGTGCCCCCCACCCGCGCGCGTCCACGCGAGTCCACAGTCCAAGTCACTAAACATGAGGGATCTAACGTACAAAACTGGCGTTGAGGGGAGTCTCATCCAAACAGGAAGAAGGGGAGACGCAGCCAGCACGGCATTTTAAACGCAAACACTGCTCGCCATCCACCGATGGGCAACACGTGGACAACTCCAGTGTGCAGATGAGGCAAGTGTGAGAGGCACAAACACAACAGTTATGATGAGAAACCTTGCCACTGTTACCATGGGAACCACTCGGCTGGGATTTGAGCTGTAAGATGTTTTGCTGCCACAAACAAGCGCACACATGTCTGTGTGTGTGCAAACTGCCTCCAGCACAGCAAACCAACACCGAGGTCATCAGGCACAGTCCCGACGGAAGGTAAATCACAGGAGCAAGTAGGTTTACACCATGGAGTCACAGGAGGCACACAAGAGTACAGTTTGGATACAGTACGTGCTGGAGCGTTAACAAGAGCAGCCATTTCACAATTAAAGGATCAATAATCAAGACTTTCACATCAATATTGATGCAGCCATTGTGTGCAGGAAGGAACTGCAGATGCTGGTTCATACCGACGATAAACACAAAATGCTGGAGTAACTCAGCGGGTCAGGCAGCATCCCTGGAGAGAAGGAATGGATGACTTTGACCTGAAACGTCACCTATCCATGTTCTCCACAGATGCTGCCTGACCTGCTGAGTTACTCCAGCACTCTGTGAAACGTCACCTATCCATGTTCTCCACAGATGCTGCCTGACCCGCTGAGTTTAGTTTAGTTTAGTTTAGAGATACAGCGCAGAAACAGGCCCTTCGGCCCACCGTGTCCGCACTGACCAACGATCCCTGCACAATAACACTATCCTACACACACTAAGGACAATTTACACCAAGACAATTAACCTGCAAACCTGCACGTCTTTGGAGTGTGGGAGGAAACCGAAGATCTCGGAGAAAACCCACGTGGTCACGGGGAGAACGTACAAACTCCGTACAGACGGCGCCCGTAGTCGGGATCGAACCCGGGTCTCCGGCGCTGCATTTGCTGAAAGGCAGCAACTCTACCGCCGCGCCACCGTGCCGTCCAAAAAAGAGAGAGTGCAATTGAAGGCGATCAGATAGAAGTTTAGACGCAAAGAACTGCAGATGCTGGTTTACACAAAAAGACACAAAGTGCTGCAGTAACTCAGCGGGTCAGGCAGCATCTGTGGAGAACATGGATAGGTGACGTTTCACCTATCCATGTCGAAGATCTCGGAGAAAATCCACGTGGTCACAGGGAGAATGTACAAACACCGTACAGAAGGCGCCCGTAGTCGGGATGGAACCCGGGTCTCTGGCGCAGTGAAGAAGCAGCAACTCTCCACGTTGACCGTCACACATTTGGTTCATTCCACCGTAGAAGGTTTGAGGTTTGAGGTTTGTAACGGTAGTTTATTAACATTGTAGTTTAGAGATACAGTGCGGTAACAGGCCCTTCCTGTCCACCAATAAACATTTGCAGGGCCCAGATTTGAGATCATGTCTCAACAAGGTCACCTTGATTGTAACCAAACACCCCACACGCAAGGAAAAACACAAAATGCTGGAGTTACTCAGCAGGTTAGGCAGCATCTCAGGAGCACATGGATACATGATGTTTTGTGTCGGAACCCTTCTTCAGACTGAACACACACACTCCACCTGGGCAACACAACATCAAGGAGTCTTAAGACACACATTTGATGTGAATGCAGCTGGATTTGGTATTAATTGGTACGCTATTTGTAATTTGACCCGAGGCATTTTGCAGACAGAAATTATTTATAACTCAGAAGAAGTGCCGATATTACTTCAACACCTTTCCTCAGAGTGTTGACATTAAATCTGGGTGTTATATTTTCACATAAATACAGCATATTTCACGAGATCGCTGTTGGAAACACCGGGCGGTGGGTGTGGGAAGGAGCTGCCAGAGAAAAGTCAGTCCATTTTTGTCTTTTTCTTTTCTTGGGCGTACAAAATAGCAGTTGCCAGTTTCAGGCTTGCTGAGTTACAACGGCCTTGAGCGATGTAACTAACAGCCCCTGAGGGAACGGCAGGAGGCATCTCAAGGAACATCTCCACATTTCTTTTCAGCTGTGAAAAGCCGGTGAATTGCATTAGGTTGGCGTGACAAGTCTTCAAAGATCGTTGCGCTGACTAGCTGCTTGTGTTAGGCACAAGACCAATTACTAGCATGGGTTGGGTTTCAGCATTGCAGTGAGATGGGGCAATCGAGAGAGGAAGTCCACATCTCACAGAATCAAGGCAAATGGGGAGAAAGCAGGAACTGGGGATACGGATTTTGGATGATCAGCCGTGATCACATTGAAATGGCGGTGCTGGCTCGTAGGGCCGAAGGGCCTACACCTATTTTAACATAGAAAACATAGAAAATAGGTGCAGGAGTAGGCCATTCGGCCCTTCGAGCCTGCACCGCCATTCAATATGATCATGGCTGATCATCCAACTCAGTATCCTGTACCTGCCTTCTCTTCATACCCTCTGATCCCTTTAGCCACAAGGGCCACATCTAACTCCCTCTTAAATATAGCCAATGAACTGGCCTCAACTACCTTCTGTGGCAGAGAATTCCACAGATTCACCACTCTCTGTGTGAAAAAAAACGTTCTCATCTCGGTCCTAAAAGACTTCCCCCTTATCCTTAAACTGTGACCCCTTTTTCTCCGTTTTCTATGTTTCTCTCATCGTCTAATGAGGTCATGTCCGCAGCGAGGAAGGGCTGCCAGGGTTTGGACTCCGTTGGCTTTCACTGGCTCTGAGTTTGCCAGCATTATGATGTATACTGGCCCCAGAGTCCCAGCAGCAGATGGCACAGTGACCCAATGCTCTTTGCATGCGGTCCTGCCAGCTCTCAAGGACATCGATGGTGCTTACGTCACCAGTGCTGTTATTGTCACACGTGCAAAGTGCTAACGCACAGACAAATCCTTTTCTTATCTTACAAGCGGTCCAGTAGAGTAGTGCTGAACCAAAGCACATCACCGATTAGTAGATTGCACAGAGATAGTCTACTGGTCCCAGGTGCAAGAGGCGCTGTGTTTTGGATCCATCTTCAAAGTAGTTTCAGGCCGTTTGCAAATCATCAGGTAATTTGGTCGCCTCGCCTCGCAAAGCGTAAGAGTTGAACAGCGATTACAGGCGCTCCTCGACTTACGATGGGGTCACGTTCCGACAAACCCGTCGTAAACTGAAAATATCGTTGAGTCAAAAATGCATTCAATGCTCCCTGAAGCCTCGTCGCTAACCGGAGCGCGCGCCCGGTGGGGCGTTTGAGTGACGCTGCTGCAGCCGTGGTGGGTAAATGTTGATCCTGTGCCGGGCTGAGGGGCTAACGGGGCGGTGGCCGCGGCCTGAGAGCCCGGGAAAAAATCAAAATTCAAAGTACGGTTTCTGATGAATTTTGCACCATCGTAAAGTCGAAAAATGGTAAATGGAAGCATCGTGATTCAGGGAGCGTTTGTGTTAGAGTAATGCCACCAGGTTCACTCACACATCTTTTACAGACCAGCTCATAGTTTAGTTCAGTTTATTATTGTCACGCCTACCGAGGTACAGCGAAAAGCTTTTGTTTGCGTGCTACCCAAAGATAAGATGCTCACAGTCACTCTGGCCACAGTACACATATAAAGGATAAAAGCCGCAACATTCAGTGCAAGATAAAGTCCTGTAAAGTCCAATTAAAATAGTTTAAATGTCTCCAGTGAGGTAGATGGGAGGTTCGGACCACATCAAGCTCCTGACTACGGGCGCTGTCTGTATGGAGTTTGTACGTTCTTCCCGTGACCTGCGTGGGTTTTCTCTGAGATCTTCGGTTTCCTCCCACACTCCAAAGACGTGCGGGTTAATTGGCTGGGCAAATGTAAAAATTGTCCCTAGTGTCTGTAGGATAGTGCTAATGTGCGGGGATCGCTGGGCGGCACGGACCCGGTGGGCCGAAGGGCCTGTTTCCGCGCTGTATCTCTAAATCTAAAAAAAATATTACCTTTGCACTGATAACCTGGGGTTGAAAAAAATCCCCATTTTATATGTAAAAATGACATACAGTGCAAGAGAAACAGATCACGACTCTACAACATAAATGCTCTTACACAGATGGATTTTAAATGTTCAGAGATACAGGATGGAAACAGTCCCTTCGGCCCACCGAGTCCACGCTGATCATTGATTCACGGTTCGCACAAGTCCTATGCTATCCCACTTTCACATCCACTCCCAATAGACAATAGACAATAGACAACAGGTGCAGGAGCAGGCCATTCGGCCCTTCGAGCCAGCACCGCCATTCAATGCGATCATGGCTGATCATTCTCAATCAGTACCCCGTTCCTGCCCTCTCCCCATACCCCCTGACTCTGCTATCCTTAAGAGCTCTATCTAGCTCTCTCTTGATTGCATTCAGAGAATTGGCCTCCACTGCCTTCTGAGGCAGAGAATTCCACAGATTCACAACTCTCTGACTGAAAAGGTTGTTCCTCATCTCCGTTCTAAATGGCCTACCCCTTATTCTTAAACTGTGGCTCCTGGTTCTGGACTCCCCCAACACTCCCAGCACAATTTAGAGGCCAATTAACCGACACTAACCGGCACGTCTTTGGTATGAGGGTGGAAACCCAAAGGAAACCCACGCGGTCACAGGTAGAACATGCAAACTCTACACAGACAGCACTCGAAGTCAGGATCGAACCTGGATGAATTTGTGGAAATCTCTGCCACAGAGGGCAGTGGAGGCCAATTCACTGGATGAATTTAAAAGAGAGTTAGATAGTGCTCTAGGGGCTGGTGGAATCAAGGGATATGGGGAGAAGGCAGGCACGGGTTATCATATCATATCATATATATACAGCGCGGAAACAGGCCTTTTCGGCCCACCAAGTCCGCGCCGCCCAGCGATCCCCGCACACTAACACTATTAACACTATCCTACACACACTAGGGACAATTTTTACATTTACCCAGCCAATTAACCTACATACCTGTACGTCTTTGGACGTACGTCTTTACTGATTGTGGACGACCAGCCATGATCACAATGAATGGCGGTGCTGGCTCGAAGGGCCAAATGGCCTCCTCCTGCCCCTATTTTCTATGAACCCAGGTCTCTGGCGCTGTGAGGCAGCTGTTCTACCCGCTGCACCACTGATCCACACGATAAATAATGCAGAGGAGATTGAGACTGATGGGAACCAATGAAGGTAATTCATATGTAAAGACTATTTTTTTTTAATTGTCTAGTGTACACATTTAGAGCAAAACGAAATAGATGATAGAAAATTATACTCACTATGATGATCAACAAGGTTCCTTTTGCCAGTGTCAAAATGGATGTGATTGGTTGTATGATCACTTGAGCCAAAATAACTCCCAAGGACAAAATCCATGTGAAGAATGGAATGATGTATACATGCCTAAAGTGAATAAAATGTCGATATATATATGTAATATTGCAACAATGCTTCATAACATCCATAGTTATCTCACTTTCTCGCATTCGGCCCTCTGAGCCATGTCAAGTGTTCGTCTAAATGATCAAATGTTACGAGAGAACCAGTGAATTGTGGACAACCAACCTCCCTTCTATTGACTCCATCTACACCTCACGCTGCCTCGGCAAGGCCAGCAGCATAATCAAGGACCACTCGCACCCCGGCCACTCCCTCTTCTCCCCTCTCCCATCGTGCCAAAAGGTGCAGAAGTGTAAAAACGCACACCTCCAGATTCAGGGACAGTTTCTTCCCGGCTGTTATCAAGCAACTGAATCATCCTACCACAACCAGAGAGCAGTGCTGAACTACTATCTACCTCCTTGGCGACCCTTGGACTATCCCTCTCTCCCGAGATGCTGCCTGACCCGCTGAGTTACTCCAGCATTTTGTGTCTGCCTGTGATGAGTGTAATTTGGGATCATGATCAGCATGGACATTGTGAGCCGATCCTCAGGGCCTGTTCCTGAGGTGCACTATTCTACGTTCAGGCTCTTTAATCTGGAACAAACATATTCAACCAGTGATCCCACAGATCACTCTGCACAAGCCTAACCACAACCCTACCTCAACCTGGCTGAAACACAACAAACTTTGTCTGAAGAAGGGTCTCGACCCGAAACGTCACCCACTCCTTTTCTCCCAAGATGCTGCCTGTCCCGTTGAGTTACTCCAGCATTTTGTGTCTGTCCAAACTTTATAGACAATAGACAATAGACAATAGGTGCAGGAGGAGGTCATTCGGCCATTCGAACCAGCACCGCCATTCAATGTGATCATGGCTGATCATTCTCAATCAGTACCCCGTTCCTGCCTTCTCCCCATACCCCCTGACTCCGCTATCCTTAAGAGCTCTATCAAACTTTGCACCACAATGTGTCTGTGTTCTTCACTTTATGCACTGTCATGATCTGGGTGACTCAGAATAACTGATCATTTATTGTATATATTTATTTATTGTCATTCCATAGATTTTGCCCAAGAAGCGCAGGCAGTGAAAGTTCCGTTGTTCCAGAACATAGCCGCTCGAAATGACAAATAAGCACCATTGACTTTCAAAGCTGCACAGTAGGTTAACCATGGATGTGATCTAGACACCAGTGGTGGAAATAAAGATCACGGATTCAAGTTTAGCAAGGAGGTGAGAACGGTGGTTAATCTGTGGAATTCATTGCCACAGAAGGCTGTGGAGGCCGTCAATTGATATTTTTAAGGGGAGAAGGCAGGAACGGGGTACTGATTGTGAATGATCAGCCATGATCACATTGAATGGCGGTTCTGGCTCGAAGGGCTGAATAGCCTCCTCCTGCTCCTATTGTCTATTGTCTGGAATTTAGAAGGATGAGAGGGGATCTTTTAGAAACGTATAAGATTATTAAGGGGTTGGACACGTTAGAGGCAGGAAACATGTTCCCAATGTTGGGGGAGTCCAGAACAAGGGGCCACAGTTTAAGAATAAGGGGTAGGCCATTTAGAACGGAGACCGGAGACGAGGAAAAACGTTTTCAGTCAGAGAGTTGTGTATCTGTGGAATTCTCTGCCTCAGAAGGCAGTGGAGGCCAATTCTCTGAATGCATTCAAGAGAGAGCTGGATAGAGCTCTTAAGGATAGCGGAGTCAGGGGGTATGGGGAGAAGGCAGGAACGGGGTACTGATTGAGAATGATCAGCCATGATCACATTGAATGGCGGTGCTGGCTCGAAGGGCTGAATGGCCTCCTCCTGCACCTATTGTCTATTGTCTATTTAAGGCGCAGATTGACAGATTCTTGATTAGTACGGGTGTCAGGGGTTATGGGGCGAAGGCAGGAGAATGGGGTTGAGAGGGAAAGATAGATCAGCCACGACTGAATGGCAGAATAGACTGGATGGGCCGAATGGCCTAATTCTGCTCCTAGAACTTATGAAGTTAGCAGACGGAGCACAAGGACAGATTTCAGGCAAAGTGGGATCAAGCACTTGGAATAAGTGTCTGAACTGTCAGATGGGAAGGCGGGAGATAAGGAGAGGTGCGAAGTATGAAGCCAAAGGAAGAGATGTTGGTGGAAGGGGGAGTGGGTGGACATTAACATTTATAGATCAAGATGGGTCAAATAGTCTTTCTCAATTGCAACTATCCTGTGACTTAAATAAGTCAAAGTCTCAAAGACAGTAGCCATTCAAAGTCTACGTTTATGTTATTTAGGTTGTCATTCAACGATATACTTGCACCTTTATCTGTAAAACACATTTCTCTATCATGAAGGGACCATTCAAATTTTACAAATTAGTTTAATAAAGTAGTTGATGGAGGTCTTCTTTTCCTTTCTCACCAACGAATGCTCGAAAGGTGGCAAGTATTTAAACCAAAAGACACACAATTAAAATTAGATCCGCACATAATTAGCTTGGGACACGTCATCAGGTCAACGTAAGAGAAGTTTCAAAACGAAGAGATGTTTTATTAATGTGCTGCTGTCGCAAATAAAAAACAATTTTTTTTGCATAAATATTCAAACTCAATGCATATGAGTTGAATACATATTTTTGAAAAACATCGTTGTGCATGTTAATCTTTAAGAGGATGAAAAGCCAGAAAGCATGGCAGCACATTTATCTCATAGTGAAGAAGTACCTTCAATTTTTACTTCTGCTTGCCTTAGCAAGATTAAAAAGCTCATTGGATTTAATTTGAAGCAGATGAATAGAAAACCAATGTAGCCTTTTGAACAATCCAACCTGATTTCTGAATTTGCCAATAAGCCAATAAGCCAAATTCCTGATTTATTTGCTTGAACAATACATTTTCTAATAAGGTCACTCCAATTTTTATACGTTTCTGCATCCCTGGTTTTATCTTTTGGCTCCACTCTAGCACCGTGAGAATTTTGAGATACTTGTAAATATAAAAATTGAAAAATGACAAAAAAAAAGCTTCAATTAAATATAAATACCCTGCTTGCACCATTATCAGTTCCTAAGCTATGCCACCATGCAATAATAAGTGAACAAAGCTTCAAGCAGAACTTAAGTTAGCATAAGTATCCTGCTGACTTTAAGTGTAAGAAGGAATTGCAGATGCTGGTTTAAATCGAAGGTAGGCACAAAATGCTGGAGTAACTCAGCGGGTCAGGCAGCATCTCTGGAGAGAAGGAATGGGTAACGTTTTGTGTCTACCTACTGACTTTAATGCCTGCCTGTCAATAGCCTCATTACTTTCCATGATAAACCAGTCTCCACCTATATCCTTCCTTTGTTCCGCCCCCCTGACATCAGTCCGAAGAAGGGTCTCGACCCGAAACGTCACCCATTCCTTCTCTCCTGAGATGCTGCCTGACCTGCTGAGTTACTCCAGCATTTTGTGAATAAATACCTTCGATTTGTACCAGCATCTGCAGTTATTTTCTTACACTTAAAGCTAAAATCAATGTCGGTGCACTCTTCAAAAGACAGCGCGAGTTCATTCCAATGTCCTCGCTAAAATGGATTCTTTAACCAAAATCCCAACACGGTTTAATTCATTATCGCCTCAGTAATACTCATGGAATCTCCTAATCCAGATCATGGTTGTCCTGTTTCCGTTAGAAAAAGCTTTAAAAGAACCTATTTGGCAGTGGTGTGCTTTGATTTAGTTTTTTTTTAAACTTTTCTGCTTGTGGGAGTAATTTTCCAGACATTGGATGCAAGAAGCAGACATATAAATACTGCAGGTGGAAAACACCAGAGCTTATTCTGAGTACGTTCTTTGTCTCTCATTACTGGGCCCCCCTGTGTGTAAACAAGCCGCATCTACAGAACTATAATTCGCTGTAGTCTCATCAAAACCTCCAAACATTTAAATATTTGCCCCAAAAAAAAAAGTATTTGGCTTCATCTCCCAAACATGACAATTTCCCAACTCCAGCCATACATTCAGATACAGCAGATGTTTCACATTAACCTGTTAATCACAAGTTTGAACACAAAGAAAACACAGGGGCACAGCTTGGTAGAGCAGTCACCTCACAGCGTCAGAAACGCAGGTTCGATCCTGACCTTGGGCGCTATCCCGGGTCGGGTTTGATTTGCATTTAGTTAATTGTCACAAGTACCGAGGGACAGTGGAAGATTTTTGTTGCGTGCCTGCCAGTCAGCGGAATGACAATACATGATTACAGTCCAGCCATTCACAGTGTGCAGACACATGATACCGGGTAGAGGGTGAATGACATTCGTTTGTTCACCCTGTCACAGCATGGGTTGGCTCCGGCTTCTTCCCACATCCCAAAGACGTGCGGGTTTTGTAGACTAATTGGCCCCTCTCTAAATTCCCCCTTAGTGTGTAGAGTAGATGATGTAGAACTAGTGCGAACGGAGCGATCAATGCTCAGCGTGGACTCAAGTACTCTACTGTATCTCACTACCGTACTGTATTTCAAAAATTAAATATTATCCTCACTGAGACTACCTCTGCATTTTCAGATCTGTTCAGTGCTTTTTTATGGCATAAGTATAAATCACATAAAAAATTCAAAAGCTCGTTGACTGCAGGCTGTTAAACATGCTCAGCCTGATATGCATGAATAATGGTTAAATATGCTCAAATTTAAATGTTCAGGCTCAAAGGAGCAGATTAATGTGGATGCAGTCTTTCCTCGGGCTCTGTTTACTCTGCTTTTTATAAAATCCCTTTGATGCTCAAAATGTATAAGTAATTATTTGGCGGTAGATTATGCAAACTTCAGAGGAACCTTGAATAAAGGTTCCGAGAAACCAGACGCAATTATATGATGGAAATAGGAGTCAAGTTCTTACCAGTTTGATCATTGAAAGCATTGGTACAATTGGGTGCAGCGGTAGAGTTGCTGCCTCACAGCGCTGGAGACCCGGGTTCCATCCCGACTACGGGCGCTGTCTGTACAGAGTTTGTACGTTCTCCCCGTGACCTGCGTGGGTTTTCTCCTAGATCTCCAGTTTCCTCCCACACTCCAAAGACGTACATGTTTGTAGGTTAATTGGCTTTGGAAAATTGTATTTTTGTCCCTAGTATGTGTAGGATTGGGTTAGTGTGTGGGGATCGCTGGTCAGTGCAGACTCGATGGGCTGAAGGGCTTACATAGAAAATAGGTGCAGGAGTAGACCATTCGGCCCATCGAGCTAGCACCGCCATTCAATTTGATCATCCAAAATCAGTAACCCATTCCTGCTTTTCCCCCACATCCTTAGATTCCGCACTGTATCTCTAAAATAAACTAAAGTCATGTATTATATTTGAGAGGAGAAAATATACTTTTAAGAGTCCACATCTCAATGTACCTCTTTGGTCAGCTCCCTGAAATCTGTTTCAGCCAATGTGGAAAACTGGCCAGAAATCAGGAATGGTCGTAAATATTAAAGACAATTGTTGAAGTTAAATTAACTTCATTATTGTTATTATCTGCTGAAGTGCGTTAATTACATATAATTTGGTAGGAATTCACTAAAAGGTATTATCGTTAAATTGCGCTGAGAGAAGATGGACAATGCATTGGTGTCACCTATAATGAAGTGATTCTCAATTATACTGAGAAATTATACTGAGGACAAGCTAGATGCAGGAAAAATGTTCCCAATGTTGGGGGAGTCCAGAACCAGGGGCCACAGTCTTAGAATAAAGGGGAGGCCATTTAAAACTGAGGTGAGAAGAAACTTTTTCACCCAGAGAGTTGTGAATTTGTGGAATTCTCTGCCACAGAGGGCAGTGGAAGCCAAATCATTGGATGAATTTAAGAGAGAGCTCTAGGGGCTAGCGGAATCAAAGGATATGGGGAGAAGGCAGGCACAGGTTACTGATTGTGGATGATCAGCCATGATCACAATGAATGGCGGTGCTGGCTCGAAGGGCCGAATGGCTTCCTCCTGCACCTATTTTCTATGTTTCTATGGTGCATTAATAAAACAACAGTTTCTCATGCTGTTGCCATGGGAATTTGTTAAACAGCCCAAGTTGTGAATTGCATTTCTACTTTTGAATGGTAACTTTAAATCTTTTTATAATAGGAACCTGAGGGGTGACTTTTTCACACAGAGGGCGGTGGGTGTATGGAACGAGCTGCCAGAGGAGGTAGTTGAGGCAGGGACTATCGCAATGTTGAAGAAACATTTAGACAGGAACATGGATTGGACAGGTTTGGAGGGATATGGACCAAACGCAGGCAGGTGGGACTAGTGTGGATAGGACACATTGGCCGGTGTGGGCCAGCTAGCCAGAGGGGCCTGTTTCCACGCTGTATGACTATGCTGTTAAAACAACTTTGCAGGTCATTAGCTTAGGGAAACAGCGTGAAAACAGGCCCTTCAACCCACTGAGTTCGTGCCGACCAGCAATCCCCATTCATAAGTTCTATCCTATACTCTAGGGACAATTTACAGCAGCCAATTAATCTACAAACCTGCACGTCTTGAGTGTGGAAGGAAACCGGAGCACCCGGAGAAAACCCACATGGTCACAGGGAAAATGTACAAACTCCGTACGGACAGTAGTCAGGATGGAACCCGGGCCTCTGGCGCTGTGAGGCAGCAACTCTACCGCTGCGCCATCCTGCCGCACTGTGTCGGCCTAATGTTATTTATAATTATTGTATACATAGGAAATCCAACTGAGAGATTACATAGAAACATAGAAAATAGGTGCAGGAGGATGCCATTCGGCCCTTCGAGCCAGCACCACCATTCATTGTGATCATGGCTGATCGTCCCCAATCAATAACCTGTGCCTGCCTTCTCCCCATATCCCTTGATTCCACTAGCCCCTAGAGCTCTATCTAACTCTCTCTTAAATCCATCCAGTGATTTCATGCCCGTGTTTCAATTGGATCTATAATGAGCCTGGACTCGAGATTGCAGGAAGTCACAGATCTCAGGAAGGACATGGAATGCTGTCTCACTGTTCCCCTTGAGAGAGCAAGGTTTCAGGGGATAGACACTAAAGGCTGGAGTAACTCAGCAGGTCAGGCAGCATCTCTGGAGAAAAGGAGTAGGTGATATTTTAGGTCGAGATCCTTCTTCAGACTGAGACTCAGGGGAGAGGGAAACCAGAGATATGAAAAGACACAGAACGAATCACAGCCGGCTCCCCGAGGACATTGAGAGCAGGGTGTCAGGGGAACTGGCTGAGAAAACCTGATTGTTTTCAGACAGATGAGTTTGAAAATCCACAGATCAACTGTGTCTCCTAGTGTAAGAAAATAACTGCAGATGCTGGTACAAATCGAAGGTATTTATTCACAAAATGCTGGAGTAACTCAGCGGGTCAGGCAGCATCTCAGGAGAGAAGGAATGGGTGATGTTTCAGGTCGAGACCCTTCTTCAGACTGATGTCAGGGGGGCGGGACAAAGGAAGGATATAGGTGGAGACAGGATGATAGAGGGAGATCTGGGAAGGGGTCCTAGATTAGTTGCCATCATTTTGGAGTTGTTTTACACCAGAAAATTAGCACCCAGGCTAACACCGCCTGTCCCGCTGAGTTACTGCAGCACTTGGTAGATATCTAACACTGTCGAAAGCTTGGAGTTGAATTTCTTATTGGGCATGAAGATGTGGTACTTTTTCGTGATGTGAATCGTCACCAGTGCAAGGTGCTCTGTGAGTTATGCATGCCAACTTGCAGGTCCTTGACTTTCGCTACAACCATCTGTATGCTCATTGATTTACTTCCACTCTTGGTGACGCAATATAAAGATTTAGAATTTATGTACAACTCCTTCCAAAATGTTTTACAAAGACTGCAGAAAGATGTGGAATTATGTCACTTACCAGCAGGAGCTCTTGGGCAATACAAGTTGCAAGCACCATCCAAGTGCCAAAGCAAAACCTTTCCTCACGCCATTCACTGCGACCTCCTTGCCTTGAATATTGCATTTTGAAACATACTGTAACTGATTGTAAATCTTCTCCACGTCCTGGTGCAATGATCTTTTTCAGTACAGATACTTAAAGGCATTCGACAGACTCATACGCCATATCGTGACTGTGTCCTCGATACCGTTTTATGTCCATTAACATTAGTCACTTGAACAGTTTAGTTTAGAGATACAGCGCAGAAACAGGCTCTTCGGCCCACCGAGTCCGTGCCGGCCAGCGATCCCCGCACACTAACACTGTCCTACACACACCAGGGACCATTTGCAATTTTACCAAGCCAATTAACCTACAAACCTGTACGTCTTTGGAGTGCGGGAGGAAACGTGGAAGTGAAAACACATGGTTTATTTATCCAATGTTAATATTTTTAATTTTTACTTCATGGCAAAGTCACATCTAAATTTAAAAATTAAAAGATGGAAAAAAAAAAGTACTTTATCCGACTGGAATGTTTAAAAAAAAAATACTTCTGCCAGATCTAGGATAACATAGTCCAATGTTTTATAACGTAAAGTTAGTGGTTATGCCATGATTAAGTTGCCAAGGTAACAGGGAGCAGGTTAATTAAGTTGCGAGGGAGAAGATGTTTATTTCCTCATTCAATGCAAGATTATTAAAACATAGACTAAAGTGAAGGGGAAGGAAGCATATTTGCACTCATTAAAATGAAGAGCATTTATTGTCCATAAAATTCTACTCCACAGAATAAGTGTATCTAACTTTAATGAGAACAAACAAAAACCTTTGCCTCAGAGGAAGAGATAACAAAGTAATTCCTATTGGCACAGCCGAGATAATGTCTACATGGATCCAGCACTGGGATTTTGATGTTTGATATACAAATAAAACAGCAGCAAGACCACAAAGCAAGACATTTTAATCACTGGATGTCACTGCGGGTTTCACTTTACCAGAATGACAGCCTAAACATGCATGTTTCACGCCACTAATCAGAATGGCAGAAATCCTTCTTAGTCACATGAATTTTGAAGTTACAAGGATTAAGATTTTACTTTAGTTTAGAGTTACAGTACGGAAACAGGCCCTTCGGCCCACCAAGTCCGTGCCGACTAGTTCCATCCTATTTATTAACAGGATGTTGCAAGGTAATAAAACACCTTTCCATGTTTCTCTTCCTTGGTGTCTCGGACAGTTCAGTCCATGTGGCAAAATGCCACCACATTTGTTTTCCTTTCGGCATTTTTTTTTTAAGGACTGGATTCAGTTCAAATTAACATTATATTGGAACCTAACAACATAGTCAAGGATTCATGAGGGTCGTATCACACAGATTTAGATAATGGTTTTTAATCGCCAAAGAAAGTATCATCGCCCAAGATGCCACCCAGTAATTTAGCTTGTGTACCCAGTAGCTTTTTTTTAGTTTTTAAAGATACAGGGCGGAAGCAAGCCCTTTGGCCCACCGAATGAATCTGTACCAACCAACGTTTCCCCGCACAGTAACACTATCCTACACACACTAGGAACAAATTTACAATTATACCAAGCCAATTAACCCTACAAACCTGTATGTCTTCGGAGTGTGGGAGGAAACCGAAGATCTCGGAGAAAACCCACGCAGGTCACGGGGAGAACGTACAAACTCCGTACAGACAAGAACCGATAAGTCAGGATTGAACCCGAGTCTCTGGCGCTGTGAGGCAGTAGCTCTATTGCTGTGCCACCATGCCACCGTGCCACACAGTAAGCAAAGGTAGTTTTCCTCAGTACAGCAGACTAACTCAAATCCGACGAAACGTACAGGTATGTAGGTTAATTGGCTGGGTAAATGTAAAAATTGTCCCTAGTGGGTGTAGGATAGTGTTAATGTACGGGGATCGCTGGGCGGCACGGACTTGGTGGGCCGAAAAGGCCTGTTTCCGGCTGTATATATATGATATATGATATGAAACATAGCATATTTTCTCTCTGGAGAGTGCCTAAATATTAAACATCTAACTCATTGGTATGAAAAAGTATGATGTGATTAATATGGTAGAATTTATAAAAAAGGCCATATTGCATAAACAGAATGATTAATTGTACTTTGTGCAATTCATTCTAACATTGAACTTCGTCTGATCACTTAATTTATTCAACTCTTCATTTATATAACTTCATTATTGTCAAGTCAAGTCAAATTTATTTGTCACATACACATACACGATGTGCAGTGAAATGAAAGTGCCAATGCCTGCGGATTGTGCACAAAAAGGAATTACAGTTACAGCATATAAATAAAGTTAATAAGTTACTATAGTGTGGACAAAAATGTAGTCTCTGGAGTTATAAAAGTTGACAGTCCTGATGGCCTGTGGGAAGTAATGGAGATATGCAACATTCAATAAAGGTTGGTGTAGACTGGCAACGTTTCACATCAATACAGACACATGAAACGATTCTTAGGAATGCAAATATCTTGCAATCTTCCCGCAAAATAAAAACACAAATGCCTCCACTGCGATTGATTTCAAACGGTCTGAATTGTCCTAATATTTTCAACGATTGTCCATCTTAATAATTCAATAACTGATGCTTTTTATAATCAAGAGGAGGGTACAATATAATCCTCAATGACCGTAGCATTGTCGTCTAATACTCCTTGTACCACAGTTACTGCACCTGGTCAGGCTTGATGGTATCATTCTCAAATACTAGTCTTCTGTGGCCAGTTAATTCGGAATATGTTGATTAACTCGGTCATATTCTACAATCTACTCATGTCGAATAGAAACAGGGAATTGCTGATGCTGGTTTACAGAAAAGGGCACAAAGTGCTGGAGTAACTCAGTGGGTCAGGCAGCATCTGTGGAGAACATGGGTAGGTGACGTTTCACAGAGTGCTGGAGTAACTCAGTGGGTCAGGCAACATCTGTGGAGAACATGGGTAGGTGACGTTTCACAGAGTGCTGGAGTAACTCAGCGGGTCAGGCAGCATCTGTGGAGAACATGGGTAGGTGACGTTTCACAGAGTGCTGGAGTAACTCAGCGGGTCAGGTCTGGTGACGTGGATAGGTGACGTTTCTGGTCGGGACCCTTATTCAGAGTCAGGTCTAGCGAGACACTCACTCCATGTTGCTCTTCAGCTCTAAGCAACCTAGTTTAGTTTTGGTTTAGAGATGCAGCGCAGAAACAGGCCCTTTGGCCCACTGAGTCCATGCCGGCCAACACCCTGTACACCAACACTATCCTACACACTCGGGATAATTGTACAATTGTTACCAAAGCCAATTAACCTACAAACCTGCTTGACTTTGGAGTGTGGGAAGAAACCGGAGCTACCTGGAGAAAACCCACATGGTCACGGGGAGAACGCATAAACTCCACACAGACAGCACCTGTAGTCAGGATCGAACCCGGGTCTCTGACGCTCTAAGACAGCAACTCTACCGCTACGCCACCGTGCCGTCTCCTCTGTACCAAGTCTCAATGGTGCCTTACCATTACTACAATGCATGGTTGCTCACTCACCCACCAGTTACTACCTTACTGAAAACTAGATTTTGCACGCTGGCATTTTTCTATTTGCGCTACCCTTTGTACATGTGAATGGTTTGATTGTATTCATGTACGGTATCTGATTAAATTGGATAGCACACGAGAGCTTGTTACTGTATCTTGGTACATGCGACTTTAATAAATCAATACCAATACCAAATTTCTATTAGCCTGAGATATTGCGTACATTGTGTTCAAATCTCTTGAAATTTCCTCCCTATCTCTTCTCCCCCACATCCTCCCTCCTCTCTGATACGTCTGTCTCCTTCTGCGTGCTGAGACTGCAACATAACACAAAGTGTGAAATCTCTTTAGAAGTCGAGCCAACACAGGCCGACTCAAAATGACAGTGTGACCTGAACAATCACCTCCTTGCTTCACGACTCACAGTCTTGGAAACCGGGGAGGCAGGAACAAGGGTTTTCCACGTGAAATCCCAATTCTGGTGGATACGGATGCAGTCGAGGAAAGGAAGTGGGGTGAGCAGGCTTTGAGAGTCAACAAGGAGTCACGGCGATGCAGCGGGTAGAGCTGCTGCCTCACAGCGCCAGAGACCCAGGTTCGGTCGTGACCTCGGGTGCTGTCTGTGCGGAGTTTGCCCGTTCTCCCTGTGACCACGTGGGTGTTCTCCGGTTTCCTCCCACATCCCAAAGACGTGCGGGTTTATAGGTTAATTGGCCCTCTTGTAAATTGCCCCTGGTGTGTAGGGAGTGGATGGGAAAGTGGGATAACATAGAACTAGTGTGAATGGGCGATCGATGGTCGGCGTGGACCCGGTGGGCCGAAGGGTCTTTTTCCCTGCTGTATCTCCAAACTAAATTTGAGTGTTGGTAAATTTAAGTGGTGCACCAGTGATTCGGTAGTAATTGCTGAATGCTTAATAACCCAAGAGGAATTTAAAAACTACTAAGCCTGGTAGTCAAAATCTCCAGTGCAATTTATCTTCCAAAATCATTCTATCCTCCAAGATTCCGATTTTAGTGTGTTCATCTGAAAGATCGGGAACATTACACCAGAAACGGCGAATCCTTCTACCAATTGGCAGATTGGATGCCGATGAGCCATTTGAAGTCATAAGGAATAGGAGTAGAATTAGGCCCATCAAGTCTACTCCGCCATTCAATCATGGCTGATCTATCTCTCCCTCCTAACCCCATTCTCCTGCCTTCTCCCCATAACCCCCGACACTCGTACTAATCAAGAATCTATCTATCTCTGCTTTGAAAATATCCACTGACTTGGCCTCTTCTGTGGCAATGAATTCCACAGATTCACCTCCCTCTGACTAAAGAAATTTCTCCTCATCTCCTTCCCAAAAGAACGTCCTTTAATTCTGAGGCTGTGACCTCTAGTTCTAGACTCTCCCACTATTTTAATTCAAGGTCTCTACAAGCAGGTTCAAAGACCAGGAGCAGAAGTGAACGCAGCCCAAAACAAAAAGATATTTTTCAAGAAATGGCAGCACTGCCATATTTTTTTTAATGGCGATAACTAAAGATATAAGACAATGGGAGCATTACTGATTTAGATCATCTGTAAAAAACCTATTCCTGCCAATGTTCTCAGAGGCTTCTTTTTCAAATTGATTTGCTCACCGGAATGAGATTCCAGTTGGCAATTATATGCCTGGTTATCTTCTAAATTACAGTGAAGATTTGTGTTACAAACTTTTCCTAGATGGACACGTCTCTGGTATTCTTTTGCAACTCCTGGAAACAATTTTCCCATCCCTTTCCAATGATCTTGCAGAAAATTCCCAGAATGGAGTTTACTGAATTTTCCAGATCAATATCCATGGTTTTATCAACATCACTGTTGGCATTTTTATCACAAACATCACCTCAGATTCCTGAATTTTTGTCAACATGACCGATTGTTAGTAAGCCTATCTGGATCGGAGGATGTGCTGATATTTTTTACAAGGTTATCAATTTACCTTGATAAAGGTCTCTTTATCAACTCCCTATCAACGATAATGTTCCTCTTTTATAACAAAAAAAAAAAATTCCATTCGCAAGTTACTAATGAATCTGATTCCATCACTCTTTGACTGGGGTGACACGGTGGCGCAGCGGTAGAGTTGTTGCTTCACAGCGCCAGAACTCCAGCGTGCAGCGTAGGTTTACTAGGTTAATTCCCGGAATGGCGGGACTATCATATGTTGAAAGACTGGAGCGACTAGGCTTGTATACACTGGAATTTAGAAGGATGAGAGGAGATCTTATCGAAACGTATAAGATTATTAAGGGGTTGGACACGTTAGAGGCAGGAAACATGTTCCCAATGTTGGGGGAGTCCAGAACAAGGGGCCACAGTTTAAGAATAAGGGGTAGGCCATTTAGAACTGAGATGAGGAAAAACTTTTTCAGTCAGTGGAGGCCAATTCTCTGAATGCATTCAAGAGAGAGCTGGATAGAGCTCTTAAGGATAGCGGAGTCAGGGGGTATGGAGAGAAGGCAGGAACGGGGTACTGATTGATAATGATCAGCCATGATCACATTGAATGGTGGTGCTGGCTCGAAGGGCCAAATGGCCTCCTCCTGCACCTATTGTCTATTATTGTCTATTGACTACAGGTGCTGTCTGTACGGTGTTTGCACGTTCTCCCCGTGACCTGTGTGGGCTTTCTCCAGGTGCCCACTTTTCCCCCTACACTCTAAAGACGTGCAGGTTTGTAGGTTAATTGGTGTCAGTAAAATTGTCTCTCGTGTGTAGGATAGTGCCCGTGTACGCGGTAATCGCTGGTCATCGTTGGTCATCTGCACCAACTTGCAACACCTTCTGTATCTCTAAATCTAAAAAAAAATCTAAACACGCAGGAGCAGGTTAATTGGCTTTTTGTATATTGCCTTGGTGCGCAGGGTAGAACTAGCGTGTGGGTGATTGGTGGGCTCTGGGGTAGCCGAAGGTCCCATATCCATGTTGTGCCTCGAAACCACTCTAAAAATACGATTTGCTCCATCATTTGAAACTGAGAATCTAAGACAGGTTTTGTGCTGTATCGCAGAGTTTTGTTGGTTGCAACACATGACAGTCCTCACGTCTGATGCCGTTTATTCGTGGAAGCTTTAAATCCTTGCAATTGAGAGAGACAAGAGCCATCTATCACCGTCTCAACGGCGAGCTGCATGAAACTCCCCGAGCTGTGTAGATAGTCCACATTTGGCACTTGTCACAAATCCCATGAAAAACAGCTCTGCTTGTTAATAGACCCTTATGTTCTAATAAGAGAAACCATCTCTCGGCATGATAATAATGGATCGGCTGGATTATTGTTTTATGGCATTATCCAGGTAGGGTGCAGGAAGGAAAACACAGAGTGTAGCATCGGTACAATAACCTAATAGTTAATAGCATCAAATTAAATAAGAATTTGACAATCCCCCTCTAGAGTTTCCCCTGCTTATCCAGGTGATAGTAACTCACAAAGATTTAAAATTCCAGTGTCGGAGAGTTTTCACAGTCTTAACATTAACATTTTCGGAGCTCAAATGACCCGTCTTGCCGATTTAATAACATAAATCTCTTTAAATTTATGTTTAAATGTAAATGGTCAAGCAACAAAAATGTTGCAATAAAACGGTGGTTGGATATGTATTAATTATAGTCATACAGCACAGAAACTGGCCCTTCAGCCCAACTTGCCCATGAAATCCAAGATGCTTCATCTAGATCAATCCCACCTGCCCACGTTTGCCCATATCCCTCTAAACCTTCCCTATCCATGGACCTGTCCAAATGTCTTTTTAAATGTTGTTATAGTACCTGCTGTAGCTACCTCCTCTGGCAGCTCGCTCCATACACTCACCACCCTATGTGTGAAAAAGTTACCCCTCAGGTTCCTATTACATTTTAGTTTAGTTTAGTTTAGAGATACAGCGTGGAAACAGGCCCTTCGGCCCACCGGGTCCTCGCCGACCAGCGATCCCCGCACATTAACATGATCCTACACCCACTAGGGACATTTTTTTACATTTACCAAGCCAATTAACCTACATACCTGTAAGTCTTTGGAGTGTGGGAGGAAACCAAAGATCTCGGAGAAAACCCACGCAGGTCACGGGGAGAACGTACAAACTCCGTACAGACAGCACCCGTAGTCGGGATCGAACTGGCCAGTTCAGTACACCTGAAACGTCACCCATTCCTTCTCCCCGCGATGCTGCTCGTCCCGCTGAGTTACTCCAGCATTGTGTGTCTACCAGGGAACTACAGATGCTGGTTTACACCAAGCATGGACACAAAATGCCGGCCAGCTCCAGGTTTCTATCCCTGACTCCTCGTGTCTTTCTGGAATGTTTTTGGAATCAGGTAACACACAAACCGTGAGCTATTGCTCATCGTCACCGGGACTGTGAGGAGATCCGCACTACAAACACACCAGACTCAGGAACAGCTCCCTCCCCTCTGCTATCAGGCTTCTGAACGGTCCTCCCATAGGCTAGGGCACTGTCCGATTCACCTCTATCCCATTGGACTTTGTCTCTGGAACTGATGCGCTACAATGCTGAGAACTATATTTGCACTCTGTAGGAAAATAACTGTAGTTGCTGGTACAAATCGAAGGTATCACAAAATGCTGGAGTAACTCAGCGGATCAGGCAGCATCTAGGAGAGAGGGAATGGGTGACGTTTCGGGTCGAGGCCCTTTTTCAGACTTCTTCCCCTTTGCTCTACTCGAGTTTGACTTGATTGACAATAGACAATATAGACAATAGACAATAGGTGCAGGAGGAGGCCATTCGGCCCTTCGAGCCAGCACCGCCATTCAATGTGATCATGGCTGATCATTCTCAATCAGTACCCCGTTCCTGCCTTCTCTCCATACCCCCTGACTCCGCTATCCTTAAGAGCTCTATCTAGCTCTCTCTTGAATGCATTCAGAGAATTGGCCTCCACTGCCTTCTGTGGCAGAGAATTCCATTTGTGTATAGCATTTTCTGATCTGACTGGTTTTATTTGTGTTTTGTTTTTGTTTTATGTTTTATGCTTAATTGTTTACTGTATGTCGTGTTGTTACTTGCGAGCAAAGCACCAAGGCACATTCCTTGTATGTGTACATACTTGGCTAATGACATTTATTCACTTCAATACAAAGCTTTTCAATGCACCGCAGTACACATGACAATAATACATCTCCACCTAGAATGACACTTAGTCTTGACTGACATCAATTATGAGCAGATATAAATATTATACACATTTTAATCTAGGTAAAGTAACACAATTAAAAGCTTTTAATTGCAAAACAAAATCATTGTTTTCATTGATGATGATTTCTCAAAGGTTTGTTCAGGAACCTTTTTCAACAAATTTGAACACAGATCAATGAAAAATAAGTACATGCGTATAATTGTTCACTCACCTGATGTGTAAAAGTTCACCAAAGGCTTCGCTGCCGGCCAAGACATAGCTGATTCCAACGGAAACGCTGCAGAAAAGTAAAACTCTGCTTAAATATTTCATGCAATTATCAGCCCCCCAACTTCGCAATAATCACAACTGCTATGTACAGAAGATTTCGTACAGATAATCAGTGGATTTTTCATGATGCTGACACCTCTTAAAAAGTTGTAATTATCATTATTTCATTTTACAGCTGTGTGACAGGTATTTTCATAGAAAATGAATAAGGAAAAAAACTGCAGATGCTGGTTTAAATCGAAGATAGACACAAAATGCTGGAGTAACTTAGCGGGTCAGGCAGCATGTCAGGAAAGAAGGAATGGGTGACGATTCGGCTCGAGACCCTTCTTCAGACTGAAACGTCATCCATTCCTTCTCTCCAAAGATGCTGCCTGACCCGCTGAGTTACTCCAACATTTTGTGTCTACCTTAATAGAAAATGAATGTATGTTTATAAATTGTGTGTATACCAGCAACTTTTTGTCTACAAAAAACAACACTGCAAACAAATCTGGTATTTTTGGGAACATAGACAGAAAGTCATCTAGTTTCCACGCTGTATCTCTAAAGTCTAAAATTGTGTGTCTCGAAGGCACAGTTGGTAGAGCTGCTGCTTCACAGCGCCAGAGACCCAGGTTCGATCCTGACCTTGGGTGCTGTCTGTGTGGAGTTTGCTCGTTCTCCCTCTGACTGTGTGGGTTTCCTCCGGGTGCTCTGGTTTCAATAGTCAATAGGTGCAGGAGGAGGCCATTCAGCCCTTCGAGCCAGCACCGCCATTCAATGTGATCATGGCTGATCATTCTCAATCAGTACCCCGTTCCTGCCTTCTCCCCATACCCCCTGACTCCGCTATCCTTAAGAGCTCTATCTAGCTCTCTCTTGAATGCATTCAGAGAATTGGCCTCCACTGCCTTCTGAGGCAGAGAATTCCACAGATTCACAACTCTCTGACTGAAATTTTTTTCCTCATCTTAGTTCTAAATGGCCTACCCTTTATTCTTAAACTGTGGCCCCTTGTTCTGGACTCCCCCAACATTGGGAACATGTTTCCTGCCTCTAACGTGTCCAACCCCTTAATAATCTTATACGTTTCGATAAGATCTCCTCTCATCCTTCTAAATTCCAGTGTATACAAGCCTAGTCGCTCCAGTCTTTCAACATATGACAGTCCCGCCATTCCGGGAATTAACCTAGTAAACCTACGCTGCACGCCCTCGCTACGCTGCGCACTGCGCTGTTTCCTCCCACATCCCATAAACGTACAGGTTTGTAGGTTAATCGGCCCTCTGTAAATTGTTCCTCATGTGCAGGGAGTGGATGTGAAAGTGGGATAGCATAGAACTAGTGATCGGGTGATAGGCGGACAGCAGAGACTTGGTGGGCCGAAGGGCCTATTTCCACGCTGTAACTCTAACACTGAAAACTAAAACTAAAATTAAATTAATGGGATGAAATAGTAATGCCACAAGTAGTACATTACAAGAGCCTTTAAAAGGAGAAAATAATCATGGTCATTGGATGTTTAATTAAAGCTTAAATCTATATACTAAAACTCTTGTTTGTTATCTTGTTTGTGACTGAACTTCAGCCAAACTGGTACACGATAGCGCGACACTTTTAGACCCACCTTACTCACCATTGTCACTTTAGTGATAATGCAAGTAGTTTTATTGAAATCGGTGTTATATTTTTTAAGTTATTCACATTTTAAAGTTTCAAAGGAGGGGAGTGGGGAGCAGGGAGGGAGGGGGGAAGGGGGGAGAAGGGAGGGGGTTGAGGAGAGAGGGGAGGGGGGGAGGACAGGGTGCTGCACCAATGCAGGAGAGGTTTGGGCCCAACGGGTCCACTTTGTCTAGTAATCATTATCGATCACGAACATGCAGTATGCTAGCCATTTACCTTCTGTTCAACGCTAAAGATTTGTGGTACAATTTAACACATTCTTTTATCCTTTAGGTAGTTAACACTTACAGCACAGATGAGTTGGCAGTTATCATCATCACGTTTTAGAAAAATATGGCATTTGTTGAGAGTCTAAAGAAGGGCCCTGGCCTGAAACATCATCTATGTTGTGGCACGGTGGCGCAGTGGTACAGATGCTCAGAGCGCCGGAGACCCGGGTTCGATCCCGACTGCGGGCGTTGTCTTTAAGGAGTTTGTACGTTCTCCCTGTGACCTGCGTGGGATTTCTCCGAGATCTCCGGTTTCCTCCCACACTCCAAAGACGTGCAGGTTTGTAGGTTAATTGGCGGTGTAAATGTAAATTGTCCCTAGTGTGTGTAGGATAGTGTTAATGCGCGGGGATCGCTGTTCGGCCCGGACTCACTGGACCGAAGGGCCTGTTTCTGCGCTGTATCTCTAAACGAAAATATGCATTCCCTCCACAGATGCTGCCTGATCCACTGAGTTCCTCCGGCACTTTGTGTTTGCCTAAGATTCCAGCATCTGCCGTTCCGTGTGTATTGTCCCCATGTGTATTGTCTTAGTTTTGCAATTTCAATCATGGTCAAAAGTGACTCATGGTTTATGTATCTTTAAAATCATAAAATACATGGTTACTTAACCATTCTGATTGGTGTCAAATCCATTCCCCTTCACAGCGTAAACATTGCACTGTCAGATCCTGCAATGGCAGCGAAGTGGAAATAAATCCTCTACAAATGGCAGACAAAAAGCACCCATCATAAAACACAAATCCCCTGGCCGAATCAGCAGCTCCACTGATACATAATCCTGAAATAATTGACACCAGAGTCCAATTTATCAGACGTGGCAGCCAGTGCAGCAAAGGTGGAAAGATAAACTAAGGAACCGTAATAGTTAAATTAAAGTAATATTTTACACTGACGTGAATACTTTCCAAATATCTGAGAACGCAAGGAATTATGTATTTGGACAATATTTATGTTTAACGTGGAAATTGTGTGCTCTAGGAAATCAGGTGTAGCAAGCACCAAGAATGATAGTTATGTTTCGTGAGAGACTTATGGAAAGGACAGATACCAACACTAACAAACTGGCCTGTCTCGGCCTGCTGATATAGTCTTCATCGACTGAAGATTGGAGAAGTGCGTCTTTGCCAGAATTAGCATTTGAGACACTTCAATAGTTCTGGGTAAATGGTTGGAACCTTTATCCTCAGGATAGAAACGTCAATAGACCATAGACAATAGATGCAGGAGGAGGCCATTCGGCCCTTCGAGCCAGCATCGTCATTCACTGTGATCATGGCTGATCATCCACAATCCGTACCCTGTTCCTGCCTTCTCCCCATATCCCTTGACTCCGCCATCTTTAAGAGCTCTATCTAACTCTCTCTTGAAAGCATCCAGAGAATTGGCCTCCACTGCCTTCTGAGGCAGAGAATTCCACAGATTTACAACTCTCTGGTGAAAAAGTTTTTCCTCGTCTCCATTTTAAATGGCCTACCCCTTATTCTTAAACCGTGGCCCCTGGTTCTGGACTCCCCCAACATCTGGAACATGTTTCCTGCATCTAGCGTGTCCAATCCCTTGACAATCTTATATGTTTCTATCAGATCCCCTCTCATCCTTCTAAATTCCAGTGTACACAAGTTTCAACATACGACAGTCCCGCCATCCCGGGAATTAACTTTGTGAACCTACGCTGCACGCCCTCAATAGCAAGAATGTCCTTCCTCAAATTTGGAGACCAAAACTGCACACAATACTCCAGGTGTGGTCTCACTAGGGCCCTGTGCAACTGCAGGGGGACCTCTTTGCTCCTATACTCAACTCCTCTTGTTATGAAGGCCAACATGCCATTAGCTTTCTTCACTGCCTGCTGTACCTGCATGCTTACTTTCAGTGACTGATGAACTAGGACACCCAGATCACGTTGTACGTCCCCTTTTCCTAACTTGACACCATTCAGATAATAATCTGCCTTCCTGATCTTGCCACCAAAGTGGATAACCTCACACTTATCCACATTAAACTGCATCTGCCATGCATCCGCCCACTGACACAACCTGTCCAAGTCACCCTGCAACCTCATAGCACCTTCCTCACAGTTCACACTGCCACTCAGCTTTGTGTCATCTGCAAATTTGCTAATGTTACTTTTAATCCCTTCATCCAAGTCATTAATGTATATTGTAAATAGCTGCGGTCCCAGCACCGAGCCTTGCGGTACCCCACTAGTCACTGCCTGCTATTCTGAAAGGGAACCATTTATCCCCACTCTTTGCTTTCAGTCTGTCAACCAATTTTCTATCCATGTCAGTACCCTACCCACAATTCCATGTGCTCTAATTTTGCCCACTAATCTCCTATGTGGGACCTTGTCGAAGGCTTTTTGAAAGTCCAGGTACACTACATCCACCGGCTCCCCTTGTCCATTTTCCTAGTTAAATTCCAGAAGATTAGCGGGCAGAGCTTTAAGCTGCGAGGCCCAAAGTTGAAAGAGAGTTTTTTGTTTACAGAGAGTGTCGAGAGGCTGGAATGCACTGCCAGGTGTGGTGGTGGTGGTGGAGGTTTACACCATCATGGTGTTTAAGAGACTTGTGGATGGGCGCATGGATATGCAGGGAATGGGGGGAGATGCATTATGTGCAGGCAGGTAAGAGTTGGAGTTGGTATCATGTTCGGTACAGACCTTGTGGGCAACTGGTCCACCTTCTATGGTTAAACTTTACTAACTGATCCCAAGCAAGATAATACATCAAAAGTCCATTGATCCTTCACACAAAATGTTCTGATGCCGATGGATGAATGAATGTAAAATGATTCTGATTTGTTTCTCTACTAAACATTATTTACCTTGGATTAAACTGTGAAACTAATGATCAATTGATTGAAAGGTGCAGCTTGGAAATAGAAACATAGAAACATAGAAAATAGGTGCAGGAGTAGGCCATTCGGCCCTTCGAGCCTGCACCGCCATTCAATATGATCATGGCTGATCATCCAACTCAGTATCCCGTACCTGCCTTCTCTCCATACCCCCTGATCTCTTTAGCCACAAGGGCCACATCTAACTCCCTCTTAAATATAGCCAATGAACTGGCCTCAACTACCTTCTGTGGCAGAGAATTCCACAGATTCACCACTCTGTGTGAAAAAAGACTTTCTCATCTCGGTCCTAAAAGACTTCCCCCTTATCCTTAAACTGAGACCCCTTGTTCTGGACTTCCCCAACATCGGGAACAATCTTCCTGCATCTAGCCTGTCCAACCCCTTAAGAATTTTGTAAGTTTCTATAAGATCCCCCCTCAATCTTCTAAATTCCAGCGAGTACAAGCCGAGTCTATCCAGTCTTTCTTCATATGAAAGTCCTGCCATCCCAGGAATCAATCTGGTGAACCTTCTCTGTACTCCCTCTATGGCAAGAATGTCTTTCCTCAGATTAGGAGACCAAAATTGTACGCAATACTCCAGGTGTGGTCTCACCAATGCCCTGTACAACTGCAGCAGAACCTCCCTGCTCCTATACTCAAATCTCCTCGCTATGAATGCCAACATACCATTCGCTTTCTTCACTGCCTGCTGCACCTGCATGCCTACTTTCAATGACTGGTGCACCACGACACCCAGGTCTCGTTGCATCTCCCCTTTTCCTAATCGGCCACCATTCAGATAATAGTTTGCTTCCCTGTTCTTGTCACCAAAGTGGATAACCTCACATTTATCCATATTATACTGCATCTGCCATGCATTTGCCCACTCACCTAACCTATCCAAGTCACCTTGCAGCCTCCTAGCATCCTCCTCACAGCTAACACTGCCCCCCAGCTTCGTGTCATCCGCAAACTTGGAGATGTTTGGGCCTTACAGTCTACCGAGCCCACGCCAATCATCGATCACCCGTTCACACTAGTTCTATGTTATCCCACATCCTCTCCCTACACCAAGGGTAATTTACTGAGGGCAATTAACCTACAAACCAGCACGTCTTTAGGATGTGGGAGGAAACCCATGTGGTCACAGGGAGAACGTGCAAACTCCGCACAGACAGCACCCAAGATCAGGATCAAACCCGGGTCTCTACCAGCTGTGCCACCAAAGGATTACCTCATTTATAAAATTAGTTGTCGTTATTCGCCCCAACTAGACACACGGCTTATTTCTGATGTCAAAGTTAATGATTTGCCCACTGTTTAAATGTTAAACTTTCACAGTTAACATACATTCGACAGATGATTCCTGAACAATAAATTCACAGTTGAGATCTTTAAAGCAGTACAAGTAATCGTCTAGATCCTCACTGTGAAATTCTTTGATCTTTGTTCAATCGATAGTCACCGAGTGATATCAGGCAGAACTGCCGCCCAGACTTTGAAAGAGGCTGAAGCTTTCAAGCAAAAATATTAATAAAGATACTGTATGAAAACATTTTCCACTTTCCTCCCCTTCCTTTCTTAACGTTCAACCATGGATTGAGTTCATTAGTAAAGCCTTCCTGAAACTGTAAGCTGATCAGAGACTTTCAGCTTAGTCACAGAGAAGATATCAAATTGCAGAAAAATAGACTTGCTGATATTAGTCATGGTAATTTGCAAAGGTCAGAAGACACATTTGTAATGTGTCAGAGATGTTTTACCCCAGTAATTCTCTTTTTTAGTAACCATATCTTGCTGCAATACAATGATAAACACTGTACACTGCAAGGGCCAGGAAGTGAGCGGGCAAGATTATCTCCGACCCCTCTCACCCTGGCCACAAACTCTTCGAAGCACTTCCCTCTGGAAGGCGACTCCGGACTGTCAAAGCAGCCACAGCCAGACATAAACACAGCTTTTGTCCACGAGCAGTAGCTCTACTCAACAACCAAAAGTCTGTAGCCTCCTATTGCTCTGGTATTTTATATCATTCACATGTTTAAACTATAAATGTTTTATTCTTAATGTTTTAATGCTTTATGTTTTATTCTTAATTGTTTACGGTATTTCGTGTTGTTACTTGTGAGCGGAGCACCAAGGCACATTCCTTATATGCGTACAGACTTGGCTAATAGAATTTATTCAATTCAATTCAACGAAGGTCGTACAAACTCTACACAGACAGAATCTGAGGTCAGGATCGAACCCAGGTCTCCGGTGCTGTCAGGCAGCAGCTCAACTGCTGCGCCATTTTCTGAAAGCAAAATGCTGGAGCAATTCAGCGGGTCAGGCAGCATCTCTGGAGAACATGGATAGGCGACATTTCAGGTCAAGACTCTTCTTCAGACTGAGAGTCATAAGAGAAGGGGAACTAGAGATATAAAGAGGTACAAAGAACAAATGAAAAGGTATGCAAAAGGACAAAACAAAGCCAGGAACGATGATCAAGGAAAGGTGGAGCCCACAATGGTCCATTGTTGGCTGCAGAGGTGATTATTTTTCATTTGAAGGGCCCCGACCTGAAACGCTGCTGCCCATTCTCCCCACAGATGTTGCCTGACACGTTGAGTTCCTCCAGCACTTTGTGCTTTGCTGAAGATTATAGACAATAAACAATAGATAATAGGTGCAGGAGGAGGCCATTCGGCCCTTCGAGCCAGCACCGCCATTCAATGTGATCATGGCTGATCATTCTCAATCAGTACCCCGTTCCTGCCTTCTCCCCATACCCCCTGACTCCGCTATCCTTAAGAGCTCTATCTAGCTCTCTCTTGAATGCATTCAGAGAATTGGCCTCCACTGCCTTCTGAGGCAGAGAATTCCACAGATTCACAACTCTCTGACTGAAAAAGTTTTCCCTCATCTCAGTTCTAAATGGCCTAAACCCTTATTCTTAAACTGTGGCCCCTTGTTCTGGACTCCCCCAACATTGGGAAGATGTTTCCTGCCTCTAACGTGTCCAACCCCTTAATAATCTTATACGTTTCGATAAGATCTCCTCTCATCCTTCTAAATTCCAGTGTATACAAGCCTCTGCACTTCCCAGTGCCTCCAGATGTTGTATTTCTCTGACAAAGTGTCAAAGACGTTTATAGAATAATCTTGTTAAATCCACCATGCATCGGTGAAAATATTAATAAACTTACAATTTTAAAAAATAGTTTGAAGCATTTTCACATCTTTCGAGCTTCGAAATATTAACATAGCAAAGATCCTTCACGTCAGATAGACACAAGATCTGGAATAACTCAGCAGGTCAGGCAGCATTAGGGCAGCACGGTGGCGCAGCGGTAGAGTTGCTGCCTTACAGCGAATTCAAAGCCGGAGACCCGGGTTCGATCCTGACTACGGGCGCTGTCTGTACAGAGTTCTTCCTGTGACCTGCGTGGGTTTTCTCCGAGATCCTCGGTTTCCTCCCACACTCCAAAGACATACAGGTACGTAGGTTAATTGGCTAGGTAAATGTAAAAAAAATTATATTGTCTCTAGTGGGTATAGGATAGTGTTAGTGTGCGGGGATCGCTGGTCGGCGTGGACCCGGTGGGCCGAAAGGGCCCGTTTCCGCGCTGTGTCTCTAAATCTAAATCTCTGGAGAGAAGGAATGGGTGACGTTTGGGGTGAGATCCTTGTTCAGACCTCTCACTGCCAGCACTGCCCGACCTATCACCCCTTGCAGTGATGGGAGTGGACTCTGATGGTCTACAAAGTCAGCTTGCTCAGCAATGCACTAAATTGTCATGTCAGTACCTTGAACTCTGCCTGGTAAATTCATTCCATCCACTTAAATCAATGGAATAAAACCCAGAGGCCCAGTACAACCTACCTACCGACCCAACGAGACAGTGCCGTGAGCAGGGATGACATTTTGTGACACATTTTTTTACATAATCATTCTATTTGAAGTCTCAATTTACTGCAAACATGATCATTTACAGCATCACTGCTGTAATAAGCAAATAAATAATGCGCCCATTCTTCTCAGAATAATAATTGTAGGTGGAGCCTTGGTGCTATTTTTATCCTTATTCCCTTTCCAGTCAATGCGAGGCTTACAGGTCACACCGAGACAACTCATTAAAGAGTTACATTAAGCAATTAAATACGTACTCCTGGGAAATTCACTGTGCGGATGGATTTTCCATCAAATTTCTTGCCGGGAGATGCTGCTCGAATTAATGCTGGAACTCCCCAATATAATCAAATAAAGATGAAACACACCTCTAATTTACCATCTCTGGCAGAGTAAACAACTTAACATTTCAAGTGAAGACCCTTAATCAGAATTAACAAAGGGTTGCCAAGTAGTACAAGGCATCAGACAGATACGTCAACCTGACATTTATTTCCCGGATCGAAGAAATCGATGTGCATTTCCAATTTCTCGTCTCAGATATTGCGTGCGGCCTGGCCACCTCATGGCAGGAGGGGCGAGGAGGCGTTGGAGGCATTGGAGAGCGTGCAGTAGAGGGCCACCTGGATGATGCCTGGGTTGGAGGGGATGAGATGCAAGGAGAGATTGGAGGCATCTGGGATTGTTTTCCCCAGTGCATCAGCCTCTGCCGAGGGAGCACTGATACGATTGTCAGCGACGTCGATGAGGACAGACAATCAAAGCCTTTTCCCCGGGGTGGAAATGTCAGATACCAGAGGGCACAGCTTTAAGGTTAGAGGGGGAAAGTTTCAAGGAGATGTGAAGGGCAGCATTTATTTATTTATTTAAAGATTTTATACACACACACACACACACACACACAGTGTGGCGTGTGTCGGGAATGTCCTACTGGGGTTGGTGGTGGAAGCAGGTATGATAGTGGCTTTTAACAGCCTTTGGATTGGCACATGGACATGCAGGAAGATCCTCAATGAATGTTGCATTTAATAAGGCAATAATGTTCTTTTACAGGGGCCTCTTCACCAGCCCCAATTAATTCTTCTTCAGATTTAGGTTTGTTATTGTCAGGTGTAAGGAGGTACAGTGAAAAGCTTGGTTTTACATGCTATCCAAATCGATGATACATAGATACAAACTCAAGTACAGTAGGTAGAGTAAGTACTGCTCAACTTCAATACCCAGTTCCACTGAGCAAATACTATTCATAGAGTCATAGAGATACAGGCCAGTGTCCCAGCTACCCTCGTCCCACATAGACAATAGGTGCATGAGGAGGCCATTCGGCCCTTCGAGCCAACACCGCCATTCAATGTGATCATGGCTGATCATCCGCAATCAGTACCCCGTTCCTGCCCTCTTCCCATACCCCCTGACTCCGCTATCATTACTTGCCTGCGTTTGGTCCATATCCCTCCTAACCTGTCTTATCCATGTACCGGTCTAACTGTTTCTTAAACGATGGGATAGTCCCAGCTTCAACTACCTCCTCTGGCAGCTTGTTCCATACACCCACCACCCTCTGTGTGAAAAAATTCCTCTATACAAAGTGCACAAATACATTGAGAAGGCACGATTAGAATCATAGAGTCATAGAGTGATACAGTGTGGAAACAGGCCCTTCGGCCCAACTTGCCCACAACGGCCAACATGTCCCAGCTACACTAGTCCCACCTGCCCACGTTTGGTCCATATCCCTCCAAACCTGTCCGATCCATGTACCTGTCCAACAGTTTCTTAAACGTTGTGATAGTCCCAGCCTCAACTACCTCCTCTGGCAGCTTGTTGCATACACCCACCACCCTCTGTGTGAAGTCTTGATCTCTTGTTCAAATTATTCAGCCTGTGATGACATCTATCTACTTGCACGCATTATTTATTAATTACAGGCTGCATGATCAGCAGGACGGACGATTCTGTGAAGATTATTAACAAAACAACTGGCAATTTCAGCTGTTTTTCTCACTTGGTGTGCAGAACTATCACAGCCAGCAATCCCACTTACGGCAGCATTTCATATCCAGAAGCCAAAACAGAAAGCCAGCTAATCGCGGAACAGCAGGAATTTAATTAGGTTTAATAGTAGTGGTGCGGATGGAATATTCCCCAGAAAACCACACAGAAAGGTACTACAATGTGTGGGGTGTGTAGACGAGGTGACCAAGCCGACAATCAAGCAGTAATTATGAAACGGGTGGTCTCCAGCTGGTCACATCTTGCAGCCCACGGGCCTGCAGATCATGGTTCTTCAGGAAACATCCAAATCCTTTTCAACGACACCACCAGGTGGCGCTTCATTGGCAGCCTCGCCTAGTCTGTCTGTCGCTTTTGTCTTTCTTAGTTATTTTTAGTGAGTTTTAAAAGTATGTATTAATGTTCGCTGGTTTAAGTATGTGATTAAGTATAAGATTATTAAGGGGTTGGATACATTAGGAAACATGTTCCCAATGTTGGGGGAGTCCAGAACAAGGGGCCACAGTTTAAGAATAAGGGGTAGGCCATTTAGAACGGAGATGAGGAAAAACTTTTTCAGTCAGAGAGTTGTGAATCTGTGGAATTCTCTGCCTCAGAAGGCAGTGGAGGCCAATTCTCTGAATGCATTCAAGAGAGAGCTAGATAGAGCTCTTAATGATAGTGGAGTCAGGGGGTATGGGGAGAATGCAGGAACGGGGTACTGATTGAGAATGATCAGCCATGATCACAATGAATGGCGGTGCTGGTTCGAAGGGCCGAATGGCCTCCTCCTGCACCTATTGTCTATTGTCTATGTGGGGGGTGGGTGGGGGAGGGGTGGGGGGGCGGGGGGAACTCCTTTTCAATCTCTTACCTTGCCGGAGGTGCGATTGTTTTCCGGACCGTATCTCCAATGGGTCCACGCCGACCAGCGATCCCCGCACATTAACACTATCCTACACACACTAGGGACCGTTTTTACACTTACCAAGCCAATTATCCTACAAACCTGTACGTCTTTTTGGAGTGCGGGAGGACTGATTGAGAATGATCAGCCATGATCACATTGAATGGCAGTGCTGGCTCGATGGGCCGAATGGTCTCCTCCTGCACCTATTGTCTATTGTCTATTGAAACCGAAGATCTCGGAGAAAACCCACACAGGTCACGGGGAGAACGTACAAACTCCGTACAGACAGCACCCGTAGTCGGGATCGAACCCGGGTCTCCGGCGTTGCAATCGCTGTAAGACAGCAACTCTACCGCTGCGCCACCGTACCGCTCTGGTAGTTTGGGTTCCAAAGGGTTTCTGGACAGAGAGGCAGCTGGAACTAGTAAGGATGATCTCGGGCGGTAGGTGAGGGGGAGCTAGAGATTCAGCCAGGTTACATCACAACTAAGTCTGTTAGAAGATCGGGCAGCTTACAACCAAGCTGTATGTATGTTAATTTCTCTAACTTTAAATAACCCGACTTCCCTCTCAACCCCCCTCCCCCCCCAAACCCCCGATCTCCGACTAGTTCCACTGTTCACATCCTTGTATCCCTTCGTTATCACCACTACCCCAGCCAACAATGGACCATTGTGGGCCCCACCCTTTCATGCCCAGCCTGTTGCCGGCCTTGCTTTGTTCTGGCCTTTTCTTCACACCAGTTCCCTCCCCTCTGCTTTCAGTCTGAAGAAGGTTCCCGACCCGAAACGTCACCCATCCTTTTACTCCAGGGATGCTGCCTGACCCGCTGAGTTGCAACAACATTTTGCGTCTATCTTTGGTATAAACCAGCGTCTGCAGTTCCTTTCTACACAGAGGGCTAATTGGGACTGGAAAGTATTCCAACTCCTCTTCACAACATGTGCAGTTGCTAACAAAATGCAAATAGGATACAGCACAAAAGTTGTTCGATTCTACAATATATTATTTAGCAGCAATTAACCTGTGAATAATCACCCGTATCGCATGTGGAAGCAGCATTCAATCCTCTGCTAACCGAATTGGATGCATTTTAAAATTAAATATTGATTTTGACATTATTTTTATGACATTACATCGATGCTTGGATGTTGCAGGCAAATTAATGCACATGTCGATCAGGAATTAGATGAAGACCAAATATTTTTTACATACTGTCAAATTGGAAATCAGTTTTACAGAGATTCAAATTGCTGTGTAGACACTGTGCTGATCAGTGTATTTTTCCACAGTCTGTCTGCTCGATGTTTGGCTCAGTTTATTATTGTCACGTGTACCGAGGGCCTTTGTCTGTACGGAGTTTGTACGTTCTTCCCGTGACTTGTGTGGGTTTTCTCCGAGATCTTCAGTTTCCTCCCACACTCCAAAAAGACGAACAGGTTTGTGGGTTATTTGGCTTGGTGTAAATGTATAATTGTCCCTGGTGTTAACGCGCGGGGATCGCTGGTCGGCGCGGACTCAGTGGGCTGAAGGGCCTGTTTCCGCACAGTATCTCTAAACCAAACGGAAAAACTAAACTACAGTGAAAAGCTTTAGTTTGTTAGCTATCCAGTCAGAGAAATGAGTATCCATGAACACAATCGGGCTGTCCACAGACAACAGATAAAGGGTACAACTTTTAATGCAAGGTATAACAATGAAGTCCGATAAAAGATAGTTCAAAGATCTTCAATGAGTTATTGAACTTGAAGATGGGTCTTGACCTGAAATGTCACCCATTCCTTCTCTCCAGAGATGCTGCCTGACCCGCTGAGTTACTCCAGCATTTTGAGTCTATCTCCAACTGGAGATAGTGGTCAGGACTGCTCATGTTATGTAGAGTTCGATACCCAACTACAACCAGAAATTGTTTTCGGGGACTCTGGAAAGAAATGTTTTAGATGCCAAAGCTGGAGGCCAATTCTGGAGCCTCCATGAGTAGTTATGGAAATAACAGTTTGATGTTCGTAACGTACAGCTCATCTACAGCCAGGGGAGGTCCCAGACCGTGCAAGAGGACTTGCTTTGGAAATGGAGTCAGAGAGTGATACAGTGTGGAAACTGGCCCTTCGGCCCAACTTGCCCACACTGGCCAAAATGTCCCAGCTTCTCGAGTCCCACCTGCCCATGTTTGGTCCTTATCCCTCCAAACCTGTCCTATCCATGTACCTGTACAACGGTTTTTTAAACGTTGGGATAGTCCCAGCCTCAACTTCCTCCTCTGGCAGCTTATTCCTTGCACCCACCACCCTCTGTGTGAAAATGTTACCCCTCAGATTCCTATGAAATCTTTTCCCCTTCACCTTGAACCTATCCTCTGTGGTCCTCGATTCCCCAACTCTGGGCAAGAGACTGTGTGCATCTACCCGATCTATTCCTCTCATGATTTTGTGTCTTCTAATGCTTCACTACCATTAGTTACTCCACCAGAATGCTGGAAGCACACAGTGAGGGGCAGGTGTGCGTATGCGTATGTGGCGTGTGGTGTGTGGTGTGTGGCGTGTGGTGTGTGGTGTGTGGTGTGTGGTGTGTGGTGTGTGGCGTGTGGTGTGTGGTGTGTAGCGTGTGGTGTGTGATGTGTGGTGTGTGGTGTGTGGCGTGTGGTGTGTGGTGTGTGGTGTGTGGTGTGTGGCGTGTGGTGTGTGGCGTGTGGTGTGTGGTGTGTGGTGTGTGGTGTGTGGTGTGTGGCGTGTGGTGTGTGGTGTGTGGTGTGTAGCGTGTGGTGTGTGGTGTGGCGTGTGGTGTGGCGTGTGGCGTGTGGTGTGTAGCGTGTGGTGTGTGGTGTGTGGTGTGTGGCGTGTGGTGTGGCATGTGGCATGTGGTGTAAGCAAGGACAGGAGGTGGGGTTGACAGGACTGGGGTAGAGAGGTCAAATGGTGAAGACAAGAGGGGATAGTGGGGAGAGGGACAGAGAGATCAATGGAGGGAAGGGAATGCAGCAATTGCTGGACCGTTCCTGGGTACCGATGTGTTTCGGTTGGAGATACAGCGTGGAAACAGGCCCTTCAGCCCACTGAGTCCATGCCAACCAACGACCACCGCTACACTAGTTCAATGTTAATCCTAGTTTCGCATCCTACACACTCGGGGCAATTTACAGAAGCCAATTAACCTACAAACCCGCACGTCATTGTGAATGTGGGAGGAAACCGGAGCACCTAGAGAAGACCCACTTAGTCACAGGTAGAACGTACAAACTCAGTAAGGGAATCAGGAACTATAGGACAGAGGCTTAAGGTGAGAGGGGAATGATTTAATAGGAACCCGAGGGGCAACCTTTTCACACAGGGGATGGTGGGTTTATGAAATGAGCTGCCATAGGAGGTGGTTGAGGCAAGTACTATAATAACATTTCATAGATATTTGAATGAGTACATGGACAGGAATATGGGCCAACTGCAGGCAGATGGGACTAGTATAGATGGGACATCTTGGTCAGCATGGGCAAGTTGGGCCGAAGGGCCTGTTATGGTGCTGTATGATGCTATGAAAGCATTGAACCATTCAAAACTATTGGTTATTCCATTATGGTTTTGCATATTGTGATTAAACCATCATTAACTCAGGAATAACATTTAATTACACGATAAATCACAATTAGGTTCAAAATTATTAATTCAACAATCCTAATAATAGCACAAAATGCAATTAAGTGGAAACATGAACTCGAACCCAGCTAACTAACTAAGTGGAGAAGTCAAGGCACAGGTTCTGAAATACAACTTCCAAACTCTATTTCAGGTCAGCTTTAAACAGACCTAAAGATTCAACAACATTTCTCAATCAGCCAACAATTTTATGGTTGTAGTTAGCTGATCTCTCATCTATCTCAATGGAGTCCTTTGAACGATCTTTAATCAGACCTGATCGAACTTCAAAGTTATTTCTTGCACTGATACACCAGGTGGCGCCACCAGCAGTGGCTGCCTCGCCAACAGTCTGTCTGTCCTTCCTACTGTTTTTGTTATTTTAAGCTTGTGTTAAAGTATGTTTTAGTGTTTCTTGGTTTGTTTTATGTGTGTGGGGGGGGGGGGGGGGGAATTGAATTGGGGGAAACTTTCTTTCAATCTCTTACCTTGACGGAGATGCGATTTTTCTCCGTATCGTATCTCCGTCCCCACTGCGGCCTAACATCATGGAGTGGTGCGGCCTTTCCTGGAGACCGGCCCGGCGATTCAAGCTGCTGGCGTGGCGCGGACTTTAACATCGCGGAGCTTGCGATCCTTTGCCGAGGATCGACCATGGAGAGCTCCGATCGCGGGGCCTGTGGACTTTAACACCGTGAAGCCCGCGGTCTCTGGTAAAAAGAGCCCGACTCGGGAGCTCCACGCCGCGGAGAGAGTTTCAACCGTCCCGACCTGGGAGTTCCGATCGTCCCGATGCGAGGGCCTCGGACAGTCGGCAGCGGCGACTGTGGACGATTCAACAGCCCC
The DNA here is from genome assembly GCF_053455715.1 of Rhinoraja longicauda. Lineage (NCBI taxonomy): Eukaryota > Metazoa > Chordata > Chondrichthyes > Rajiformes > Arhynchobatidae > Rhinoraja > Rhinoraja longicauda. The sequence goes on from NC_135965.1 coordinate 50,426,266, forward strand.
GACCGCGGGTGGACAAAGAGGAAGATGATTGAACTTTATTACCTTCCATTACAGTGAGGAATGTGGAATCCGCTGTGGTGGATGTTTATGTTAAATTTTATGTGGCTGTGTGTCCTTAGTGTGGCTGTATGGTAACTCAAATTTCATTGTACCTTAATTGGTACATGTGACAATAAATTGAATCTTGAATGTTGTACCCTCTAACTTTCATCTGTGCATGCGTTGATTTGATTGTATTCATGAATCATCTATTCTTTGACTGGATAGTAAACAAACAAAAGCTTTTCACTGTACCTCGGTACACGAGACAATAACATACTAAACTAAGCATTGTACTTGAATGTATAATTCATTCGTATCATTATTTTAAAAGTTTATGCTTTAGTTTAGTTTAGAGATATAGCGTGGAAACGGGCCCTTCGGCCCACCAATCGCCCTGCACACTAACACTACCCTACACACTAGGGACAATTTATAATTATACCAAGTCAAATTGGCCTACAAACCTGTACGTCATTGGAGTGTGGGAGGAAACCGGAGATCCCGGAGAAAACCCACGCAGGTCACGGGGAGAACGTGCAAACTCCGTACAGACAGCGCCCGTAGTCGGGATGGAACCCGGGTCTCTGGCGCTGTGAGGCAGCAACTCTACCGCTGAGTAGGAAAATACATTTCAAAAGGAAAAGTGTTGCTTACAACTCTAGGATGAGGAGAATGTTGAAGACGCTACTCAGGTACTTGTTGAGGAACAGGACCCCCAGTATGTGCAGGTTAGGAGTGTGATCCTTCACAGAACGATCCCCTTCACCAGCCTGCTGCAATAAAACATGATCTGCAACAAAAACAACCAGGGAAGCAATCATTTAGAGTGCATTCCAAATGATTTAATCTTGAATAATAACGGAAACTGCAATAATGCTACAAGCAACAATAGTCAGTCTTTCCGCTGACTGGTTAGCACGCAACAAAAGCTTTTCACTGTACCTCGGTACACGTGACAATAAACATATTACGAAGACGTGTCTGTTCCTGGAAGCTGATACCTGATTACAGCAAAGACTGGTCCTTTGAAGATTGAAGGATCACTATAGTAGATTAGATGCCAACATACAGTGCATACTTTTTTGATTATGTAGGAAGCTTTTATGGCTCCTTTTAATGTTTATTTGTAATTGTTTCATTATATACTTAGAACAATTAGGGGCCAGCGTATAGGAGCCATTTTGCGTTTATTAGCTATTTTAGCATATTATTATATTACTTTGCGTCCTGCTGTATTATTTTTGGACACCAGGAGGTTATTGTGAGATAATACTAGTCTTACTTATATGGACTGGGAGAAGCCATGTGCGGGGCCCGTATTAGGAGTATAATTTGCCCAGCACTGACGTAATGCTTCAGTGTGACACCAGGAGCTGCTAAGATAATAGGGTCTTAGTAGCCATACAAGCCTAGCCTACCAGACATAAGGTTTAGTAAGTCAGTAACAGGATACAAAGGAGTGACGGTGAGATACTAAGTTCTTATCAAACAAACAAAGTCAAACAAATAAGTTAAAGACGGGAGATATACTAATCTGTTTGTATTATTACTTCAATAAATGACTAATTAGACTGCAACGTCGTGAGATCTCTCTGTTGTTGTTATTTGCGTCAAAAACCATCGCTCCCCTCCTTCGTCAACGGTAAGCTTAAGGACCTTATTAGGAAGGACTAAGTTGCCACTACACTATCCATGTTCCTGTCTAAATGTTTCTTAAATGTTAGGCGCACCACATTTTTTTAGATTTAGATTTAGAGATACAGCGCGCAAACAGGCCCTTCGGCCCACCGAGTCCGCGCCGCCCAGCGATCCCCGCACACTAACACTATCCTACACGCACTAGGGACAATTGTTATTACATATTACCCAGTCAATTAATCTACAAACCTGTACGTCTTTGGAGTGTGGGAGGAAACCGAAGATCTCGGAGAAAACCCGCGCAGGTCACGGGGAGAACGTACAAACTCCGTACAGACGGCGCCCGTAGTCAGGATCGAACCTGAGTCTCCGGTGCTGCATTCGCTGTAAGGCAGCAACTCTACCGCTGCGCCACCGTGCCGCCAGTTAATTGAAGTGACCCGTGTGTTAGTTGCCAGGTGCCTCCCTCAGCCCAGCTTAGATTGTTACCCACTTTAATGTTACAATATTTATGACAACTCAATGGAAATGAAAAAGCAATCATCCTTTTCAATAATTTATCTTGTTTTTCCCACTCCTGCAGGAAACATTGATACATGTTATGGCTTTTAACTGCATTAAACTGTACATTATCAGAAATTATTGGACTTCAGTTCAGGAAAGTGTTTGGAAGAGTGATAATAGCCAGGAAGTTTTACACAAAGTCAAACAGAATATTTTATGGACAAGGCTGCTAATGGATTTTTGTTAGTTAAATGAATATTGATTAGTTGTTAGTGACCGTTATTTGGCTTATGTAAAATTTATTAATGTGGTCAGTCAATGGATAATAACAGTTAAAAAACTACCCGTATAATTTTTCATAAATTAATCTGCAACTTAAATATTTTCTTTACCGAGTCGCCATTAAAAATTCTTCTAGTGGCAGCAATACAGCTGAAAATGTTATGGTCTCTATTGATTTACCAATTTAATAATGTGGACAATATTTCTAAAATATTCCCTTGCAAATTAATATGCACTCCGCGTAGAACATGGGAAGTTAAAGTTAAATGCAGTGAATTGTAACATAAAAGCAAAATGCTGAGATACATAACTGGTTAGGTAGCATCTGTGGAGAGAGAAAGATGCATGCTTCAGATCAATGGTCTTTCATCAAAACTGGATAAGTGAACAAATGAGCATTGTCTAAGTTGTAGAGAGGCAGAAGGGCGCAGAGAACATAGGCTGTACCTGCAAGAAGGTGAAGACCAAAACTGTCTGGGTAATAGAATGTAGACACGAGGAACTGCAGATGCTGGTTTACACCAAAAAAAGAGACAACATGCTGGAGTAACTCAGCGGGTCAGGCAGCATGGCTGGAGAACTTGGAGGGGTGACGTTTTGAGTTGGGACCCTTTCTTCAGACGGATTGTGGATCATGGGTACTGTTTGTGGGGCAGGTCACCCTGGATGGACTTGGCTTTTCCACAGTCTCTGCCCACCAGTTCTAACTTGATCTTGCAGCGAAACTCTGGCTCAACCCGTTGTCCACGTCTGAGCCCCAGAGAGGGGGAACAAGCAAGCCGTGCGCCCTTGGCAGTGGATCTGGTGGCCCTGCCTCCAGACCTGCCAACAGCTCAGGACAAATGCTTAATGTCCAAGTCTCAATGACCATCAGTAAATGTGTCTGATACTTAGTATACATTACAATTTCTGTGCAGCCCCTCAGACCAGTGTTATATTCACATTTACTGCAGGAGCCATGTAATGTTTAGACTAAAGTTGGCATGTTATATTGGTTTGTCTAGATATATCTTGCCGTGTTATCTTGGACACTTGGGGGTGGTCATTAATAATAATAATAATAATGCATTACATTTATATAGCGCTTTTCATATACTCAAAGACGCTTTACAGGGATTTAGAGAACATAGGGAAATGCATAAATAGATAAATAAGTAAATAAGTAAACGAACAGAGAAAGGAGACAGAAGGTGAGGTGACCTTCAGTGGTTGAAGGCAGTACTGAACAGGTGAGACTTCAGTGATGTTTTGAATGTGGTGAGTGTGGAGGAGTCTCTAACGGTTTGGGGTAGTGAGTTCCATAGGGTGGGAGCAGCGATGGAGAAAGCCCTGTCATTAGATGAACAGGGTGGTGTATATATATGGGCATAAGGGACTGGGAGTGGCCAGATACAGGTAGGGAGAGGATACAGTTCTTACCAGACCTGGGAACACACCTGGGGACACACCTGGGAACAGACAATCGACTGGAAGCTGGGATGCTAGGAGGCTGCAAGGTGACTTGGATAGGTTAGGTGAGTGGGCAAAGGCATGGCAGATGCAGTATAATGTGGATAAATGTGAGGATATCCACTTTGGTGGCAAGAACAGGAAAGCAGACTATTATCTGAATGGTGGCCGATTAGGAAAAGGGGAGATGCAACGAGACCTGGGTGTCATGGTACACCATTCATTGAAAGTAGGCATGCAGGTGCAGCAGGCAGTGAAGAAAGCGAATGGTATGTTGGCATTCATAGCGAGGGGATTTAAGTTTAGGAGCAGGGAGGTTCTGCTACAGTTGTACAGGGCATTGGTGAAACCACAACTGGAGTATTGCGTACAGTTTTGGTCTCCTAATCTGAGGAAAGACATTCTTGCCATAGAGGGAGTACAGAGAAGATTCACCAGATTGATTCCTGGGATGGCAGGACTTTCATATGAAGAAAGACTGGATAGACTCGGCTTGTACTCGCTGGAATTTAGAAGATTGAGGGGGGATCTTATAGAAACTTACAAAATTCTTAAGGGGTTGGACAGGCTGGATTTGGGAAGATTGTTCCCCATGTTGGGGAAGTCCAGAACAAGGGGTCACAGTTTAAGGATAAGGGAGAAGTCTTTTAGGACCGAGATGAGAACGTTTTTTTTCACACAGAGAGTGGTGAATCTGTGGAATTCTCTGCCACAGAAGGTAGTTGAGGCCAGTTCATTGGCTATATTTAAGAGGGAATTAGATGTGGCCCTTTTGGCTAAAGGGATCAGGGGGTATGGAGAGAAGGCAGGTACGGGTTACTGAGTTGGATGATCAGCCATGATCATATTGAATGGCGGTGCAGGCTCGAAGGGCTGAATGGCCTACTCCTGCACCTATTTTCTATGTTTCTATGTTTCTATGAAAGATCTGAGACCTGGACCAGACGAGAGACAGAGCAGCTAGCTACGACTTGTATGCAAAATAAGTATAGCCTGGTATGTTCATCTCATTGTTTGTACAACTACTTCAATAAACAATAATTAAACTGGAAAACAAAAAGACTGGAAGATCTGTTGTTTTAGGGTTTGTGTAAGATTACTCCGACTCCCTGTGTAGTAATGGCAATTGGAAAAGAATTCATCGGAAAAGTCTGGAAGTTGCCATTACATACAGTATCCAGTTCTATGTTATCCCACTTTCTCATCCCTACCCACTCTGGGCAATTTACAGAGGGCCAATTAACCCCGACAGCACGCACGTCTTTGGGGTGTGGGAGGAAACCGGAGCACCCGGAGGAAACCCACGCGGCCACTGGGAGAACGTACAAACTCCACACAGAGAGCACCCGAGGTCAGGATCGATCCTGGGTCCTTGATGCTGTGAAGCCTCAACTGTACCAGAGGTGTCAGTGTTGCCCGTTTACGGTGCAATATTAGATGCAAGGTTTAAAAGGCAGCTGATACCAGACTAACAAACTGGTAGTGGCCAGTTATCTGCCTTTGCTCCCACTCTCCTCTTCTGCCCCCTACAATGGTAAAGCCATATTTTATCATTTGTCATTTCACAATGGTAAAGAATCAGCAACCTTAATACCTCATTGTTTGAAGGGTCCTGATGCAAAACATCACCTGTCCGTTCCCTCCCCAGATGCTGCCTGACTTTCCAGCACTTTGTTTGACTTCAACGTTTCCACTGCATCAGCACCACTACACCTCACACGGTAGTTGGGAGATACAGGCCCTTCGGCCCACCGAGTCCACGCCGACCAGCGATTCCCACACACTAACACTATCCGACACACACGAGGGACAATTTGCAATTTTCCCCAGCCAATCAACCTGCAAACCTGCACGTCTTTGGAGTGTGGGAGGAAACCGGAGCGCCCGGTGAAAACCCACGCAGGTCACGGGGAGAACGTGCAAACTCCGTACAGACAGGGCCTGCAGTCAGGATGGAACCCGGGTGTCTGGCGCTGCAAGGCAGCAACTCTACCGCTGCAGAAAGAAATGCCCTGCACTCAGAATATTCAGCCAAGCATCATCCAGTTTAAAAATTGCTGCTTAGCCCCGATTATTTCTCAGCACATAACTCATCCAATGTTAATGTCTTGCTACTCTGTGAAGATCAATTAGGAAGGCCTTTGCAAGCTGTGTGTCGCTGAGTTGTTTTATAGAATAAGCCCTTTCATAAATCCTCATTCTGCAGGTGATATGTCCATCAAGTTCCTGAACAGTGTGGCATGTGTTCCACTTCCATCATTTGTCACAGTGAATGATAAGAGACCGTCCTCTACTTTATCATTCAAGCTGCAAATCAGTGCAATTCATCGTCTATAATCTGGTACTGACAACATACAGCAGTATTTCCATTTAATTTTCCAGTTCAGCTGTTCCTCAGGGTTGCAAAAATTAACTTTCCCCGAGAGAAACTGTAGCAAATCATTTCTGCCAGCCTTAACAAAAGTTTGCCTTGACATTTAATGCACGTTTTATATTCTCACACTGTTTTACTAATAGCACATTTGGCTTGGACTCACCAGCTCGAGATCACAAATGTACAAACTAGGAATAAATATCTCCCTCTAACACACTGGATAATGGGCGGTCACGGTGGCGCAGCGGTAAATTTGCTGCCTTACAGCGAATGCAGCGCCGGAGACCCGGGTTCCATCCTGACTACGGGCGCTGTCTGTACGGAGTTTGTATGTTCTCCCCATGACCAGCATGGGTTTTCTCCGAGATCTTCGGTTTCCTCCCACACTCCAAAGACGTGCAGGTTTGTAGGTTAATTGGCTTAGTAAAAGTAAAAATTGTCCCTAGTGTGTGTAGGATGATGTTAGTGTGCGGGGATCGCTGGTCGGCGCGGACTCGGTGGGCCGAAGGGCCTGTTTCCGCGCTGTATCTCTAAACTAAACTAAACTAAACCTCAGATTGAGGACTTTACTCATAAACAATCTCCCGATACAGGTGAGGCACGACAGGTAACCCGGACACTGTGATATTTGACAGATTCCATCAACTATAACTCGGTTCCTGTGTGCTTGTCAGCTTCCCCTGAAGCCAAGCATTAACCTCACTGTGCCACGTGCCTCTTTATAAAACAAGTTGCTTTTCTGTTTCAGTGTTGAAAGAAACTGAAGATAATAACAGGCGACAGAAACAACTACTTGAAGTTGAAGTCGCATTGAAGTAGTGCTTTCTCGGAAGCTATCCGAGCAATGCCTCTCATAACATAATACACTTCTATCAGATCTCCCCTCAACCTCTGGCATTCCAGGGAAAACATCCTGTAGCTAATACCCTCCTAATCCAGACATCATCCTGGTAAACCTCGTCTGGCCTCTCTCCAAAGCCGAAACATCCTTTCTGTAATGTGGTGACCAGAACTACATGCAATACTTCAAATGTGGCCTAACCAAGATATAGATGTGTGTGTGTGTGTGTGTGTGTGCTGTCCATGTTATACTGGTACTCAAACAACAAAGTATATATATATTAAAATATATATATATATATATTTTTTAAAAAAATTTTAAAAAAACAAATATATATATAAAGTATATTTACATATATATATATATATATATATATATAAATGATATCATGTCTCAATATATCAACATATATATATATTTTTTAAGAATTATATATTAAATAAATAAAATTATATTGTGCTAAATATATATATATATATATAGTCTTTAAATCATACACACATGTGTTTGTGTGTGTATATAAATTAAAAATAAATATTTATCAAGACAGAACTCTTCATAAAGGCTGCTCAAAGCACAGAAATATAAATCCCTACACATATATATACTGTATATTAAATATAGTATAAGAAGATAACTGCAGATGCTGGTACAAATCGAAGGTATTTATTCACAAAATGCTGGAGTAACTCAGCAGGTCAGGCAGCATCTCGGGAGAGAAGGAATGGGTGACGTTTCGGGTCGAGACCCTTATATTTAATATAATGAATATATTTAGCACAATATAATGTTACATATGATATATAGTTAATATAATATACAATCCCTACATAGACTCTGTGCTTTGAGCACCAGTATAATTTGGCCAACACACATAACATCATGCCTAAATATATCAACATATCCCAGCATTGACACAACATTCCAACAGCAGCCAAATACCTGCATCCTCAGCATCGTCTTCATCTTCTCCTTCATCCACTGTGAAACCTGGAACGGGATCTTGGACATCACCATCCTGCATTTCCACCACAAACTGCTGGAAAATAATGAACGCATTCATTAAAACTGCCCTGGAGTGACCGACACAAGGAACAAATGGCAAAAAAAACACAAAGTGCTGGAGTAACTCAGCGGGACAGGCAGCATTTGTGGAGAACATGGACAGGTGACGTTTCACAGAGTGCTGGAGTAACTCAGCGGGTCAGGCAGCATCTGTGGAGGACTCGGAAAGGTGACGTTTCTCACTGGGAAACCCTCTTGCTGTCTGAAGAAGTATCCCGACCCAGAACGTCGCCTATCCACTTCCTCCAGAGATGTTGCCCGACACATTGAGCTACACCAGCACTTCATCTTCTTTTTGTAAACCAGTATCTACAGTTCCTTGTGTCGCGATAAACAACAACAAATTATCACACAACTCACATTGTGACTGTGTCCCACAGCATCGAGTGGCAGCTCTGAATGTGACAATAGGTGGCGTTTTGTGTCTGTTCTCAGCGATATCCTTGGCTTATCAAATTCTAATTTTCCTAAGATGTTGGAACAATGCATTTAGATGGTCCCTTTCTCAACTAATCATCTGTAGAACGTAATATTTTGAACCGCTATATGTGTGTTTTGATAATAGCACAAATTATTTTTGCAATGCACACAGTGTTCAATTTTGAAAATGTCTTTCCTACACTGTTTTAAACAGGTACTTTAAACAGGGTGCTGCAAGGGACCCCAGTTATTTACAATATATGTCAACGATTTAGATGAGGGAATTAAATGTAACATCTCCTCCAAGTTTGCGGATGACACAAAGCTGGGTGGCAGTGTGAGCTGCGAGGAGGATGCTATGAGGCTGCAGGGTGACTTGGATAGGTTGGGTGAGTGGGCAGATGCATGGCAGATGCAGTATAATGTAGATAAATGTGAGGTTATCCACTTTGGTGGCAAGAACAGGAAGGCAGATTATTATCTGAATGGTGTCAGATTAGGAAAAGGGGAGGTGCAATGAGACCTGGGTGTCCTTGTACATCAGTCACTGAAAGTAAGCATGCAGGTACAGCAGGCAATGAAGAAAGCCAATGGTATGTTGGCCTTCATAGCAAGAGGATTTGAGTTTAGGAGCAAAGAGATCCTACTGCAGTTGTACAGGGCCCTGGTGAGACCGCACCTGGAGTATTGTGTGCAGTTTTGGTCTCCTAATTTGAGGAAGGACATTCTTGCTATTGAGGGAGTGGAGCATAGGTTCACCAGGTTAATTCCCGGGATGACCAGACTGATATATGATGAAAGAATGGGTCGACTGGTCTTGTATTCACTGGTATTTCGAAGGTTGAGAGGAGATTTTATAGAAACATATAAAATTCTTAAAGGATTGGACAGATTAGATGCAGGAAAAATGTTCCCAATGTTGGGGAGTCCAGAACCAGGGGTCTCAGTTTAAGAATAAGGGGTCGGCCATTTAGGACTGAGATGAGGAAAAAGATTTTCACCCAGAGAGTTGTGGCGTAGAAGGCAGTGGAGGCCAATTCATTGGATGTTTTCAAGAGAGTGTTAGATTTAGCTCTTAGGGATAAGGGAATCAAGGGGTATGTTGCGGTGCTGGCTCGAAGGGCTGAATGGCCTACTCCTGCACCTATTGTCTATTGTCTATTGGTACGGGGAAAAAGCCGGAACAGGGTACTGATTTTGGATGATCAGCCACGATCATATTGAATGGTGGTGTTGGCTCGAAGTGCCGAATGGCCTACTCCTGCACCTATTTTCTATGTTTCTATGTACTGAATATTATAGTAAGTTTCAAAATGCAAGATTGCGAGATGAAGAAAAGTAATGATGCAGACAGAAAAGGTTCTTGAATAATTAGAAAATGCATGGACAATATTCTCTTGGCTTTAAGGTCGACACAAAATGCTGGAGGAACTCAGCGGGTCAGGCGGCATCTCGGGAGAGAAGGAATGGGTGACGTTTCGGGTCGAGACCCTTCTTCAGACTGAAGAAGGGTCTCGACCCGAAACGTCACCCATTCCTTCTCTCCCAAGATGCTGCCTGACCCACTGAATTACTTCAGCATTTAGTGTCTACCTTCGATTTAAACCAGCATCTGAAGTTTTTTTTCCTATTCTCTTAACTTTGTTTAACTTTGTTTTCTCCAAGAGAAAATTCAACGCATCAGTGAAACTTAAAACAGTTTTATAATTTTAAATTGTTACCCACATTGCTAAAGGGGAATTTATCATCAGAATGAATGAATGAATGAATGAATGAATGAATAAGTTCATTGGCCAAGTATGTGCACGTACAAGGAATGTGCCTTGGTGCTCCGCTCACAAATGACAACACAAACATACAGTTAACAATTAAGAATAAAGCATAACCACATCAAAACAATAAGGGTACAACATTACGGTCTAAACATCTGGGTGAAAATAAACCAGAGTGAAAAAGAGACCACAGACTTTGGTTGTTGAGTGGAACTATCACTCGTGGAAACAAGCTGTTTTTATGTCTGGCTGTGGCTGCTTTGACAGTCCGCAGTTGCCTTCCAGCGGGAAGAATGGTTTGGCAGGCCTGAACTTTGCAAGAGGATGATACAGTTGATAAAAATCACAAAGTCATCACTGTTGATACTCGGTGTCTCCGTATTAAAGATAGCATTGTGAATTTGACAATAGAGGTTTCACCTTTCTGCTGTGTGTAATAGCTGAGCCTCTGTTGCCATGGCAACAGCCAGGCTGACTCCTGCGCTTGTCCACATTAGGCAACCATGCACATTAGCTTGCATGCGCTGTGCTCCCTGAACACTGCACCATTACTTTCATTTCCGCCTCCTTAAGGCACCATTGAGTTAAATAAAATTGTCCTCATCGAAATATTAATCAAAGTTGATCTACATTTTCCATAATGCGAACTACGAAACTAACATTTTAATGAAAATACAAGTTACTGCCATGACTGACAGTAGATGCATTAACATAATGCGCGGCACGGTGGCGCAGTGATAGAGTTGCTGCCCTACGGCGCCAGAGACCCGGGTTCGATCCCGACTGCGGGCGCTGTCTGTACGGAGTTTGTACGTTCTCCCCGTGACCTGCGTGGGTTTTCTCTGAGATCTTTGGTTTCCTCCCACACTCCAAAGGCGAACAGGTTAGTAGATTAATTGGCTTGGTATAATTGTAAATTATCGCCAGTGTGTGTAGGATAGCGTGTGTGTGCGGGGATCGCTGGTCGGCGCGGAGTCGGTGGGCTGCAACTCGAAACTAAACTCAAAAATATTGCCAACAAAGCAGTATCAGGAAATTAAATTGATGGTAAATAAAAACTGAAACATTTGAGCTGCTCAAATTCTCAATGCATTGAACGTGAACAGTACAGCCTTTAGTCTATAAATGTGCTTTAGTGGTGATGTTTTTTAGAAAGTTAATCTAACCCGTGTAGAAATGTACAAATTTCCTTTGACAGCTTTGAGCTGCCATTCAGTTTGCTAGAAATAAAAATCAGCAATGGAAGTAGAGCACACAAACATATTTCATGAAGTGAATTATTTCTCGTGGGGTGCACTGTACAAGTGGGAAGGGCCGAAGGGCCGAAGGGCCTCTATAGGTCAGAGTACACTTGCTTACCTTCACAGCCTCTAGCTGAGCTACTTGACATCGTTGCAATAAATCCACAAAAAAATAAATCACCAACATCTGAAAAAAACAACACAAAACTAAGCTCAAAGCCACACACATGTTGAATGAAGGGTTTTCAAATGAGGTACAATAAGGATATAACCCATGATGCTAATGTTCCTGCGCTACTGAATGTTCATCTCAACAATAAACACATTAGCAATGTGAATATCCTAAAGGAATATCTCAGTAAACAATCAATTGACAAAATAATGGCTCAACCTAAAAGCCAAAACCCAAGGTGTCCCCACAACACATGAAGGAGTGGGGGCCAGATACAGGGAGCAGAGTTTAGTTTAGTTAAAAGATACAGCATGGAAACAGGCCCTTCAGCCCGCCGAGTCCAATGCTGACCAGTGAATACCCGTTCACACTAGTTCTACAGTCTGTTGCTCCACTTTTTCCATCCACTCCCGACACGAGAGGGAACAATCTACAAAGGGCCAATTAACCTACAAACCCACACGTCTTTGGGATGTGGGGGGAAACCGGAGCACCCGGAGGAAACGCACACAGTCACAGGGAGAACTTGCAAACTCCACACAGACAGCATGCGAGGTTGGGATCGAACCCGGGTCTCTGGCGCTGTGAGGCAACGGCTCTACCCGCTGCGCCACTGTGCCCGAGGACAGGAAAGGCTGGTGGTCAGTGGTCAATGAACAAGGCTTTGGGCACCGGGGGGTCAGGGGGAACTGGGTGCAAGAGGGATCCTACTTTGCCAGTGATTCCAAAAATCAACCCATACCAGTTATCATCATTAACATGAAAAACAATGCCAACATCTAGCAATGATTTCTATATCAAGAAAGTGTAATGTATCTTTGAATTCTACCTCTGCCAATTGTCTAATGATCAATTGTCCTCAATGTTCTTCATAAAAAGAACTCAGTCAAGCCAATTTTATCAGCATGGTTTAGGCAGGAATGGAAAATGTTAATAGTAACATTTGGGCAGCACGGTGGCGCAGCGGTAGAGTTGCTGCCTTACAGCGAATGCAGCGCTGGAGACCTGGGTTCTATCCCGACTATGGGTGCTGTCTGTACGGAGTTTGTACGTTCTCTGTGACCGCGTGGGTTTTCTCCGAGATCTCCGGTTTCCTCCCACACTCCAAAGACGTACAGGTTTGTTGGTTAATTGGCTTGGTAAATGTAAAAATCGTCCCTAGTGGGTGTAGGATAGTGTTAGTGTGCGGGGATCGCTGGTCGGCGCGAACCCGGTGGGCCGAAAGGGCCTGTTTCCGCGCTGTATCTCTAAATGAAACTAAAACTAAATTACCAGACGCCACTGACATGATCGAGAAAATATAGTATTCCTTTTGCAATGAATAATATTTAGATTATGATATATTAGCTTTTAACTCCTCAATGTCAAGCAAGTTATTTGCAACACACTTTTAGTTTAGTTTACAGATACAGCATGGAAACAGGCTCTTCGAGTCCGCGCCGACCAGCGATCCCCGCACATTAACACTATCCCACACACACTACAGATAATTTACAATTATACCAAGCCCGTACGTCTTTGGAGTGTGGGAGGCAACTTTCTCCGAAGATCTCGGAGAAAACCCACCCAGAGAACGTACAAACTCCATACAGTCAATACCCGTAGTCAGGATCGAACCCGGGTCTCTGGGGCTACAAGGGCTGTAAGGCAACTCAACCGCTGCGCCACCGTGCTGCCCATTAAATGTTCTTCATAAAAATACCTCAGTCAAGCCAATTTCATCAGCATGGTTTTAAACAGGAATGGAAAATGTTAACAGTAACATTACCAGATACCTGACATGATCAAGAAAATATAGTATAGTACAATATTGTAGAGAAAATATTATATTTCCTTTTGCAATTTAGGTGATGATATATTAGCTCCTCAATGTCAAGCGAGTTATCTGTAACACACTTTCTGGATTACTTCAGCAAAAAGCCCTCAAGGGAAATTTCCAGACATCTGTGGAGGGAAATGGCCAGACTACGTTTCAGATTGGGACCTTACTTCAGACAGAATTTTGTCATTTACTTACCTGCATAAAAAATCCCGCTATAAATGAGACCAAAAAAGGTTGCAGCCCAGCATATGCCACTGTCCCTGGCAGCCCTATAACAGAAGAACATAGAAGGTAGAACAGTAACGCACAGGAACAGGCTCTCTGCCCCCCCCTTGCTTACACTGATCATGATGCCAAATCAGACTAGGTCCATCTGGATCCCACTCTTTCTTTCCCGTTCACTAGCTGCCTAAATGCCTCTAAAACCGCAGTCCTATCTGCTCCTATTGTACGTGTTCGATCCCGACTGCGGGCGCTGTGTGTACGGAGTTTGTACGTTCTCCCCGTGACCTGCGTGGGTTTTCGCCGAGATCTTCGGTTTGCTCCCACACTCCAAAGACGTGCAGGTTTGTAGGTTAATTGGCTTGGTAAATGTAAAAATTGTCCCTAGTGGGTGTAGGATACTGTTAATGTGCGGGGATCGCTGGTCGGCGCGGACCCGGTGGGCCGAAAGGGCCCATTTCCGCGCTGTATCTCTAAACTAAACTAAACTATCACCTACCCCCCACAAGGACCAGTCGCACCCTGCCCACTCCCTCTTCTCCCCTCTCCCATCAGGCAAAAGGCGTATATGTGTGAAATCGCACACCTCCAGATTCAGGGACAGTCTTTTGCCCAGCTGTTATCAGTCCTACCACAACCAGAGAGCAGTGCTGAACCACTATCTACCTCTTTGGTGACCCTCGGACTATCTTTGATCGGACTTTGTTGGCATTACCTTGCACTAAACCTTATTTCCTTATCATGTATCTGTACACTGTAAATTAATTGATTGTAATCATGTATTGTCTTTCCGCTGACTGGTTAGCACGCAACAAAAGCTTTTCACTGTACCTCGGTACATGTGACAATAAACTAAACTGAAACTGAACTGAAATCCCAGACGTTTGCTCATTTTTGTTTGAAATGCAAGACAAATGTACAACTCAGTATTACTTAAAGAGGTAACTTGCGTGATATTGTAGGTGAAAATGAAGTAGACTTACCTAATATTCCAGTTCCTAAAATGCAGGCAATTGTAACGAAATCTGAAGGAATTGAATTTAAAAAAACATTAATTAACCAGGTCTTTAAATATTACTTTTTGCACAGATTAAACAGCATAATCAGATGAAAATCAGTCAGACATTACAAGCTTTGCACAACAGGCATAACAGGTATGAGTAGACAATAGACAATAGACAATAGGTGCAGGAGTAGGCCATTCAGCCCTTCGAGCCAGCACCGCCATTCAATGCGATCATGGCTGATCACTCTCAATCAGTACCCCGTTCCTGCCTTCTCCCCATACCCCCTCACTCCGCTATCCTTAAGAGCTCTATCCAGCTCTCTCTTGAAAGCATCCAACGAACTGGCCTCCACTGCCTTCTGAGGCAGAAAATTCCACACCTTCACCACTCTCTGACTGAAAAAGTTCTTCCTCATCTCCGTTCTAAATGGCCTACCCCTTATTCTTAAACTGTGGCCCCTTGTTCTGGACTTCCCCAACATTGGGAACATGTTTCCTGCCTCTAATGTGTCCAATCCCCTAATTATCTTATATGTTTCAATAAGATCCCCCCTCATCCTTCTAAATTCCAGTGTATACAAGCCCAATCGCTCCAGCCTTTCAACATACGACAGTCCCGCCATTCCGGGAATTAACCTAGTGAACCTATGCTGCACGCCCTCCATAGCAAGAATATCCTTCCTCAAATTTGGAGACCAAAACTGCACACAGTACTCCAGGTGCGGTCTCACCAGGGCCCGGTACAACTGTAGAAGGACCTCTTTGCTCCTATACTCAACTCCTCTTGTTAAGAAGGCCAACATTCCATTGGCTTTCTTCACTGCCTGCTGTACCTGCATGCTTCCTTTCATTGACTGATGCACTAGGACACCCAGATCTCATTGAACTCCCCCTCCTCCTAACTTGACACCATTCAGATAATAATCTGCCTTTCTATTCTTACTTCCAAAGTGAATAACCTCACACTTATCTACATTAAACTGCATCTGCCATGTATCCGCCCACTCACACAACCTGTCCAAGTCACCCTGCAGCCTTATTGCATCTTCCTCACAATTCACACTACCCCCCAGCTTAGTATCATCTGCAAATTTGCTAATGGTACTTTTAATCCCTTCGTCTAAGTCATTAATGTATATCGTAAATAGCTGGGGTCCCAGCACCGAACCTTGCAGTACCCCACTGGTCACTGCCTGCCATTCCGAAAGGGACCCATTTATCCCCACTCTTTGCTTTCTGTCTGTCAACCAATTTTCTATCCATGTCAGTACCCTAATTTTGCCCACTAATCTCCTATGTGGGACCTTGTCGAAGGCTTTCTGAAAGTCGAGGTACACCACATCCACTGACTCTCCCCTGTCAATTTTCCTAGTTACATCCTCAAAAAATTCCAGTAGATTTGTCAAGCATGATTTCCCCTTCGTAAATCCATGCTGACTCGGAATGATCCTGTTACTGCGAATGCATGCAACTATAACCTTGTCTTTAACAATTGCAGTTAAATTTGATCTAACTTTGGCTTTATCTGGCTTCCTCTAGCATTAAATGTTATTCTCATTATTCCCTTCATCATGTGTCTGCACACTGTGGACGGCTCGATTGTAATCATGTACTGTCTTTCCACTTACTGGTCAGCACGCAACAACCACTTATCACTGTACCTTGCTCGGTACACGTGACAATAAACAAACTCAACTCATTCTCACTTTCTCAGTTCCCTCAGTCTATTCTTCGACAAAGATTTTAGAGATTCAGCGCGGAAACAGGCCCTTCGGCCCCCCGGGTCCGTACATTAACACTATCCTACACCCACTAGGGATAATTCTTTTTACATTTACCAAGCCAATTAACCTACAAACCTGTATGTTTCAGAAGGCAGTGGAGGCCAGTTCGTTGGATGCTTTCAAGAGAGAGCTGGATAGAGCTCTTAAGGATAGCGGAGTGAGGGGGTATGGGGAGAAGGCAGGAACGGGGTACTGATTGATAGTGATCAGCCATGATCGCATTGAATGGCGGTGCTGGCTCGAAGGGCTGAATGGCCTACTCCTGCACCTATTGTCTATTGTCTATTGTCTATTGAAACAGAAGATCTCGGAGAAAACCACGCAGGTCACGGGGAGAACGTACAAACTCCGTACAGACGGCGCCCGTAGTCGGGATTGAACCCGGGTCTCCGGCGCTGCATTCGCTGTAAGGGAGCAACTCTACCGCCGCGCCACCGTGACCGCCCAACAGGTCGTCACGGACAGAGTTTGGAATGCTGAGGTGTACGCAGTGACCTGCAGGAGTTTGGGTGTGTTTTCTGTTGGCAGCCAGACATGACAGTGTGATTGACTGTCATTTGGTGAGTGGCGAGGGGGTGGAGGATGAGGGGGTGCAGATTTTGGGAAGGAGGGGCGAGAATGGTTTTCCTTCCACTCTGCACTGTGAATTGAACACTCGACATCACAACTTCAGCTGGGAACAGCCCAGTGGCAAATCCTGATACAGCTCAGGCCAGTGAGATGTGAGTAACACCTCACTACAGCTTTACACTGTTGAGCTTTCCTGGTGATTTCAATGCTGGTGGTTATAGTCAGGGAATTTCGATCTTACTGTAAATGTACGATCTAGTCACCATTTCAGTTTCACATCAAGAACACACTGCTCTTAACCTGGAAAATGTTATCGTTTAACTTTATTTTACATGATATCTCACTGGAACATTGTACATGAATATTAAAAAGGACACAAAGTGCTGGAGTAACTCAGCAGGTCAGGCAGCATTGCTGGTGAACAAGGGGGGGGGGTTGTTCTCTATTCAATCTGAACACGGAACATCACTTCCCCATGTTCTCCAGAGATGCTGCCTGACCCGCTGAGTTACTCCAGCACTCTGTGAAACGTCACCTATCCATGTTCTCCAGAGATGCTGCCTGACCCGCTGAGTTACTCCAGCACTCTGTGAAACGTCACCTATCCATGTTCTCCAGAGATGCTGCCTGACCCGCTGAGTTACTCCAGCACTCTGTGAAACGTCACCTATCCATGTTCTCCACAGATGCTGCCTGACCCGCTGAGTTACTCCAGCACTCCGTGAAACGTCACCTATCCATGTTCTCCACAGATGCTGCCTGACCCACTGAGTTACTCCAGCACTCTGTGAAACGTCACCTATCCATGTTCTCCACAGATGCTGCCTGACCCGCTGAGTTACTCCAGCACTCTGTGAAACGTCACCTATCCATGTTCTCCAGAGATGCTGCCTGACCCGCTGAGTTACTCCAGCACTCTGTGAAACGTCACCTATCCATGTTCTCCACAGATGCTGCCTGACCCGCTGAGTTACTCCAGCACTTTCTATCCTTTTAGTATTATCCACCATTTGTAGTTCTTTGTTTCTAAATAAATATTAACATGTTTCAGCAGTTTGCCCTTGGTCTGTATTGGTAATGATCTACTACCAGGGCAGGACGATTATTGAGCCAGTTCCCAGGAAGGTACATTTGAAGAGAACAAAAGCTGCTGAAGATTTGTCAAGGTGCCCAGTGTTGGCGGGTTCCACCCGTCACTCCCCACTGCACAACCACAACCTGTGCCAGTGGGAATGGTGCCTGCAATGTGTTCGGACAGGCCAGTACAAACTAACAGCAGATACGTGTGGCCTTGCAAGTCAAGCTTCCTCACTAGAAGCTGCTGCGGATTATTCATACTTTTACAAACTCCAGGCTTTCCGAGATGCAACAGACTGCAGACGATGGAATCCTGCACAAACACAAAGTGCTGGAGAAGCACAGTGGGTCAGGCAGCATCTGTGGAGGGAATAGACCAACAATGTCCCAGCTTTCCCGACCCGAATCGTTGTCATAAGTGATTGGAGCAGAATTAGACCATTCGGCCCATCTAGTCTATTCCGCCATTCAATCATGGCTGATCTAACTTTCCCTTCTCAACCCCATTCTCCCCGTAATCCCCGATACACGCACTAATCAAGAATCCATCAATCTCTGCCTTAAAAATGTCCACTGACTTGGCCTCCACAGCCGTCTGTGGCAATGAATTCCACAAATGCTGCCCGACCCACCGACCCACCGAGTCACCCCAGCACTTTGCTTTGCTCTAGGTTTTCAGAAACCAGACAATGGATACAATAGAACTTTTAAACTTTAAAAACAACCTTTTAAATCTTCCCCAAATAAACCCAGGAGGGCTCGGGAGACACCCAAAGTGTTCCATTTCACCCATCAGATGACCCAATAGACTATAGACAATCGATGCAGGAGGAGGCCATTCGAGTCAGCACCGCCATTCAATATGATCATGGCTGATCATTCTCAATCAGTACCCCGTTCCTGCCTTCTCCCCATACCTCCTGACTCTGCTATCTTTAAGAGCTCTATCTAGCTCTCTCTTGAATGCATTCAGAGAATTGGCCTCCACTGTCTTCTGAGGCAGAGAATTCCACAGATTCACAACTCTCTGACTGAAAAAGTTTTTCCTCATCTCCGATCTAAATGGCCTACCCCTTATTCTTAAACTGTGGCCCCTTGTTCTGGACTCCCCCAACATCGGGAACATGTTTCCTGCCTCTAACGTGTCCAACCCCTTAATAATCTTATACGTTTCGATAAGATCCCCTCTCATCCTTCTAAATTCCAGTGTATACAAGCCTAGTCGCTCCAGTCTTTCAACATATGACAGTCCCGCCATTCCTGGAATTAACCTAGTAGTACTGGTTAAGTACTGTTGCTTTTGAACAGGGGTTAGGGTGGAAGAAACATAGAAACATAGAAGCATAGAAAATAGGTGCAGGAGTAGGCCATTCGGCCCTTCGAGCCTGCACCGCCATTCAATATGATCATGGCTGATCATCCAACTCAGTATCCCGTACCTGCTTCTCTCCATACCCCCTGATCCCTTTAGCCACAAGGGCCACATCTAACTCCCTCTTAAATATAGCCAATGAACTGGCCTCAACTACCTTCTGTGGCAGAGAATTCCACAGATTCACCACTCTCTGTGTGAAAAAAACCTTTCTCATCTCGGTCCTAAAAGACTTCCCCCTTATCCTTAAACTGTGACCCCTTGTTCTGGACTTCCCCAACATCGGGAACAATCTTCCTGCATCTAGCCTGTCCAACCCCTTAAGAATTTTGTAAGTTTCTATAAGATCCCCCCTCAATCTTCTAAATTCCAGCGAGTACAAGCCGAGTCTATCCAGTCTTTCTTCATATGAAAGTCCTGCCATCCCAGGAATCAATCTGGTGAACCTTCTCTGTACTCCCTCTATGGCAAGAATGTCTTTCCTCAGATTAGGAGAGCAAAACTGTACGCAATACTCCAGGTGTGGTCTCACCAAGGCCCTGTACAACTGCAGCAGAACCTCCCTGCTCCTATACTCAAATCCCCTCGCTATGAATGCCAACATACCATTTGCTTTCTTCACTGCCTGCTGCACCTGCATGCCTACTTTCAATGACTGGTGTACCACGACACCCAGGTCTCGTTGCATCTCCCCTTCTCCTAATCGGCCACCATTCAGATAATAGTCTGCTTTCCTGTTCTTGCCACCAAAGTGGATAACCTCACATTTATTTAGAAGACATCAGTTTGATCAGTTTTCACTATTCAGCTGTCCTTCCCCTCAGGCAGTCACTCGTGTGAAGGAAGACTTGCGATCTCTCCAATTAGTTCCACAATTCTGTGCCCTAATTTGCCATCTCCCTCCCCCCCCCCCCCAGCACCATCCCCAATACCCATTCCGTGCCCACCTACTGCATCTCTTGCCTGAACACTTGCCAAAGCTGAAATAGTCTGTTTGCAACCTTATTTATATTTATTCACCTACAGTGGTGCGATGAGATTTGGACAACTTTTGTCACTAACATTTGTTTTAATTACATCTGTAGTAATTCACTCGATGAGGCCAATTCACTGGATGAATTTAAGAGAGAGTTAGATAGAGCTCTAGGGGCTAGCGGAATCAAGGGATATGGGGAGAAGGTAGGCACGGGTTACTGATTGTGGATGATCAGCCGTGATCACAATGAATGGCGGCGCTGGCTCGAAGGGCCAAATGCTCTCCTCTTGCACCTATTCTCCATGTTTCTATGTCACACCACACCTTGCCTCTAGATTTTCACTCGCACAAAACTTTTCTTGCTCTGCCCTTCAAACGTTACCATCACCCCAGTTCCCCTCTTAACTGACACTCTGGCCCATTCCCTTATCACTCATTCCTCACTGAACAAAAGCCAGTGTCCGGTTCGGCAACTGGTCAGTGTTAAGGTTTGGATCAGATTAACCTCGGTCTCACCCTCAGAGATGTTTTCCCTTTTCTTTCCCCCATTTGGAATCCATTCCACAACTCCTGACCTGTCCGCACCATATTCACAACCTGCCCATTTTCTTTCAGATTTCCAGCGGCTGCAGTTCTTCGATTTTCAATTAAAATTCCAATGTTCATTCATAATTTTCTCATGATCTCAACGCTGTCTAAACCTGGAACTCCTACAACTCTTCCGAAGCCTCCACTCTGTCTCATTCCCAAACTCAACGACGCCATCAATGGTGTTTAACTCTTCAGCTACCAACGAGGTAGATATTGGACCTCCTTCTCGAGAGCTCTCCTCTCCTCTCCTCGTCTCCAAGTGGTAGAATCTAAGGAGAGTTGGTGGGAACCCGACCACTAGGTGGCACTGCAATGGTTGGTGGGAACCCGACCACTAGGTGGCACTGCAATGGTTGCCTCGCCAACAGCCTGTCTCGTTCCTTTTCTCTCTGTTGTTTTTCAGTATGAGTTAAATGTATGTTTTAGTGTTTTTCAGTGTTGTTTATCGGGGAGCGGGGGGTGGGGGGGGGATTTGGGGGAAACTTTTTCAGTCTCTTACCTCGACGGAGATGCGATTGTTTCCCGGATCGTATCTCCGTCCGCACTGCGGCCTAACGCTGAGGAGTTGGCGGCCTCTTGCTGGGGACCGACTTTGGGAGCTCCAACCGCAGGAGCCTGCGGGACTTAACATCGTGGAGCTGGCGGTCCCTGTCGGGGATCGACGTCGGGAGCTCCAGGTCGCGGGAGCCTAAGGAACTTTAACATCGTGGAGCTCGATGACCGATGATCGGGACCGACTTCGGGAGCTCCAGGTCACGGGAGCTTCGACCGCCCCGACTGCAGATGTTCGACTGCCCCGAGAATAAGGAGTGAAGAAGATTAGAACTTATTGCCTTCCATCACAGTGAGGAATGATGGTGGATGCTTATTTAACTTTTATGTAGTTGTGTGTTTCGTTGCTTTTTTTAGGATGACTGTATGGTAAATTGAGTTTCACTGTACCTTAGAAACATAGAAACATAGAAAATAGGTGCAGGAGTAGGCCATTCGGCCCTTCGAACCTGTACCGCCATTCAATATGATCACGGCTGATCATCCAGCTCAGTATCCCGTACCTGCCTTCTCTCCATACCCCCTGATCCCTTTAGCCACAAGGGCCACATCTAACTCCCTCTTAAATATAGCCAATGAACTGGCCTCAACTACCTTCTGTGGCAGAGAATTCCACAGATTCACCACCATTAATTGGTACACGTGACGTTTCAGTGCCCGGTGCGGCTCGGCCGCGGGGCCTTCCATCGCCCGGCGTGGCTCGGCCGCTGGACTTAACATCGCCGGCGCGGCTCGGCCGCGGGACGTTTCAGTGCCCGGCGCGGCTCGGCCGCGGGGCCTTCCATCCCCTTGCGGGGGCTGTGCGTGTCGGTCGCCTCGTTAGGGGTCGAGCTGCCTGTCCGTGGGAGGGGCGTGGGGGGAAGAGAGTGGAAGTTTTGTTGCCTTCCATCACAGTGAGGGGGTGTTTGGACTCACTGTGATGGATGTTTGTCTTGGGGTCGTGTGCCTGTGTACTTTTTTTCTTTTTTTTGTTGTGTTTTGTGACTGCTGTAATTTCGTTCGGTACTTGTACCGAATGACAATAAAGTTCTATACTATACTACTACTATACTATACTATACTATAAAATACCTTTGAACCTTTGAAGGGGATTAGTGTAAATGGGGGTTGATGGGTCAGCATGGACTCAGTGGGCTGAAGGGCCTGTTTCGGTGCTGGTTCTCTCTATGGCCGTGATCTTTCTCTCCATGTAAAAAGCTCTTAAAAGATACTAAGTCTTTCGTCCTCTCCCATTGCTGTGTCTGAATGTCAAACTAAATGCCAACGCGGCCCAAGGCACCTTGAGCCATGTGACTGTGATAAAGGCGCTCTTAAATTAAACATCAAAATCTGCAGCATCTGGACATGTTCACTGGAATTCAGAAGGATGAGAGGGGATCTTATAGAAACGCACAAAATTATTAAAGGACTGGACAAGCTAGATGCAGGGAAAATATTCCCGATGTTGGGGGAGTCCAGAACCAGGGGTTACAGTTTAAGAATAAGAGGAAGGCCATTTCGGACTGAGATGAGGAAAGAATTTTACACCCAGAGAGTTGTGAATCTGTGGAATTCTCTGCCAATGAGGGGGGGGGGGGGGGGGGGGGAGGGGGAGGGGAGTGCTCCTGCTGCTGGGTCCGGGGTGAGTGGCTCCCTCTACCCTATCCTTGCCCGCCCCCGGGCCTGGGGAAGTTTTGAGGGGGGGAGGGGGGGGAGGGGTGCAGTGGGTGAGTGTCGTTAGTTGAGGGAAGCTTGCTGGGCTTCCGCAGGTTTGGACGGATGGTTGCCGGGCTCGCAGGTGAGATTTGGGCCCAATGGGTCCATACCTGGCCAGTAACCCTTAAAAACCTTTGCAAAATGGTAGAAACCACGGTTTCTCCTGAAGGTTTCCACGATTATCAGCAGATGCAAAGAAAAAAGAAAAACCTTTGTAACGATCCAACGGAGTAAACCTTTATAGATTTGAAGGTTAGCCGAGATCTGTGCAACACTATTTATCTTCAGGCCACTATTTGTAGCACTGGAGATTAAACCGGTTTATAAGGTCTGAGAAGCGTACAGTATTTGTGAGAGAAATCTCTTCAGTTTGGCAAGGAGTAACAAGCTAAATAGGTCACAGAGCTTATCCTTGCATGATGGAAAAACATCATACAGCACTTCAACAGTCATCAATCTACAAGGCATTCCATTACGGAGCAATTTAATCACACAGATCGATTGACAAGAGTCCAAACTTGAACAGCAGCGTCCACAGTTCCATCTATCTGCTCAGAGCATTAAATCCATTTATCAAATGAAGACACATGTGTCTCCATTTTGCCTTTATCATTTCTCCTGAACTTTTTGCTTGTGTCACTGATCACAACTACGAAGCTCGGCTTGGAACAATCACCGTCTCCAATGGCATCATTCAGACGGCTCGAGGAAAGCCTGCTAAAAATCTAGTCAGGATCAAAGCTGAGCCCAGAGAGATGCCGGCAATCTTTCTTTCCCATTCTCAGTACACTGTAATGTCATTTACTGTAATGTCATGTGATGATGTAACATTTACATGGTGCGTTTGCGACTCTTGGCAACGGATCACATTACAAAAGGAAGGTATTTAATCACAAAATGCTGGAGTAACTCAGCAGGTCAGGCAGCATCTCAGGAGAGAAGGAATGGGTGATGTTTCGGGTCGAGACCCTTCTTCAGACTGATGTCGGGGGTGCGGGACAAAGGAAGGATATAGGTGGAGACAGGAAGACAGTGGGAGATCTGGGAAGGGGGAGGGGAAGAGAGGGACAGAGGAACTATCTAAAGTTGGAGAAGTCGATGTTCATACCACTGGGCTACAAGCTGACCAGGCGAAATATGAGGTGCTGTTCCTCCAATTTCCAGTGGGCCTCACTATGGCACTGGAGGAGGCCCATGACAGAAAGGTCAGACTGGGAGTGGGAGGGGGAGTTGAAGTGCTCGACCACCGGGAGATCAGTTTGTTCAATGCGGACCGAGCGCAGGTGTTGAGCGAAGCGATCGCCGAGCCTGCGCTTGGTTTCGCCGATGTAAATAAGTTGACATCTAGAGCAGCGGATGCAATAGATGAGGTTGGAGGAGGTGCAGGTGAACCTTTGTCTCACCTGGAAAGACTGTTTGGGTCCTTGGATGGAGTTGAGGTTCTTTTACATTACAAAAGGATGTGCTTTAGGGAAGGCATGGTGGTGCAGCGGGTAGAGCCGCTGCCTCACGGCGCTGGAAACCCAGGTTTGATCCCGACCTCGGGTGCAGCCTGTGTGGAGTTTGCACGTTCTCCTTGTGACCATGCCTGTTCCCTCCGGGTGCTCCAGTTTCCTCCTACATCCCAAAGATGTGAGGGGTTTGTAGGTTAATTGGTCTCTGTAAATTGCCCCTAGTGTGTAGGGAGTGGATGAGAAAGTGGGATCACACAGGACTAGTGTGAA
The DNA here is from genome assembly GCF_053455715.1 of Rhinoraja longicauda. Classification (NCBI taxonomy): domain Eukaryota; kingdom Metazoa; phylum Chordata; class Chondrichthyes; order Rajiformes; family Arhynchobatidae; genus Rhinoraja; species Rhinoraja longicauda. Next base: position 50,451,457 of record NC_135965.1, read on the forward strand.
TGGGTGATCGGTGGTCGGCATGGACTCGGTGGGCCGAAGGGCCTGATTCCGTGCTGTATGACTCTATGCCTCGTTTTCATGACAGATAACGATGATTCTCACCAAACACATCCCAACCAAAATCAAACTTACAAAGAGGCCAAACTGAACAAACATTAAATCATATCAAATGTATTGTGGTGTGTGTGTGGGGGGGGGGGGGGGGGGGGGCTGCAGCTGCTGGTTTAAACCGAAGGCAGACACAAGAAGATGCAGTAAGTAACTCAGCGGGTCAGGCAGCATCTCTGGAGAAAAAGGAATAGGTGAGGTTTTGGGACGAGACCCTTCTTCACTGGAATGTACTTTTTTTTAAAAATGGACCAAAATTAAATTGTTCTGAAGTGAAAATCATTGCTCTTTCACTAACAATGAATGGAGTAATATGTGCAACATTTGCTTCATTGTAAATAAGAACATGGTTAATGTGTGAACTGTGCAAGAAAACCCTTAAAGCAGCAGTGTGAGGGCAATGTGACAGAATGCTCAATGCATGGGTCACAAGAGCAGTGGAGGGTTGATATCACGCAGATTCAAGTTTTGCCTGGGGCTATGTTAAAAATACTACTTATCGAACTGACTACTCATTGAACTGAGCAACTGTAGAAAGATTTCATCAGTCTGAAGAAGGGTCTCGACCCGAAACGTCACCCATTCCTTCTCTCCTGAGACGCTGCCTGACCCGCTGAGTTACTCCAACATTTTGTGAATAAATACCTTCGATTTGTACCAGCATCTGCAGTTATTTTCTTATACTAACTGTAGAAAGATGCCTGCTCTTTCCACTGGACCTTGCTGCGTCTGACTATAATAAACTTAAACTTTAAGGTTTTTACAAAAAAACCAATCTAATATGGAAAGACAACACAACATACTCGAGCTTCCAACATCTGCAGTTCCTGCCGTCTCACGTTTTGGAGATGAGTCGACCGTCATCAGTCCCACTGGAATACACTGGAATTTAGAAGGATGAGAGGAGATCTTATCGAAACGTATAAGATTATTAAGGGGTTGGACACGTTAGAGGCAGGAAACATGTTCCCAGAACAAGGGGCCCACAGTTTAAGAATAAGGGGTAGGCCATTTTAGAACTGAGATGAGGAAAAACTTTTTCAGTCAGAGAGTTGTGAATCTGTGGAATTCTCTGCCTCAGAAGGCAGTGGAGGCCATTCTCTGAATGCATTCAAGAGAGAGCTAGATAGAGCTCTTAAGGATAGCGGAGTGAGGGGGTATGGGGAGAAGGCAGGAACGGGGTACTGATTGAGAATGATCAGCCATGATCACATTGAATGGCGGTGCTGGCTCGAAGGGCTGAATGGCCTCCTCCTGCACCTATTGTCTATTGTCCCCACCTGGTTCCAAGCAACACATTGGGTATTGGGCACCACGCTGTAAATATCATTTCACTGGATGGGGAGGTTTTTGAGGGTTTTTTGTGGGAACCTTCACCAAAGTTACTGTCTCCTGCAAACACATCTTTCACTGTCCATTTTCAAAACGGAATATTTTAACAACACGTACCAGATTGTATCAAACTTCAGCACAAACTACACACAAAAAACAAACAAGTGCAAGTTAGCAAACTGCGTGTGAAAACATCAGGTCAAGTCGCCAAGGCATAAAATAAGAGCACAGACGAATGCAATGATACTGAGGGTGATTGTGAAACAGAATCTGACAGTTCCCAGAATACACAACTAAGCCACGACTAGGACCAGCACGTAACGCGTGGGAGGAACAGGCGTCGCCAATTGTGCCTGAAATGTTCCCTATTTGGGGGTTAAACCGTGGATCTGGTGAAGCTCAAGGGGTTAAAGAGGCGCCGCCGTCTCTGTCCCGCAGCCCCCCTTCCTCCTCTTTCACCTCTCCTCCTCTCCTCTCCTCCTCCTCCTCTCCACTCCTCCTCTCCTCCTCCTCGTTCCTCCTCCTCCTCTCCTCCTCCTCCTCCTCTCCTCTCCACTCCTCCTCTCTCCTCCTCCTCCTCTCTCCTCTCCACTCCTCCTCTCCTCCTCCTCCTCTCCTCCTCTCCTCCTCCTCCTCTCCTCTCCTCCTCTTTCTCCTCCTCCTCTCCACTCCTCCTCTCCTCTCCTCTCCTCCTCCTCCTCCTCTCCTCTCCACTCTCCTCCTCTCCTCCTCCTCTCCTCTCCTCCCCTCTCCTCCTCTCCTCTCCTCCTCTCCTCTCCTCTCCTCTCCTCTCCTCCTCCTCCTCCTCCTCTTCTCCTCCTCCTCTCCTCTCCACTCCTCCTCTCCTCTCCTCTCCTCCTCCTCCTCCTCTCTCCTCCTTCTCCTCTCCTCCTCCTCTCCTCTCCTCCCCTCCTCCTCTTCCTTTCCTCCTCCCCCTCTCCTCTCCTCTCCTCCCCTCCTCTCTTTCCTTTCCTTCTCTTCCCCCTCTCCTCCCCTCCCCTCCTCCTCCCCTACACAAGATGCTGAACTCACAACACTGCAGGTAAACCAGACGCAGTTTCCAGGGGCTGTCGCGGCTCCTCCTGCTACATCTCAGGGGCTGGGGTCTAGGGGGGACCCGCGGAGAGGGGCTGCTCCCCGGCTCAGCTGCCATCGCTGCTGCTCGGCGAGAGAGAGAGGGAAGGAGGGAGAGAGAGAAGGAGGGAGAGAGGGAAGGAGGGAGGGAGAGAGAGAGAGAGAGAGAGAGAGAGAGACGCAGCCGGGGCGGTGCTGCCGCACTGCTGGGGGAGATGTTGCTGTTCCCCAGACTAGACCCTCACATTGAGCCCTTGCCATCAAAACAACCAGGTTTTCAACCTCAATGTTGCCATCAGTTCAGATTGCAAGTCCGTTTGCAAGCTGCACGCACTGGGATCTTTGTGCAAAGACTACTAAACTAATTGGTGGCAAGAGGGGGGACACACATTTTGTTCATCTTTGTTTTGGCAGAGTGGAAAAGTGGAGGAGGAGGAGAGGAGGAGGAAGAGAGGTGAAGCAGAGAAGAAGAAGTGGAGAAGCAGAGGGGTGGAGAGGAGGAGGAGAGGAGAGGAGGAGGAGGAGAGGAGGAGGAGGAGAGGAGGAGGAGAGGAGAGGAGGAGGAGGAGAGGAGGAGAGGAGAAGGAGAGGAGGAGGAAGAGAGGAGAGGAGGAGGAGAGGAGGAGAAGAATATACTTTGTTTTGGCAGAGTGGAAAAGTATATTCCTTTGCCACTGCCCTCTGCAACATCTGGCAACTGAACGAACAACTGCAACGAAAATGCTTGAGGAAGAAAAAAGACACAAAGTGCTGGAGTAACTTTGCCAGCGGGCCAGGCAACATCTCTGGAGAACTTAATCCAGCACTGCGTGTTTCATTTTTGTGAACCAGCATCTACAACTCCTTGTTTCTCCATGCTTGACGAAGATTTTGTTTTCATAAGTTTATTATAAGTCATCGGAGCAGAATTAGGCCATTTGGCCGATCGAGTCTATGTCGCTATTCAATCATAGAAACATAGAAAATAGGTGCTGGAGGAGGCCGTTCGGCCCTTCGAGCCAGCACCGCCATTCATTGTGATCATGGCTGATCATCCACAATCCACATTTTTTGTTAGATTTAGAGACACAGCGCGGAAACAGGCCCTTCGGCCCACCGAGTCCCTGCCACCCAGCGATCCCCGTACATTAACACTATCCTACACACACTAGGGACAATTTTTTTTAAACATTTGCCCAGCCAATTAACCTACAAACCTGTACGTCTTTGGAGTGTGGGAGGAAACCGAAGATCTCGGAGAAAACCCACGCAGGTCACGGGGAGAACGTACAAACTCCGTACAGACGGCGCCCGTAGTCAGGATCGAACCTGAGTCTCCGGCGCCGCATTTGCTGTAAGGCAGCAACTCTACCGCTGCGCCACTGTGCCGCCTGTAACCCGTGCCTGCCTTCTCCCCATATCCCTTGATTCCACTAGCCCCTAGAGCTCTATCTAACTCTCTTTTAAATCCATCCAGTGTATCGGCCTCCACTGCCTTCTGTGGCAGAGAATCCCACAAATTCACAACTCTCTGGGTGAAAAAAAGTTTCCTCTCACCTCAGTTTTAAATGGCCTCCCCTTTATTCTTAGACTGTATCCCCTGGTTCTGGACTCCCCCAACAATAGACAATAGACAATAGACAATAGGTGCAGGAGTAGGCCATTCAGCCCTTCGAGCCAGCACCGCCATTCAATGCGATCATGGCTGATCACTCTCAATCAGTACCCCGTTCCTGCCTTCTCCCCATACCCCCTCACTCCGCTATCCTTAAGAGCTCTATCCAACTCTCTCTTGAAAGCATCCAACGAACTGGCCTCCACTGCCTTCTGAGGCAGAGAATTCCACACCTTCACCACTCTCTGACTGAAAAAGTTCTTCCTCATCTCCGTTCTAAAGACGTACAGGTATGTAGGTTAATTGGCTGGGTAAAATGTAAAAATGTAAAAATTGTCCCTAGTGGGTGTAGGATAGTGTTAATGTACGGGGATCGCTGGGCGGCACGGACTTGGTGGGCCGAAAAAGCCTGTTTCCGGCTGTATATATATGATATGATATGATATGATAAATGGCCTACCCCTTATTCTTAAATTGTGGCCCCTTGTTCTGGACTCCCCCAACATTGGGAACATTTTTCCTGCATTTAGCTTGTCCAGTCCTTTTATAATTTTATACGTTTCTATAAGATTATCCTGGGGTTTTGATCTCTCATGTTTTCTGCTGTCTTGCACCAATGCACTTGAGCTCCAGCATGAGAGCGTGCCAGCCGATTCATGCCTTGGGATCTGACTCCCACTTCTGTCAATGGTAAAATGGCGGCACGGTGGCGCAGCGGTAGAGTTGCTGCCTTACAGCGAATGCAGCGCCGGAGACTCAGGTTCGATCCTGAATACGGGCACCGTCTGTACAAAGTTTGTACGTTCTCCCCGTGACCTCCGTGGGTTTTCTCCGAGATCTTCGGTTTCCTCCCACACTCCAAAGACGTACAGGTATGTCGGATAATTGACTGAGTAAATGTAAAAGTTGTCCCTAGTGCGTGTAGGATAGTGTTAATGTGTGGGGATCGCTGGACGGCGCGGACTCGGTGGGCCGAAGGGCCTGTTTCCGCGCTGTATCTCTTGCCAAAACACCAGTTTTAGAAATTGCTGACTTAACAAAGACCTTCAATTTTTTTGGGTGATATTTTAAATAAATTTTGCGGAAGCTTCATAATGTGATATCCCTCAACGTCCAATGAATCTTCACAAGATGCTGCACAAAATTCTATTTGTACAATAAGAATCTAATGTTTGTATAGAATGGTAATCTGTAAGTACATCTTTAAGGAGATGTGTGGGGCAAGGTTTGTTACACAGAGGGTGATAAGTGGCTGGAACGCACTGCCGGGGATGGTGGTTGAAGTAGATATGTTTGTGGCATTTAAAAGACTTTGGTTAAGTATATGGATATGCAGGGAATGGAGGGATATGGGTTATGTGCAGGTAGATATGATGGTCTTGGCATCATGTTCAGCACATACATTGTGGGCTGAAGGGTCTGGTCTTGTGCTGCACTGTACTTATACCCTACTGTTCTAACTTGCATAAATATTAAAGTTGTAGGAAACATTGGAAATTAATTCCTATATTTTGACGGATGCATGGCAGATGCAGTTTAATGTGGATAAGTGTGAGGTTATCCACTTTGGTGGTAAGAATAGGAAGGCAGATTATTATCTGAATGGTGTCAAGTTAGGGAAAAGGGATGTACAACGAGATCTGGGTGTTTTAGTGCATCAGTCACTGAAAGGAAGCATGCAGGTACAGCAGGCAGTGAAGAAAGCCAATGGAATGTTGGCCTTCATAACAAGAGGAGTTGAGTATAGGAGCAAAGAGGTCCTTCTACAGTTGTACAGGGCCCTAGTGAGACCGCACCTGGAGTACTGTGTGCAGTTTTGGTCTCCAACTTTGAGGAAGGATATTCTTACTATTGAGGGCGTGCAGCGTAGGTTTACTAGGTTTATTCCCGGAATGGCGGGACTGTCATATGTTGAAAGACTGGAGCGACTAGGCTTGTATACACTGGAATTTAGAAGGATGAGAGGGGATCTTATCGAAACATATAAGATTATTAAGGGGTTGGACACGTTAGAGGCAGGAAACATGTTCCCAATGTTGGGGGAGTCCAGAACCAGGGGCCACAGTTTAAGAATAAGGGGTAGGCCATTTAGAACGGAGATGAGGAAAACCCTTTTTCAGTTAGAGAGTTGTAAATCTGTGGAATTCTCTGCCTCTGAAGGCAGTGAAGGCCAATTCTCTGAATGCATTCAAGAGAGAGCTAGATAGAGCTCTTGAGGATAGCGGAGTCAGGGGGTATGGGGAGAAGGCAGGAACGGGGTACTGATTGAGAATGATCAGCCATGATCACATTGAATGGCGGTGCTGGCTCGAAGGGCCGAATGGCCTCCTCCTGCACCTATTGTCTATTGTCTATTGACTTTGTATCGGTGCTTTAGCTTGACAGTATTATTGCAATTAGTCCAAATAACCAGTGAAACTAACCAGGGGAGGATAATAAATGTAGTGGAGACGGTTTAGAAAATAGAAAATAAATTGGACAAAATTGCAAATGAGCAAAAAGATGGCAAACGTAATTGCTTCAGAATAAATTTACATATTTTATATAAAGAAGAGAAAGTGGCTAAAACGTAAATTGAAGAATGTTGAAAGTTAGCCAGACTTGACACTCAATGTAACCGATCCGTTCTGAGAAATAGTTCCCAAATGAATAAACATAACCAAAAGTACAGAATTCAAACAATAAATACTGGACCTTAAATCAGTGTGACATTGATAAGAACAAGGGCTGAGAAACTATTCTTAATGCAGAAGCTAATGCTCAAGAGATTTTAACCCCGGGATATAAAGACTGGTCAATGTTGCCTTAAACACCAACAGGTAGTGACAGTTAAAACCATTTTAATCCATCACTTGGTTCCACCCAAGATGCATCACTATTGCCCCTCTCCATCGGGGCCCTGGGGTGGAGGGGACTGCACCAAGGAGTCCCCTGCAACCTGTTCCTCGCGCGGTTCACAGACTCGCCAGCCGCCTGCCACTTTTTTGCGGGCTGGAAGTTTGTGTATCACGTGTACATGGAGTGTGTGTCTGTGTACCACGTGTACATGGAGTGTGTGTCTGTGTACCACGTGTACATGGAGTGTGTGTCTGTGTACCACGTGTACATGGAGTGTGTGAGATTGCAGCCCCTGTTCCAATATCTAAAGGGGCTGCTCCTTGCTTTTTGGCTGCACTTTTCACCCACCATCCTCATCTTTGGACACCGTGTGCGTAGGGGAGAGGGTAGGGCCGAAGATGTCCTTGTTGTGTTGCTCCTGGGCCTGGCCAAGCTGGCCATCCGTGACTCACGGCGCCAGGCGGAAGAGGGCTCTGCCCGAGCCAGCTGCCTACCCCTTGTCCGGGGTTACATCCGCGCCCGGGTGGTGTTGGAGAGGGACCGCGTGCTGTCCACGGGCACCCTGGAGGATTTCCGGGACCGCTGGGCCCCGCGAGGGGTTGGATGTATCCTGGATGGGGATTGTAATATAATTGTATAATAGTTTCAATTGGTATATTTGTTTGTATAGTATTCTGGTGGTGGTGGGTTCTGTTTTGGTTTTAATGTATTGTATATATTATTTTAATATTTGAATAAATATTTTTGATTAAAAAAAAAGATGCATCTCTATTAATGCACATAACTGCTGTTGGAACCTAAATGAACAGGACACGGCCTATATGTGGTTGCAAACGAATATAATTGTTAAAATATCAAAGTGTACTTAATGTTTGCTGATTATGGAGGGGGTGTTTCCACCTGAAATTCAATTGCCTCCAGTTAAAGATCGCAGTGTCAGGTTTGAAATTGCCCTGTGCAGCAAATAGGCCTGAAACAGTATTCTCATTGTGAATGGAAGGGTTGCTTGTCCAGCAGCCTAACAGTACAAGTTGCTGCCCTGCAGGAAGCTGTTCACCACATCCACTGCAGCAAGTGATGCAACATTGATTGAAAGTAAAATAATGATCTGTTTTGTTCAGTGGATTTGGAAGGGGGGGATGGGAATGCAGATGGGAGCAGCCTGCCAGGGCCATCTCCTGAAGGGTTGAGATGAGGTGGCAAGTGAACTTAGTGCACTGCCTAATCCATTACACGATGGAACAAAGATGAAAGAAATCTCATGACTTTATCTGATATGTCATGGTAAAACCTCGTGTTCGAACAACACCGCACTTCATTTTATTGGTGCCAGGGCTGGTGGTGGAAGAACCTACAACAGTGGCATCTGAGGATTTTGGATATGCAAGGAATGGTGATATTGATCAAAGGCAAGCACCACGGACATTGTGGGCCAAATGGCCTGTTCCTGTGTTGTACTGTTCTGTGTAATAGACTAATGTGGGCTGGTCAAAACAAGACCTACTCACAAGGAGAAACGTTGTTTGGACAGTAAGCTAAGCCATGCTCCCTTATTTAGCTGAAAATGTCAAATACTGTCAAAGTTTAAAAACATTCGATGTTTCTGAGTTATCCAGAAATACTAAATATAATTTTATCAAAAATATAAATAGAACCTAAATAAATTAAAAGTTAAAACACTCTCCTAAATAGTTATAAACATTTTTAAAACACCTCTCAACACTAAGAATACCTAGTCGGAAGGGTCCCGACCCGAAACATCCTAATTTGAGGAAGGACATCCTTGCTATTGAGGCAGTGCAGCGTAGGTTCACAAGGTTAATCTGTGGGATGGCGGGACTGTCATATGAAGAAAGATTGGAAAGACTGGGCTTGTATTCACTGGAATTTATAAGGATGAGAGGGGATCTTATAGAAACATGTAAAATTATAAAAGGACTGGACAAGCCAGACGCAGGAAAAATGTTCCCAATTTTGGGGGAGTCCAGAACCAAGGGCCACAGTCTAAGAATAAAGGGGAGGAAATTAAAACTGAGATGAGAAAAAACGTTTACACCCAGAGAGTTGTGGATTTGTGGAATTGTCTGCCACAGAAGGCAGTAGAGGCCAATTCACTGGATGAATTTGTAAGAGTTAGATTGAGCTCTAGGGGCTAGTGAAATCAAGGGGTATGGGGAGAAGGCAGGCAGGGGTTACTGATTGTGGATGATCAGCCATGATCACAATGAATGGCGGTGCTGGCTCAAAGGGCCAAATGGCCTCCTCCTGTACCTATTTTCTATGTTTCTATCTCCCTATCCATGTTCTCCAGAGATGCTGCCTGACCTGCTGAGTTACTCCAGCACTTTGTGCCTATCTTAAGGATATCTAAGTTGACTTTGGATCAATAACTTTCTACCAAAGTAACTTCTCCTTGGTTGAAATCTGGTTTCACAAACATTTTTTGACAAAACTATGCTGAGGGGTGTGCATTTATAGACATTTTAAACCCATCCAGTTCAATCATCAAGTTGTAATTTTTGTAAATAGTTGCAATTACAATCTCCAGATCAGTGGATGGCATGATGTGTTTATCATGAAACAATTCATTTTGTGGTTCTATTTTCTGAGAAAATGATTAATAAAATGTTCAATTCTTCAGCCAGCCTTTGAGGTTCAACAGTTTTGAGGAAATACGATAAATACACAAGCATGATAAATACACAAAATTTTGCAAAAATTGTTTAATTAAAAATAGAAGCCCACAGTACCTTGTAATACATTTTTGTGAATATAAACTGCATATTTCACTGAAAGCACCCATATATTGCATTTTAAACCGATTTCTGTAAATATTCAATCAATCAATCAAACATTGCTTAACCAAGAGAATGAGAAGTGAAAAAAAGATTTTTGGTCATTTAACAGTACTTTTCCATCAAAATAATTTAGAAAATCAAACCCATTTGTCACTTAATATACAGTAAAAAATGGCAGAGCAAATCTTTCATTGATGACTTTGATCAAACATATACATAGATTGACAATAGAACCTTTTTTTGGGTGTGTAATGGGATACATATGAACAGTAACAAGCTTCTAGAAGAAATCAAACACAAAATAACTGAAACAATTAATTTCCATTAAATTATAGTATACATGAACTCCAGAATTTTATTGATTCTCTGTGTGAATGCACATGTTTGGAGAGAACCCCTCGTGTTTTTTGGTGAATGAGGCTGGCTCATTGCCTCAAGGGAGATTTAAACTAACACCAGGCTAAACATTTCTGTCAAACAGGATGCACATTGTCAGTGGTGATCCTCATGACCTCAGAAACTAACATTGTGGCCAACATTTGTCCCAGGAAACAAAACATTCTCTCTTCAACCACACTCCCCAAACTGAGTGCACCTACCTTTATGTGCTGCTTCAAGAATTTTGGTTACCATTTCCTAGAGTCGTACAGCACAGAAGCAGGCCCTTCAGCCCAACTGGTCCATGCTGTCCACACTGCCCCATCTAAGCTAGTGCCATTTGCTGCATTTCGCCCATATCCTACTAAAACATTCCTATCCATGTACCTGGCAAAATGTCTTATGTTGTTTCTGTATCTGTCTCAACTACCTCCTTTGGTAGTTCATTCCATACATCCACCACCTTCTAGCGAAAAAGTTAACCCCCAGGTTTCTATTAAGTATTTCCCCTCACATCTTAAACGTATGTCCTCTGGTCTTGATTCCCCTACACTAGGTCAAAGACTGTACGTTGACCTTATCAATTCCCCTCGTGATTTTATCTACCTCTATAAGATTACCCCTTCACCTTCTGTGTTCCAAATTTCACCCAAGTTGCCTCTTGGTTCTCAGTGACCATTGGGCGGCTTAATTTGTGTTTGACAATAAGGTCTGACAATGAAAATACTTTCTCAGTGACCTAACCTGGTATTAAGTACTAGCAGTGAAGCTCAAAGCAAAAAACTGCAGATGCTGGAAATATGAAATAAAAACAGAAAATGTTCAGTGGAAAGAGGACTGACAAAGAGTTTTAGACATAAAATTAACCCTGTTTCTATTTCCATGTGCTGTCCAAACTGCTAAATCTTTCCAGCATTTTCTGTTTTATTTCAGATTTCTAACACCTGCACTTTTCCGACTTCCATTTACTGTTGAAGCCTTGCCTCTGGTCTTCCAGGAATTCAAACATGGAAGAAGTTCTCCTCTGCTTTCCTTAGAGGGATGAATGTCCTTGTTTTATCTTTAATTTCTGACAAAGGGTGTCAGACCTAAAATGTTAACCCTGTTTCTCTCTCTCTCTCTCTCTCTCTCTCTCTCTCTCTCTCTCTCTCTCTACTGATGCTACCAGACCTGCTGAGTGTTTCTAGTATCTTCTGATTTTAATTTCAGTATTTCCTTAACCTATTTTGCATGCAATCAGGATGAAATTTGAAGATTTAAAATCAGATCTCCCCTGTTTTTTTGCCTTCTATTACACTTAAGAGTAATCTCTCATGAAGGTGTCTGTACCAAATGTCCACACATCACCCACATATCACAAACCAAAGCCTTTAACCTCTAAATAAGATAAATGTACTGATTAAACCTGGCCCCATTCAGGTACTATATACAGAAATGAACCAATTTTATCATGATATCCCCAATATTAATTATTATACTTAAAAGAGAATTATTTTTTATGCAGTTATTTCTAGAAATCAATTTGGTTTAAAAAAATCTCTCATCACAGGTGAAATTACTACTCATAAATGAGCATTTGCTCACAAATTTGCTGCATCACTTTTTAGACCCCAATTTCAAGAATGATTTTATAACATCTCTATTTGCATCATTAAAAAAAATCACAATTTCATTCCATTCCGTTATAGAATTCTGACTAACTCCAGTACGAACTTTATAAACAAAATAAATAAGTGGAAATCATTTTCTTAAAATGAAATTGAGAAAAATATAATCAATAACCTGAAATATTGATATATCGTAGATTGATGTGCAAATGCTTACTACAGTTTTCAGGAATTCTTGCAGACTTTTGTTTGGTTTAAATGTTATGGTCAACACCTCCATTTACTCTTGTGTGCTGATAACAACACAGCAACTTAAGGGTCAACACTTTTAAAATTGTGAATAAGTTGAGAGATTGCGTATTGATACTGTAAATTGAAATTGAGAAAAATATAACCAATAACCTGAAATATTGATATATCGTAGATTGATGTGCAGATGCTTACTACATGCAAATGCTTCTCTTTAGAGTATGTCTGTCTGAAGATTTTGGAAACTGCACAAAGCACAAGACTACTTCTGAAAATCATACCTTTTCACATTTTAGAATATCAGCCACAGAATGCATTTGCACTGTTTACTGGTTTTGGAATAACCAAACAAAAATTGCAGCTTGTAATTTTTTTCTTACTGTTATATTCTTGCTTATTGCCTCTTCACAATTTGATCTTATTATCAATTGCAGATTCATCTATAAGTCTCCTGAAACCCGCGATCTGATTTTTTGGAAAAGCAGTTCTGCCATGTACACAACTTGTTTCCAACAGGAATGCAACCCCACCACTAACAAATGTCTAATGCTACATGGAGATTCTCTGGCAGAAAAACGTTGATTAGGGAGGAGTTGATTATCCATATTTTCTTCCAAAAGCCTTTTTTATGGATGAGCATGAGATAGACAGAGATGTAGATTCAGGTTTAGGAAAAAAAAACTGCAGATGCTGGTTTAAATCGAAGGTAGACACAAAATGCTGGAGTAACTCAGCGGGTCAGGCAGCATCTCAACCTGTCTAGATTCAGTTTGGCAGGTGCCTGATGGAGGGAAATAGCAAGCAAGATCAGGGCTCCATGCGGAATTTACATGATTTGGGGGGCAGAGAAAATGCTAAAATGTCTTAATTATGATCCCCAAAATGTCAGTCATTGTGAGGAGAGAAAGGTGAGGATATGCACTGGGATGTACACATATTCACTGTTGATCAACAGTGACAGAATGCTGACTGATGATTGGGGTCTGTAGCATTTCCTCCTGACCCTAGATTTGTACAAAGAAATGGTTTAATCACGAGATAGCCTGGAATCCTGGAGCAATGCAGTGAGGCAAGACCTGGTATGACAGATGTCCACTCCAGCCCCTTCACCATGCAGCTGAACAATATTGAGTCCCCAGTTACAAGGAGAAGAAAATGTATTTAATAACCTTCTGACAAGGGGGGCAGGTAGTGTAGAGAAAGCAGAGATTCTGCAGAAGGGCTTGGACAGGTTGGGAGAATGGGCAGAGAAGTGGCACTTGGAATATAGTGTAGCAAAGTGTGGAGTCGTGCAATTCGGCGTAGACTATTTTCTAAATGGGGAGAGAATCCAGAAATCGGAGGTGCAAAGGGACTTGGGAGTGCTGGTGCAGGATTAACAAAAAGTTAATCTGCAAGTGGGATCAGTAGTAAAGAAAGCAAACTCAATGCTAGCATTTATTTCGAGAGGGCTTGTATACAGAAACAGGGATATAATGCTTCGACTCTATAAGGCGCTGGTCAGGTCACATTTGGAATATTGTGAGCAATTTTGGGCACCAAATCTGAAGAAGGATGTCTGAAGAAGGGTCTCGACCCGAAATGTCACCCATTCCTTCTCTCCCGAGATGCTGCCTGACCTGCTGAGTTACTCCAGCATTTTGTGAATAAACTGAAGAAGGATGTGCTGGTTCTGGAGAGGGTCCAGAGGAGGCTTACAAGAACGATCCCAGGAATGAGTGGGTTAACCTATGATGAGCGTTTGTCGGCACTGGGCCTGTACTCGCTGGAGTTTAGAAGAATGAGGGGGGACCTCATTGAAACGTACAGAATAGTGAAAGGTCTGGATAGAGTGGATGTGGAGAGGATGTTTCCACAAGTGGGAGAGTCTAGGACCAGAGATCTCAGCCTCAGAATTAAAGGACGTTCTTTTAGGAAGGAGATGAGGATTTTTTTTTTGTCAGAGGGTGGTGAATCTGCGGAATTATTTGCCACAGAAGTCTGTGGAGGCCAAGAGTGGATATTTTCAAAGCAGAGATACAAAAATTCTTGATTAGTACAGGTGCCAGAGGTTATGGGGAGAAGGCAGGAGAATGGGGTTAGGGGGGAGAGATAAACCAGCCATGATTAAATGGCGGAGTAGACTTGATGGGCCGAATTGCCTAATTCTCCTCCTATCACTTATGACCTTATGACAATTCTGTAATCCTGCGAACAAGAGGTTGAAGATTATACTCTAATAACTTGGTGCTGGCATGAGCACACTGAATTTACCTACAATTGTCAATTGCAACACATGTTCATTCCTGATTTGCATCCCCCTGTTTAACAACAAGGTGGGATTCAGGATTTAAGTGAGATAGTTCAGGTGCTCAGATGTAGTCCATTTCCTTGAAAGCCAATCTTCCAAAATAAACAAATCATTTTATTACATGTGCATGAAAGTACGTTCAAAGCTTTCAATCTTTTATCATTATTTGCATTATATTGGACAGGTAATAATATTATGAAGTTAAATTATGCAGTGTGTACTTTATTTTTGATATTTTCTTTGTGCTGAATTGCAATGTAGATGTCATAACTTATACTTTATTGTATTTACTCCTTATAATTATTCACTCTCATTCTCAATTTGCTTATCAGGTGCTTTGTACAGGGGACATAGAGGAACTGGATATTTTGGCTGGTATATCATCCATGCACATGGAATGATTCTGTATTTCATTTTAATTACATTCCTTCGGCTATCCTTTTTCAATTTGATCTTATCTTATTTCAATATTATATTTGATATTTAAGTTGTCTTTAATTTAAATGATCTACATCACATTTTGTAACATAAAACGCAGACTGGCTGAGGAGGTGGCAATGCTAATCGGGATTCTTTTCGGAAAAAACGGTCAATAACCAGAAATAATATGAGAATTGGAAAACATTAAATAAACATTTCACTCTTAGAAATTCATCGTGTGAACACCGATAAGAAAATGCAAAACACAAGTGCTGGAGGAACTCAACAGGTCAGGCAGTACGTATGGAGGGGATGGATACATGATGTATCAGGTCGGGACCTTTCAGAGTCTGAAGAAGGATCATGGCCCGAAAGTCTTCTCTCCATTCCCTCCACAGATGCTGCCCGACCCACTGACTTCCTCCAGTACATTGTGTTTTGCACAAAACTCTTGCATCTGCAGTTCCTTGTATCTCTATGAAAATGCAAAATGTGGTCAATGCAAAAATTATACCTTTTGAACTTCTTGTTCAGACATTTTCCAAAAAATATACACCATCATTTGATTCTTTATTCTTTCATTATGTACATAAGGTGCATAACTTCCTGAGGCGATCAGGAAGTATTGAAAGAATCATTAATTCTGACCAGTAACCAGTTTCTGTTATTGCCCAATTAACAGCAATGGTGACAATGAATTCAAGCTCATATCTCTCATTGTTACCCTGAGGTGATTTTGTTTTTAATGGGGACATGAAGAATATTTGCAGGAGTACGAGGTGACCCACAGATATTTTCCACAGTTTTGAAGATTGCTAGGATTGCATTTACAATTTACACTGGTTCTCTAAAACAGACACAGAGTGCTGGAGTAACTCAGCGGGTCAGGCAGCATCTCTAGAGAACATGGATAGGTGACGTTTCACAGAGTGCTGGAGTAACTCAGCGGGTCAGGCAGCATCTCTGGAGCACATGGATAGGTGACGTTTCGGCTTGGCACCCTTCTTAAGACCGAAACAGTAAGTCACTCATCCATATTAACCTGAGATGCTGCCTGACTCGGAGAATTACTCCAACACTTTGTGCCTTTTTTTGTAAACCAGAATCTGCAGTTCCATGTGTCTCCATTACATTGGTTCTCAGTTGGAGCTGAGGAAGAAACATTTTGTGACTTTCTAACTTATTCACAATAGGAAAATAATCCACTTCAAATTTAATTTAACATATGGAAAGTAACAATACAACTTTGGAACTTTTTGTAACACAGCTAATATTGAAGTGTTACACAAATACTCTGAAAACTAGCCATCCATCTGCCACACTATTAAGTAAAAACATCTCATGTTTTCTATCTTGGTTGAGAATGTACTTACTGATATTAAAAAATTAAATAGGTACCAAATGTTCAGCTTCTCAACAAGCATTCAATTGTCAAAATACAATGGTTCAGGTACAGCAGATATTATCACAATAATGTGCTTTTGCAGATTAATCTGAAAAATATATAGATTTGTTTCCTGTACTATCTGTTGAGTTAAAAATAAGTGGTCTCTCTGTTTTATACAAGGCATTGACTTTACAAATTTGTGCCATTTTCTGGCATTATTCCACAGGTTGCAATGAATAATTCTCTTAACATACACTTCAATCTGGAAGGCACATTACGATTTATAACCAAATAAAATTCTCACGAGACTTTGTCAACGTCACTATTTGCCCATTTTGAGGTATCTTATAATGAAAATAATTAAGCATTTATACAATTCATTGGTTTCAGCATTCATTTTGAAAATGGACTGAATGATTATTTCTGGCAATGTAAATCTCTTTTTCCTCAACTTTCCAACCTGGAAGTTAACGGCCTTTTAAGACTGCAACTATCCGGCCATTCTATGACCTGGTATCGACATTAATATTATCTATGCCATATTTTATTAACCCATGACTGCAATTACTGAGTCTGACTCAATTGGGTTGGTAATAATAATTGCCACTTATCAATAAAGATCACCATCAAATGGTACTTAGATCAATGAAATGGGCACCATATTCAATTCCTGTTGTAAGTAACCACGTATCCTTTGGCAAAATTAGATTCCTTTTTTCAGGAATATATTCCAAAATAGGAAATCGTTAACCTATGCACCATTGCACATTGTTAAACTTTGTTTTGTTTTTTTGTGTTTTGAATATTCTCAAACACATCCAAACCTGTTTTTAAATACACCTGAGCAGACTTAATGCAGTTGATCACCTCAGATAGAACTGTAGATAGAGTTTGGTTTGACTTTTGAAGTCTGGAGTGGTTAAAAGCTTCTTTTAAAATAGAAAAATGATCTGATGATTCTTCGAGGTGATACAGGATATTTCTGGAAAACAAAACAATATATTACAATGAAAACAAAGACAAGATTGAAATGTTTGCTGATGTTACACTCTAAACTAATTTATAAATTGGCTGCAGCAAACAGTTGCCAATACGGTGAATCTTTCAACAAAAGTAATGATGAGCTCAAGAGTGAATTTCTGTGAATGTGTCAAGGCTTTCTCACAGAGAACAGCCCCTCTATGGTAGAGAGGAGTCTTGAAAGGTCTTCCTGTACAGTACATTAATGTTTTATGCTTTATTCTTAATTGTTTACTGCATGTTCGTGTTGTTACTTGCGAGCGGAGCACCAAGGCACATTCCTTGTACGTGTACATACTTGGCCAATAAACTTATCCATTCATTCATTCAGGTAACCTCAAGCTGGAACATAATTCCTTCATCGTAAGATAAGTTTGCCAGAATCACAATGGTTAACGTTTAGACTATCAATCTTGATTGGGTAGATGATACTGGGCTCAATGATACCCAAGATCTTGATGTAACTATAGACATTAAGAAACTCTTTTGTGACTATGCATGATTTTTTTTGATTTTCATTGAAGGGATTTGGGCTTGGCAAGCTGAGCCAGCGTGGAACTGGCCATTCCTCGTTGCCACAATAGTGGTGAGCTGCCTTCTTGTGCTGCTGCAGACCCTAAGGTGTGTGTCTGCAAGCAGTGAAGCAACAGAGACTTTCTGGTCTATGAGCCAGTGATGGTCAAGGAACGGCAATACATTTTCAGGTCAGGATGGTGTTTAGATTGGAGGGCAACTTCCAGGTGTTCCGTTGCTCAACTTTCTTCGGTGAGTTGCTGCACTAAATCCTGTGGATGGTACAAAGTGCTGCCACCATGTGTCAGTGGTGGGGTGAGTGAATGGGTGTTGATGGGGGGAGAAATCCACCGTACTCTGGCTGCTGTGGAACTGTGGGTTGATGATTTGGATAAGGGGATTGAAGAATTTGTGGCCAAGTTTGCAGATGATGCTGAGATAGGCGGAGGGCCAGGCAGTGTAGAGGAAGCAAGAACTTTGCAGAAAGACTTGGACAGATTGTACAGAGTGGGCAGAGAAGTGGCAAATGAAATTCAGTATAGCAAAGTGCAGAGTCATGCATTTTGGTAATAAGAATAAAGGCATAGATTATTTTCTAAAAGGAAAAAGAATCCAGAAATCAGAAGTGCAAAGGGATGTTAATTTGTTAATGTTAATTTGCAAGTTGAATCGGTAGTAAGGAAGGCAAATTCAATATCAAGGCAAATTTATATCAAGAGGATTGGAATACCAAAAGAGACTTGTAATGCTGAGGCTCAATAAGGCGCTGGTCAGGCCACATTTGGAGCACTGTGAGCAAATTTGGGCCCCATATCTGAGGAAGGATGTGCTGGCTCTGGAGAGGGTTCAGAGGAGGTTTACAAGAACGATCCCAGGAATGAGTGGGTTAGCATATGATGAGCGTTTGACAGCACTGGGCCTGTACTCACTGGAGTTCAGACGGTTAAGGGGGGACCTAATTGAAACTTACAGAATAATGAAAGGCATAGATAGAGTGGATGTGGAAAGGATGTTTCCACTGGTGGGAGAGTCTAGGACCAGAGGTCACAGCCTCAGAATTAAAGGACGCTCTTTTAGAAAGGAGGTGGGGAGGAACTTCTTTAGTCAGAGGATAGTTAATCTGTGGAGCATTGCCACAGAGGGCTGTGGAGGCCAAGTCAGTGGATATTTTTAAGGCAGAGACAGACAACTTATTGATTAGAACGGGTATCAAGGGTTATGGGGAGAAGGCAGGAGAATGGGATTAGGAGGCAGAGATCAGCCATGATTAAATGGCAAAGTAGACTCGATGGGCCAAATGGCCTAATTCTACTCCTGTATAATCTACAAGTTCTCCTCAACGTGAACTTGTGAAGTGGAGGGTGTTCCATCACATCCTTACTGTCTACAACGCTGCTTTCAATACCATCAAATAGTGGATTCAATTCTAACATCCCTTTTGTAAGTACAACTCTGGTACAAGAACGGTGAAATTGTTATTGTTTACTGTGTGATTACAGATTTTGGTCCTACTTAGCACTCTAGATCTGCAAAGATGCACATGAAAAACTAATAGAACTGGAATAAACTGCTGTGGTTTACACAGCACCTCTTCAGCATGCTTCCATGCACGAATGAAAAGGTCATTTGCTTTCTTTTTTTATCACAGAAATACCTCAGGAATTTTATTTAATATCCATAATACGTTCTTTGGGTCTTCTCGGTTCCAGTGTCATAGAATCATAGAGCTATACAGCACGGAAACAGGCCCTTTGTCAGTCAAGTTGGCATATTGGACGTCCCCTTTGCCTGCATTTGGTCACCAGTCCTCTAAACCCTTCCTATCCATATATCTGTCCACAAAATGCTGGAGTAACTCAGCAGGTCAGGCAGCATCTCAGGAGAGAAGGAATGGGTGACGTTTCGGGTTGAGACCCTTCTTCAGACTGATCAGTCACCCATTCCTTCTCTCCTGAGATGCTGCCCGAAACGTCACCCATTCCTTCTCTCCTGAGATGCTGCCTTACCTGCTGAGTTACTCCAGCATTTTGTGAATAAATACCTTCAATATGTACCAGCATCTGCCGTTATTTTCTTACATATATCTGTCCAAATCTCTTTTCACAATCCTAATTGTATCCGCTTCTATAGTTTCCTCTGGGAGCTCATACAAGTTGCTCCTTCGCTCCTCTTAAATCTCTGCCCTCTTATCGTAAGCCTATGCTCTCTAATTTTAAAATCCTCTTTGCTGGGAAAACGAGTGTGAGAATCCACTTTATCCATAACCCTCTTGATCTTGTACACCTCAATAAGGTCAATCCTCAGCCTCATAAGCTCAGCTTATCCAACATCATCCTGTAACTCAAGCCCACAAGCCCAGGTAACATCCTGGGCAATTTCTTCTGCACCTGCTCCAACTTAATGACATCCTTCCTACTGCTGGGTGACCAGGACTGCACAAAGTGCTCCAAATGTGGTCTCACCAATGATTTGTACAGCTGCATCATGAGGTCCCAACTTTTGTACTCAATACTCTTCCCAACCCAACCAAGGAACAACTACCACCTGGTCACAGGTGTGACTGGAAGACCTGGAAGGCAAACGAGAAGGCGGTCCACTGTGCAAGAGCCTGGCCGAACATTCGAAACATAGACGATGGACATGAAAGAAGAAGACTCCTCTCAATAAAGGCAAGTCCATCAAAGGGAGACATTCCTGACTCCAGACTTGAAGACACTGTAGATTTATCACCATGACACACAGTCATGTTAATGAGGTAGTAAAAGGAAACAAATACATTATTAATTGCATGTTAATGATATTAGAACACATGCCATTTTAATGAGACGTTCACAGTGACAGTGAGGGTCTTGTACTGAACTTTGAATTTGCTTAATAAGGCGACATTCCTAAAGGAGAAACAGCAGCAAGTTGTAGCAGGTACATGCATGTCTTATTCACAGAAATGCTAGCTTGTCAAGGATTCTCTTTATTACATGCTTTCACTTGTTTTCTTTGCCGCTACTGCAACTATGGAAATCTTTACCACACTTTAACCCTTTCAGTAGCCTGTTTTCTTATGTTCTAATTCAGCACCCTCTTTCCTAGGTTCTGGTGCTATTAAGAGGATGGCAAAGTAGTCAGACCTCTGCAAGGATCAGAACATTGGCTGCAATGAACAAAAGGAATGACAGATAGATGTAATCGAAAGCAGAGGCGAGATTGCGTGGCCCAGCAAAGCATGTTCAATCCACGAGAACATTTTAAATTCTATTTTGGGTTTCCTCTGGGTTGTAGCCCGAGCAAGTTCCCCCTCACTGATCAGTGTCTGTTTTGCAGGGTAGCATCGTACCTGGTCAGTATATCAAAAACACAGCCCACATTCTGCCTGCCATTGTCCCTGTACTACACTAGCTCATAACTGAGTACCGCACAAGGATCGGTTGTTGATTTATGCTCTTCTAACATTTCTGGTCTCCATACAATGGAGGAGGCTAAAATCTGCCCTCTTGATGCAGATCTGCCCATCTATAGATGCACTCTTATAAAAAAATATTTTTTGCGTCAATTCCGTAATGAGGAGAGATTGAATGGATTGGGTTTGTTTTCCCATGAGGGAAGGAGGATGAGTAGAAGCAAATACAATTATTGCAGGCTGAGACAAGGTAGATATTGAGAAACATTTTCATTTGCAGGGGGTATCAAAAAGCAAAAGGGCATAGGTTTAAGGTGAGATGAAGGAGTTTTAAAGGGGATCTGAGGGAAAATATTTTTAGGCAGAGAGTGGATGATATCTGGAGCCCACTGTCAGGGAAGGTGGTGGAGTCAGATATAAGCACTATATTTAAGAAACATTTAGATCGGCACAGACCGCAATGTGTACGAGGATATGGAACTGGAAAGGCGAATGGTGTCGGGATAAATGGTCAAAGTGCTCAGCTCGGACATGTTGCACCCATGGGGCCAGTTTCTGTGCTGCAAGACTCTCTGACTCTGCAAAGCAGACAAAGTCATTGACACATAATCAGCGAGCTCTCAACCCTGATAAATCAGGAGGTCTAAAGGGAAAGAAAATTTTGATCCAAATTAGAGGCAATTTAAATCAAAGCCATGCCTTCGTGATCTGGCCTTGCCTTATTGTCATCAGCTGTAAATTATACCTAAGCCTCTCTGGTTACAGATGAAGAATTGCCTTATTTATAATGCCCCAGTTGACAGATCTGGTTTAACCAAATCAATACTCACTGTGGTACCGTGAAGAAACAGCTCCAAAAGCTCTTTGTTTTTTTACCCCGCAAATGACTGTATCGTTGCACCTGGGACTGGTTTGGACACATTTCAAAGCTTCTTGCATGCACACCTTTGTTGAGATATCAAGATTGATTCAAAAGCCTATTCCTTTTGACCTACAATCTATTCTTGTTTTAAAATATTATAATAAATTTGTAAAAATGCATGAAAAAATCAATTTCCCAGAAAGTAGGACTATTCATCAAAAGAGGATATTGATTTATAGAAAATGTTACCTCTTTTGCCAAATTCCACTAAACAGAAGCTGTAATCAAAGCTATTTACAGCCTTATTTCACATCCCACAATGAAGCATAGCTACTTGCTGACTTGTCCGTATAATTCCATTACTATAAAAACCTTAACAAAGTGACTTTTTTAAAGAAAAAACATTAATTTAAACATATATAATGATGTATCGTGCCTTTGGGATATTGTGAAATGCTTGACATACAATGAAGTGCCCTGAAATGCCATTAAATACCACAGATGAATATACTAATGATTTTACACATAAGTAGCTCCTGCAAACTGCAGTCGAATCAAAAACTATGTCATCTCTTTCTAATGGCTGGAGAATGTAAATATTGGTTAGCAGACAATGAGACCATTGCTCTTCCTTATGGCGTACAAAGGTTGAGATGACATTCATCCAAATAGAGCAGCAGCAAGCTGGGACCATAGCTTAATGTCAACATCACACCAGTGTGTCAGCCTAGTTTCATTGCCTCATAACCTATAATCAGTGGCCCCGTGATGGCCTGATTGGAGGTGGTTACGTCATCAAGTGAACCTAGTTCTTAGGGAGACACAAGGACCTGCAGATTCTGGTATCTTGAGCCTCGTTATTATTTTTAAAAGACCACTTGGACCTTTCTTTCAATAATGCTCCCAAAGTTAAAAGAATCCTAGAATTAGCTCTCTACTGTGCTTCAACATGGAATGATGGTACTTTGGAATTCACACAGTATCATCATAGCTTTGATTTATATTGATGCTGATTTATTTTGGTTACTAGGAAACCCGTAAACTGCCATGAGAATTTTAAGCAACTAAACCTAACTATCAGATAAGGTAAGGAAAAGGGATAGTGGGGTGATGGATATTGTCCGGGTCTTTGACAAGGTCCCGTATGGGAGGCTGGTCTATAAGGTTAGATCACACGGGATACAGGGAGAGCAAGCCATTTGTTGGCAAAATTGGCTTGGTGGAAGGAGTCTAAGGGTGATACTGGTTGTTGTCATTTGGATTTGTACACCAGTCACTGAAAGTAAGCGTGCAGGTACAGCAGGTGGTCAAGAAAGCTAATGGCATGTTGGCCTTCATAACAAGAGGATTTGAGTATAGGAATATGTCCTTCTGCAGTTGTATCGGGCCCTGGTGAGAACACACCTGGAGTATTGTGTGCAGTTTTGGTCTCCTAATT
The DNA here is from genome assembly GCF_053455715.1 of Rhinoraja longicauda. Classification (NCBI taxonomy): domain Eukaryota; kingdom Metazoa; phylum Chordata; class Chondrichthyes; order Rajiformes; family Arhynchobatidae; genus Rhinoraja; species Rhinoraja longicauda. The sequence continues at coordinate 50,474,759 of NC_135965.1, forward strand.
TGAGGAACAACATCCTTGCTATTGAGGCAATGCAGCATAGGTTCACAATGTTAATCTCCAGGATGGCGGGACTGTCATATGAGGAAAGATTGGAAAGACTGGGCTTGTATTCACTGGAGTTTAGAAGGATGAGAGGGGATCTTATAGAGACGTATAAAATTATGAAAGGACTGGACAAGCTAGATGCAGGAAAAATGTTCCCAATGTTGGGGGAGTCCAGAACCAGGGGCCACAGTCTAAGAATAAAGGGGAGGCCATTTAGAACTGAGGTGAGAAAAACCTTTTCACCCAGAGAGTTGTGAATTTGTGGAATTCTCTGCCACAGAAGACAGTGGAGGCTGATCCACTGGATGAATTTAAAAGAGAGTTAGATAGAGCTCTAGGGGCCAGTGGAATCAAGGGATATGAAGAGAAGGCAGGCACGGGTTACTGATCAGCCATGATCACAATGAATGGCGGTGCTGGCTCGAAGGGCCAAATGGCCTCCTCCTGCATCTATTTTCTATGTTTGTATGTTTCCATGGATTGGAGCCCTGTGATCTGGCACTGGGATCATTGCTAGGTCCACTTTTGCTTGTCATCTATATTAACTATTTAGATAACAACATTGTTAATATGGCAAGAAGTTTGCAGATGACACCAAAACTGGTGGCGTAATGGACAGTGAAGAATCTTTATCGCGATCTAGCTGAACTGGGGAAGCAGGCCAAGAAATATGGAGATAGAATTTAACTTGGATAAGTGTGACGTGTTGAATTATGGTCAGTTAAACCAGGACAGGACTGAACCAGTAAATGGCAGAGCCCTAGAGAGTGTTGTTGAACAGAGAGACATGGGGGTACAGGTTGATAGATCCCTGAAAGAGGCAACACAGGGGGACGGAGTTGGAGAAGGTGTTTAGCACGGTTGCCTTCATCGGTCAGGGCACTGTGCATAGGAGTTGGGATAGACACAAAATGCTGGAGTAACTTAGCGGGACAGGTAGCATCTCTGGAGAGAAGGAATGGGTGACGTTTCGGGTCGAGACCCTTCTTCAGATGGTCATTCATACTGAAGGAGGGTCTCGACCCGAAGCGTCACCCATTGCTTCTCTCCAGAGAAGCTGCCTGACCCGCTGAGTTACTCCAGCATTTTGTGTCTACCTTCGATTTAAACCAGCATCTGCAGTTCTTTCCTACACATCGGAGTTGGAATGTTATGCTGCAACTGTGTAATTGTTGGTGAGACCACTAGGGGGAACCTGGCAGAGTTCTGGTCACCCAGCTATAGGAAGGATGTCATTAAGCTGGAACGGTTTCTGAAAAGATTCTCGAGGATTTTGCCAGAACTGAAGGATTTGAGTTATCAGTAGAGGGTGAACAGGCTGTGATGTTTTCCTCTGGAGCGTAGAGGATTGAGGTATGACCTTAGAGCTATTTAAAATGATGAGAGTGTTGATAAGGTGGATGGGGTCAATAAACAATAGACAATAGACAATAGGTGCAGGAGTAGGCCATTCAGCCCTTCGAGCCAGCACCGCCATTCAATGCGATCATGGCTGATCACTCTCAATCAGTACCCCGTTCCTGCCTTCTCCCCATCCTCCTCACTCCGCTATCCTTAAGAGCTCTATCCAGCTCTCTTTTGAAAGCATCCAACGAACTGGCCTCCACTGCCTTCTGAGGCAGAGAATTCCACACCTTCACCACTCTCTGACTGAAAAAGTTCTTCCTCATCTCCGTTCTAAATGGCCTACCCCTTATTCTTAAACTGTGGCCCCTTGTTCTGGACTCCCCCAACATTGGGAACATGTTTCCTGCCTCTAATGTGTCCAATCCCCTAATTATCTTATATGTTTCAATAAGATCCCCCCTCATCCTTCTAAATTCCAGTGTATACAAGCCCAATCGCTCCAGCCTTTCAACATTTTTTCAGATGCAGACAAACAGGGCAATCTCAGATAGACACCTTGATCAGCAGGGACGAGTTGGGGTGAAGGGCCTGTTTCACCCCAACTCAATTCAATTAAAAAAAAAAGTATAATACTGAAAAGGGATGATGTTTGTAAAAAGTCATACACAACAGCGTCAGTTTGGTTAAAACTGAAGAACAAATACAGGGCTATTTCTGGATATGTACGGCAGACCACCAAATAGGGATAAGGAGAGGCATAAAGTGTGGAAAGGTGAAAACAAACAAGAGCAACAATCTCTGGGGTGGGGTGGGTGGTCATTTCCTTTACCATAGCTGGGACAACACCAATGTAAGAGCATTAACAAGAGACAGAAATCCTGTACATTTTCTAGTTCCACAAAGACAAAATGAATGCTGTATCTGGTTCTGGGAACACAGCGGGTCGATGAAGAATGTGTGGTAGGAACAGCAATCGTGGTATCAACATGTACAATCATCTACGGAGAAGTGCTGTCTTTAAATGGAAAACTGTTAGCTTCGGTGAACGGAAAGGTCATCTGGCCCAGGATCAAGGGAATCAAAATTAGGGGGCAAACTAAAAATGGAGCAATTCTTCAACAGCACCTATCAACCGTGTAATATTTTCCACCTAAAGTAGGGTCAGCGAGTGAATGGGAATACTTATCTACAAGTTACCACCACCTCATATTACACGGGTAGCAAAGGTACGAATATTGAATTCTCCAATTTTAGGTAACCTCTAACAACTCCCACCCCCTCTCTCACCTCTGCCCCACCGGAACTCACACCTATTTCTCCCCTCCCCCTCCCCTACATTCCTCCCTCTGGCTTCACAATTTGCAACTCTTCAATCCTTTGTCTCACTCCTGCTTTGTTCATCTCTGGCCTTTGTCCAACCATCTGCCTATCCAAAACTCACCTCACGTGTATCCACCTATCACTTGCCAGGTTTTGTCCTGTCCTTCCTTCTTCCAGCTTCCTTCTGCGCCCCCTCCCCTTCCCCCACCATCACCAAAGAAGAAGGGTCCAGGCCCGAAACACCACCGATCCACGTTCTCCAGGGATGCTGCCCGACCTGCTGATCTATCCAGCACTTTGTGTCTTTTTTTGTTGTAAACCATCATCTACAGTTCCTTGTCTCTACATCCAAATTACGTATCATCCTGCCGCTGGAAATATATTGCAAATGTTTCACCACTGATGGTTTGAAGAACTAGAAGTCCCTTCCTAACCCCAGAACAGAAGTACGTTATGAAGGCTGTGGCAGTTCACAAAAGTAATACTAAGCTTGCTGGCGATCTCCACAACTTTGAATAAACATTACAAAAAAATCAGTGACCTTTAAAGAGTACATTTACAAATATTTGATTTGTGAAATATTGCTGTAGCAATGTGGACTCATTGGGGGATATATCGTGAACTCAGCTGGCTATTCTTTCCTATAATGAACAGTGCTCTACACCATATACATTGGAATACACTGTACCAAAATGCCCATAATACATTTTGGACAGCTTTTTCAGTGTATAAAATTGTACTTTTATGAAATATTTTCCACAAATGCATTGTAAATCAAGGAATGGCTATGAATATATTTTCTTCAGACGGAACGCAAAGGCATGTAAGGGGCAGAGTTATTAAGATGACCAAAGCTGAAAAGGTTAAAATGAGATCAAAACATAGACTATGGTGATCATATGATTCATGTAATTGTGCTGAATGAAGTTGAGTGTGGGAAGTAAAGGGAATAACTAAAGAATGAATGATAGGGGCAAGGAATGATTATCACCCTAGTGGTTCATTCAATAGGACAGCTAAAAGTCATTTATAATCATATAAACAGTTTAAAAGAGTAATTCACAAGAAAATGCAGACGAAATTTGCACTGGCATGGTGGAGCAGCGGTAGAGTTGCTGCCATACAGCGCTTGCAGCGCCGGAGACCCGGGTTCCATCCCGACTACGGGTGCTGTCTGTACGGAGTTTGTACATTCTCCCCATGACCTGCATGGGTTTTCTCCAAGATCTTCGGTTTCCTCCCACACTCCATAGATGTACAAGTATGTAGGTAAATTGGCTTGGTAAATGTAAAAAGAATTGTCCCTAGTGTGTAGGATAGTGTTAATATGCGGGGATCACTGGTCAGTGCGGACTCGATGGGCCGAGGGGCCTGTATCTTTAAACTAAACTAAACTAAATTTACCAGCATTGGGGTGAATCAGAAGAAGCTGTGGACATTTTTCTCAGGGCAGTGAAAAGGGGGAAGATCCAATAGTGGTGTTGAAAATCATAAATGAAAGTAAAAGAAGATAAATCACCATTGTGGGCCGAAGGGCCTGTCCCTGTGCTGGACCATTCCACTTGTACTGGCAGGTGGGTTGGCAAGTCACAGACTTCAATGGATTCACAAAGTAATGAGAGATTACACAAAGAAGCAAATGTTCACGGTGTGAGTCATTGTTTGAAAGGTTGCTGGAGGGAGATTCAACACGAATCAAAAGAGAATTCAATAAATACTGAAAATAATAATTTAGAAGGATATATCAAAACAACTGGAAGCAGGAAATACTGGATAATTACCAAATAAGCTGGCACAATTCCAACTGGTTGATTGTTTCTTGTTCTCTACCATCCCAAAACATCTCCCTCCAGCAAATGAATAAAGATAAACTTCATCCATGTTTTTACCCGGCTGTGGAGGCCAAGTCAATAGATATTTTTAAGGCGGAGATTAACAGATTCTTGATTAGTACGGATGCCAGGGGTTATGGGGTGAAGGCAGGAGAATGGGTTTGAGAGGAAAAGATAAATCAGCCACAAATGAATTGCAGAGTAGACTCGATGGGCCGAATGTCCTAATTCTGCTCCTAGAATTGATGAACCTCTGATCCCAAGGGAAGGAGGACGGACGTAGCAGTATCAATAATGAGAATATTTTTTATTTGTATCTTCAGACTTCTAAGATATGTTAATTATGGTTGCTTTAGATTCCAAGATGTAAGGTGTTTTTGTTCCCGACAAAATATTAAAATTGAGCTTTCTGAATGGTATTAAATGTTTGATTTAAACATCAGGTAATGTACAAATATTATATGTCATTATTTCTCAAGAGACATTAATATTTCTCTTTCAAAATTACTTCATATTTAAAAGTATTTGAATGATAAATATGACAAGAAGATTTTTCAGTACCTATAATAACCTGGAGGAGCCTGTTTAACGAGGAAGTTTTTCTCCACATTTTGCAGCACGTCATTCAACATTCTCAGGTGTGCTGGGTCTCGTTCTTTTGGATTATTAGCTGGTCGCATTTCATCCGACTGAAAAAGTTGTGCGGTTTCCCGCAGTGCGCTGGCGAGTGTCAGAAGTTGATCTGAAGCAACACTTTCATCTTTAAAAAGTACAGTATATAATGAAGAAATGCACTGAAGTAGCAACAAAGAGAAACACATGCAAACAAATAGAGTCTTAGAGTATGGAAATAGGCCCTTTGACCCAGCTTGCCCACACCGGCCAACACGTCCCATCCACACTAGTCCCACCTGCCTGCGTTTGGCCCATATCCCTCTAAACCTGTCCTATCCGTGTACCTGTCTAAATGTTTCTCAAACGTTGCGATTGTACGTGCCTCAACTACCCCCTCGGTCAGCTCGTTCCATACACCCACCACCCTTTGTGTGATAAATATACTAGACTCAGGAACAGTTTCTTCCCCTCTGTTTTCAGGCTTCTGAAGGGTCCTTCCATAAGCTAGGGTACTGTCCGATTCACCTCCATCCCATGGTGGACATTGGATTTTGTATATGGAACTCATGTGCGACATAGCTGAGACCTATATTCTGCGCTCTGTATCTTCCCCTTTGCTCCACTTGAATTTGATTCATTACATTTATGTATCATTTATCTGATCTGAGTGGATAGTCTGGAAAACAAAGCTTTTCACTGTACCTCGGTGCATGTGACAATAATCAAGTCAAGTCAAGTCAATTTTATTTGTATAGCACATTTAAAAACAACCCACGTTGACCAAAGTGCTGTACTTAGTTCAGGTACTAAGAAACAAACATACAATGGCACACAAACATAACAGCACATACATAAACAGTTCACAGCTCCCCCTCAGAGGGCCTCAAACACTAGGGAGTAGAAATAGGTTTTGAGCCTGGACTTAAAGGAGTCGATGGAGGGGGCAGATCTGATGGGGAGAGGGATGCTGTTCCACAGTCTCGGAGCTGCAACCGCAAAAGCGCGGTCACCCCTGAGCTTAAGCTTAGACCGCGGGATAGTCAGTAGCCCCAAGTCGGCCGACCTGAGGGACCTGGAGATAGAGTGGTGGGTTAGAAGATTTTTGATATAGGGGGGGCAAGCCCGTTTAAGGCTTTGTATGTGAATAGGAGGAGCTTGAAGTTGATTCTGTACTGTACTGGGAGCCAGTGGAGAGAGGCCAGAATCGGGGTGATGTGGTCCCTTTTACGGGTACCCGTCAGGAGTCTCGCTGCGGCGTTTTGGACCAATTGCAGGCGGGACAGGGATGATTGGCTGATCCCAGTGTATAGGGAGTTGCAGTAGTCTAGGCGGGAGGAAATGAATGCGTGGATGATTTTTTCAATGTTGTCAAATTGGAGGAATGGTTTTATTTTAGCTATGGTACGAAGCTGGAAGAAGCTGGCTTTTACCACAGCGTTGACTTGCTTATCAAATTTTAATGCAGAGTCAAATATCACGCCAAGGTTTTTGACATGAGGTTTGACGAGGGAGGATAGGCTTCCAAGGCTGCCTGTTATCGTTTTGATGGAGTCGGGGGGGGGGGGGGGGGGGGGGGGGCGGGGTGAATAGGATGACCTCAGACTTGCTCTCGTTTAGTTGAAGGAAGTTCTGTGCCATCCAACATTTTATGTCCTCAAGGCAGTGCATGAGGCTGGTTAAATTTGACCGGTTGTTGGGTTTCAGAATAATGAATCTAAACCTAAACCTAACCAATCTACCAGAATGGTAGAACTTTTTTCACAGGGTGAAAATGTGTAACACTAGAGAGCATGGCTTTAAGATAAGGCGGGCAATGTTTAAAGAAGATGTGCTTTGGAAGATGTTATATAGAGGGTGGTTGGTGCCTGGAATGCGATGGATGCCAAGGGGTGGTGTGGAGGCAGATACGATGTGGCGTTTAAGAGGCTTTTAGATAGGCCCGTGGGCACCTGAGTATACAGGGAATGGATGGATCTGGATCATGTGCAAACAGATGAGATTAGTTTATCTTGGCAGCATGTTCAACACAGACATTATGCACTGAAGGGCCTGTTTTAGTGCTGTATTTCCGATGTTCTATGATCTCATAGTATTATATCAAGGTCTTTGTAAAAAAAATGGATGATTATTATGCACAGAAAAGATGGTTTTGCACAAAAATAGCTGCATGGTCTGAATATGTATCATACCAGCAATGATTCAGATTATATCAATCAATTCTAATGTCGGAATGTGTGCCGTGCAGGGCATTGGAAAGCCTGGTCATCTATGATTTGAGGTTAGAAAGAAATAAAGGAATGAACTTCAATGTATAGTATTCTCTTCAAATTTAAATGAATAATATTTCAAGAGTTCAATTACTAATGTAGTCACATTACCTGTGAGTTGTTTTTGAACCTCCAGGGCTACATCCAAAACACTGAAAGGTAGTACTGGATCATTGGCTATGTGCAGAATAATTTCAGCTGTCAACTGCAACAAACAAATCAAGAGGTGCAGAACGGGAAATGGTCTTTACTTCAGCAGAAATCATTCTATTGTGCACAGCAAAGTCAAAGCATAAATATCTTAAACAAAATAATAACACTACCTTCTCCACCTCCATTAATAAAAAGCTACAGAAAAACAACACCCCCAATTTTTCTTGTTCATGAAACCTTACAACGTGACATCTTCTAATATTACTAAAACTCTCATCTTGTATGTATGTATGTATGTATGTATGCATGTTCCCAAAGTACAGCCAAAACGATACACGATAGCGCAATGATTTTAGGCCCCCCTTACTCACCATTCGCCTGTGGTGTGCATTGATCAAGTTTTGTTCCATTTTCAAAGTAATTAACTTAATAAACTTTAATAAATGCCCCCCGTGCAGCAGTGCCGGGAGGACCGGCGCCAGTCCCAGCGTGCCCCGCGTCTGACCTTCCTCCCATGGTGCAGCGCAGCGGCAGAGGGTCAAACAAGATGGCTGCCGGCAGGACGAACATGCGGCAGCGCCTTGCGGCCACTCTCCTGCTGCTGGCCTCCGCGATGGCCGCCCGGGGCCAGGGTGAGTGACTCCCTCTCCCCTTTCCTCTCCCCCCTCGCCCGCCCCGGCTGGCAACGGGCCGTCAGTCGGGGGAGGGTTGCCGGGCCCGTGGGAGAGGTTTGGACCCAATGGGTCCACCGGTCGTCTAGTTTTCAATAAAAGTTAAAAAACACTCTTCACAGAGTGATAGCATTGAAACAACAACCACCTCATGTGCACCCTCACCAAAGCAGTTAGATGGCTACTGAATAATTCAAAATGGGATTTTGAGAGCACGAGTTAAACTGTGATACACTGATACAAGTGTCACGTTTCAATACCACTTGAATTAATTTCAGTGCATAACGTGCATAAATCTTAGAGCTATATTTACATCAAAACGATAAATGTTCAGCATTGATGATTTACATTATGATGCTAGTATTTCCTCCATCATTTAACTGTAGATGTAAAACTACAGCTCTGTGCTTGGAAATCTCCACATCAGTTATGTTTGCCAGAGGCAGTAATGACAATTCTTATTGCAGGCATACAGCTGACATAACCAAGTCCAGAGGCATAAGATAACCATGTCACAAATATGGTTGTGTCAGAAATACAGGTTCAGCAGGGACTGTTCTTCAGTGTGTTCAAGGC